>NC_044907.1:4703894-5047028 GCF_001633185.2 Quercus lobata | reverse complement strand
ACAAACCCATGGGCCAAACTATTGGCCTGGCTAGAAGTGTTAAAAACATTCCAAATTACCAAAAAAAAAAAAAAAAAACACCTTCTCACTAATTTAAAAACGATACCAAAAGTTTTCAATCAACTGCCACGCAATATTGAGAAAAATATATCAGTTGCTAACTTTTTAATCATCAAAATTTCAAATTGTTGTACTTTACCTAGAAAACATGAACCCCATTTTTATTTTTGGGTAAATTATCATTTTGATTTTTGACTTTTATATTGTGTGGCAATTTGATTCCTATATGTCATAAAAAATGTTATCATAATAAAATATTATTTTATGCCACATATAGACTGTCACATGACCAATTGACCATGATCTGAAGAAAGCCCATTCGAGTTGTAGGCTAAATTATTGGGTTCAGAGTTCAGACCCAATGACATGGGTTAAGCATCGTCATAAATTCGAGTATATGGGCTGGTGAAGCTGAGCATCAATATTTAAGGCTAAAAAAACCAGAAGACACGCCAAGTGGCAATAAATCACCTCATTCACAAGCAACAACTCCAATCCGATTTTATACTTTTCTTTCCTTGGTTGAATGAATTTGTACCAATACTTTCCGTATCACAGTTTCAACAGAAAAAAACTTGGTCGTTTTTGTTTATTCTGTTATAGACAATTCCCGGTTGTGACTATCTTAAAACAAAAGGTTGGTAATTGTTTGTTTCTTTTTTCAATTTATAATGATGACCCATTTCAAAACACGAACACAAACACACCCTTTTTCCTCCAAATTCCACAAACAAAGGCTATTCTTTCTTCCATACTTTCAACCATCTTTTATGGCATTGTACATACTTCCCATTCTCCTGGTTCTATCTCTATCAGGTACCATAATTCAAACCCATGTCACATCTTTTCTCAAACATTATTTGATATCTTTTTTTTTTTTTTTTGGGGGGGGGGGAATGTAGCTAATTATTTGCAAAAACTAAACTACAAGAGTTATTGGTCTAATAGTTTTTTAAAACTTTATGAGATCCATAAGATTTTAAATTCAAAACTCATAATTAGCATTTTAAAACCACTCAAGAGACTCATCCCCATAATTACTTGGTGTGTATGAGACGAAAACTATACATACGAAGAGAAATAGTTACTCTCCAAGAGTTTTGGACACCCACGTTAAAAATAAATAAATAATTTTTAAAACATGGAAGTTCTGTACATTGGGTATTACCTCTAATATGTAGCTAATGTTGATAAATATGTATGAATTTTCAGGAGCTGAAGCGGCTGTGTTTACATTGCAAAACAAATGTAGGAACACAATATGGCCGGGGATTCTACCTGGGAGTGGACAAATTCAGCTAATGAATGGAGGGTTTCAGCTTAACCCTGGTGAAGTTGTAAATGTTACTGCACCTAAGAAATGGTCAGGCCGGTTCTGGCCTCGTCGTTTTTGCAAGTTCGATTCCGCTGGTAATGGACAATGCTTGACAGGAGACTGTGGTGGCAAGCTACAATGTACTGGAGCTGGCGGTGCACCACCAGCAACACTTGCTGAGTTTACCTTAGATAGTCCTGTGGATTACTATGACGTTAGTCTCGTTGATGGCTATAACGTACGTGTTTCAATAGAACCTTTGAGCGGTACAGGGCCTACATGTAAACCAATTAGTTGTCTTGCGGAGTTGAATAGGCTCTGCCCTGTGGGATTGCAAGTGAAGAGAAATGGTCATGTTGTGGCGTGCAAGAGTGCTTGCTTGGCCTATAACACACCTGAATATTGTTGTACTGGTGCATATGCCACCCCTGATTCATGCAAGCCTACCGGTTATTCCAAGGTGTTCAAGGCTGTTTGCCCCACGTCTTATAGTTATGCCTATGATGATCCCACAAGCACTTTCACTTGCCAAGATGGTAATTATTTGATTAGGTTTTGCTGAATATATAATGTAAAAAAGAAAGAAATGTATGTGTGTGTATTGCAAAATTATGATGAGAAGTAAACTCTCCACGGATGCTGGGATGTATAACTATTCATATAATAACATATGTAATTAAGATATACTTAAAGTAATTGTTTTAGTTAGTAATTTTTGTAACAATTAAAAGTCTCTCAAGTCTCAATTGTCAATGTTGTAACATATATTTATATTCAGTTTTTTTTCCCTATTCTTTGATAAGCAATGATCCTTTCAACTTTTGGTATTACCTCCGTCCCAGTTTATTTGTCCTCTATTCCAATTTGAGATATCTCAAAATATTGTCCTGTTTTTAAAAATAAAAGTCATTAATTTACTAATGTTCCTATTATACCCCTACTTTAATTTCAAAACTATTTGAAAAGAAAACTAACAAATATTTAGAAAATCAATTTAATTGGAGCACATTTTTAGTTGCCTCATTAAGAATAACTTTTTTTTTTTTAAAAAAGCTGATAAATTTATTTAAGAATAGTTTTGTAAACTTATACATTTTTATAAAGCAAACAAGACAATAAATAATGTTCCTTTAAAAAGTTTGACTTTTCAAACAGAACAAACAAATTGAGACGGAGGGAGTATATCATTAGGGCATGACAGTGGGGGAAAATGTCTCTACATATTGAAAAGAAATCACTTCTTATAACCTATAAGCACATTTCCATGTGCTTCCTCAGGTGATATAAGATTTTAGGATTGATTCTCCCTTTGGTCCTTCGCATGAGCTATTCAAACTGTAGTGTGGGGTTGCCGATGATGACCGGGACAATAGTTGGCTTGATGCGTATGATAGAATCTAGAATTTAATATGCAATAATGATAGTAGAGCATGACAAGGACTTCCTTATCCAAGCTTGATCAAAGCTAAATTTACATTAAGCTTTATCCAAGAACAAGGAAGGGAACTCCACTTAAACAGGATCTTGCAACACTACATCGCAAAGCCAAGGATTCAGTTGCTATTCTATAAAAAAAGCATCTTTAATTTCTCATAAATCTGGCTTCTCAATAACCTTTTCCATATCTTTGTATTTACTTGATTAAAATCAGATTAATGCTCCACCTTATGGGCAGATTTCTATAGTGAGTGAGCCTGACTTATTTGCGGATCTTTTTAATTGCTGCACCCGATTCCCCATTAAATATTCGCGGTGATTTATAAAAGAAGACACCATAATTTGCTGGGCTCTTAACTCTTCAAATGTTGGACTCAATTTGAAGCCGGATGTCCTTGGCACACATGACTCATTCCAAAAGTGAATTTTATGACCCTAGTCCCTAGCCAAGCAAATTACATCTACCTTTATCAATAATTTTTGTAGAACTCTCAATTCCTTTCTAAAGCCAAAACGAAAATCTAACCTTCCTTCCATATAACCAATGTTTAGCTCCAACATATTTGGAGTGCAACAACTCTACACTAATCTATTTTAATATGTTTCCTTTTTGTGCTATGATATTAATTTTTTAGTGTAATTAGCATTTGTTATCAATTAATAGATTCCAAAGTCCGCATCATGTGCAAGTTAAATGAGTTGATGGACTGCTGATTGAAATAAAATAATGATGCATGAATTATCTAGTTATTTATTGTTTGTTGTCTCTATTTTATCAAAATTCTCATTTCAACAAATTATTCAAAAAATATCCTATTAGGACATAATTAACAATATTTTATCAATAATGTTTCACTATTTTATACTTTTGATTGAGTAAAAGGTGGTGGAGTCCAGAAAAAGAAATTGGACAAGAATGAGAGGCCAAGTGGTGACCAAGTCGCTAAACTCATATTTGAGTCCCTTAAAAATATAAATGTTGAAGTTTTAAGGTCAAAGAGGTTTTCCTGTTATAGTATCGAATAATGATTTTGCTATATGCAGAAACTATGTGTGGGGTCTGAATGCTCGAAAATGTGTGAAAACATAAGAGCTATTTAGACCCCCAAATTAAAGTTACGGCTCGATTGATTTTACTCTAACTTAATACTAAGTGCGGAATAAAGTAAATGCGAGCGGATAAACAAACAAGCTACTCTAACCCATAAACATTATAACACAGCAGTAAAATGAAAAGTAAAAGAGTAGGGAAGAAGAATGCAAACACAAGATAACACGCCGATGTGTTATTGAAGAGGAAACCGAAGAACTCGATGAAAAACCTCTCCACCACCCTCCAAGCGATAATCGATCCACTAGAAAATCAGTTGAGATATTTGGGTTAGCAAGAGACCTTCCAAGCCTAATCTACCCGATGTACCTAAGCCCTCCAAGCTCCTACTCCAACAAGACTTCTCGGAACCGTGTCTTGTCTAACTCTCCGGATCCCGCAACAAGCTCTATGTTGCATCTGTCATCCTTGGCTTCTTCCAATACTTTCCACAGCACCAAAACCTCATTGAACACTCTGAAAGGATGTGATAAGTGTTTGGGCTATCAATCTCTCAATGGTTTGGAAATGGAGAGGTAGGAGTTGAGGAAAATTCACAAGCAATTGTGTAGAGAAATGTGGGTATAACAATCTCTAACTCTCAAGGTTTGTGGCTAGGGTTTTCTCTCTGAAGCACGCCTCAACTTTTGTAGGCAATGTAGGTATATATAGTGTGGGTACAGAAAGTGTGTATCAAATAGCACAGTCTGACAAAATAGAATGTTTCGCGAGTGTCTCATAAGAAGGCTTACCCGCGAGCTACTCGCAAAATACAGCTACCTCCATCTGTCCTGACTCTTCGCATTCCAGTCATGTGCAGGGCACATGCATCATTTCGCAGGATGCTTAGTCACGAGTTACCCGCGAAAACTCTTCTGTCTTTAATTGTGTAAGGTTGAATTTTATCAACCATCTTGTTGGCTTTATTCCGTGCCAAATTTGCTTGTATTTTTTGTGGGAATCATGTAAAGATAGTGAGTGAGAGAGTGTGAAGAAATGCTCAAGATTGTGCAAGGATGCAGAGACTCGTGGCTGGACTCGCGAATGACTCACGACTGGTAAGCCGCCAAAGTTAGCACACGTGTGAAGCATGCAGTGGAGCTGAAAAGTCATGCCAGCTGTTGCACTATAGGACAAAAGTCCCAAGTTGGCCAGGCCGTTAGCTCGCGGCTTGAACTCGCGACTCAGCCCAGTTGTGAGGCCAAGTCACCAGACCACCCTGTTTGGGAAAAACTGACTTTTCACATCCCTTCTCACCCTACTATATATAGACCCATATACCCACGAAATGTAGAGAGTTTCTAAAGAGAATTTTGAGAAAGAAACTCTAGAGAAAAACAAGATTGATTCATCCACAATCTTCATTTAGAGACTCTTCAAATTCCTCTACTCTCTTCCTCTCCATTGTTAAATCCTCTAGAAGTACATTACCAAAATATTTTCTCACCATACCCATATTTGTGAGAAGGTTGTTTGGTGCTATGGGAAGTAGTTAAGAAGGGACCAATTTCATATTGGTAGATACTATGGTCAAGTAGCGGAATCCAGTAAGCTAAAGAAGAAATAGGTTCGGCGTAACCTCGTTGGAGTAGGAGCTTGGAAGGCTTAAGTACATTGGGTAAATTAGGCTTGGAGGGTCTTCTGCTGTTCATGTATCCCAACTACATTCTTTAGTGGATTATTTACCGCTTGGAGGGCGGCAGAAAGGTTTTATACTGAGGGCTTCGGTTTCCTCTTCGATAACACATCGTTGTGTTGTCCTTGTGTTTACATCTCTCTTCCCTTAATCTTTGCCTTTTAATTTCTGCTATGGATGTGATTTTAATTGGTTTAGATTGTTTATCAATTCTGTATTAAGCTTATAATCATATTCCGCACATTAATTGTTTTATATTAAGCTTGAATTGATAATTTGTTAATTGGGGGTCTAAACGTTCATAGTATTTTATACACTAATTGAACTTTCAAATTGCTCAAGTCTTCACACTCTCTTTCTCTCTATCACACAATCCTTACAATTAAATCCCACAATAAATACAGGGTACAAACGATTGAGTAAAATTACAATTAAATTTGGCACGAAATAAAAGCCAACAAAACATATAGTTGTAAATTATAACTTTACAGGGTCCAAGAAAGGAAGGTGAAGAAGACCAAGGGTAGGAGTTGGAAGCTATGACTATATATGAGGGTTGAAAGTCTATGTACCAAATTGAAACTAAAAGTGTTTTGATTTTATTAACTCTCACATACTTTTTGTTTATACATTTTATTAGATCGGTATTATGGAGATATCTTTGTTGAAAATATTAAAATGTGCCAATATATTTTGTATTTATATAAGCAAACATATATGATAAGATTGGTAAATATTAAAGATTACAGAAAGTCAAAATATAAAATAGTTAAATAATTGGATGAGTTGGTACCTTCCCGAGCCATAAGTTCTTTAGGAGAGAGGGGGGAGTCAGTTGAAGCTACCAAGGCCGTAGCAATAGCAGATATATATATATATATATATATATATATTATGTTAAGTATCTCTAACCATTTAAAAAATAAAAATTAAAAAAAAATAAAAAGAGAATGCCCATAATCGTGATTATGCCATACAAATGATAAGATATGATCAACAGTATTGTATACAACAATATCGTTGTTGATTGTTCTGTGAAAGTCAAATTCGAAAATCAGCAAAATATTATGTTTAATATGAGCTACTAACAGATGAGGAACAAAGAAAACAATTGTGGGGTCTTAACTTGGGGTTCAAGCCCAACAGGTATAGGGTTTTGGCCCAAGGAGTCCGAAACAATGAATTTATAGAGAGTGGATTGCAGAACTAGGCCCTAACGAAGTGCATACTAGTTAACATTGGGCCATACAACAATTGGCAATGAGAAAAATCTCCTTCATGTCCATTAGATATACGGTCTGAGGAGATGTGGGGGATGTATCTCTGTCCCTGCTCAAAGGCTGTAGTTCTCACCCTGTTTTTCTGTTCTAAGTCTCTCTTTTTTTCGTCCCCCTCTTCATGGGGACTCCCCTCTCTTATATAGCCCCCTTGAAGTCATCAGGACCTTACACTTGTTGATCATCTGGGCCTTTACTTGAGTGCCCGTCCCATCGGACATCTCCCCCATCTTTCTGTGAGTTGTAATAGCCAAGGTAACACTGTTCGCAATTCCTCTCCACATTAATGCGGCCAGAAAAGTAGCTGTCATGCATTTAATGTGGCAGTTGTAGCCTCTCCCTCGGCATCCTACACTCTCTTCCCTCTTACGGGCTTGTGGGACTCATCCCTACTACTAATACTCGTTGGAGTGAATCCTTATAGCTGACAGAGTGCATGTTTGAGACACATTTGGTACGTCTAAGGAGACATTCCTCCTCGGATCACTTTCTAAACAATTTTGGGCCCATAAGAATTGTGTCGGGAGCCCTTTTGGTACCCACACCTTCTCTTCGGACGTGGTCGAATTTTATATGGGGCACAAGGCCCATCATATGATCTTGGGACTTTACCACTACAATAGCTCCTCAAAATTCTGGTTCTTTCCCTCTTATCCGAGGAGAAAATGCGGGATTTTGACACTTATGGGATTACTTATTGTAAATCCTTGTCTTACGCATGTGGAGGTACAACCTCACGTGCCTCATTACTGCTATTGGCGTTTTGTAACCCACAAGGCGCTAATTATTGCGCTAGACAGCTTTATGTCCCTCAAATCCAACGGTGGGGTGCTTGATCAACGGTTGATATTTCCCAATTCTCTGGACGGGAGTAAGTCCGTTCAGTTTCTCCCCGCTATATAAGATTTACAAGGGGAATTATTTCCATTTTTTGAAAAAGCACTCAAGCGTCCTAGAGCACTCCAGTACTTCCTTTTGCAAAGCATTCAAAACTCCATAGACACTCCCTTGAAGATTCCCGGTGAGTTCTTTACAAGCTTGAGAGGTTTAGGGTCTTCGCTCCCGTAAGTGCTCATTTCCCGTATTACTTAGCCTTTCCCCTCCGTTGCTTTTCCCGGCTTCCTTCCTTACGTAAACCTTCTTCGTGTCGCCTAGGGTTAGTGGGATGGGTAAGCTTGAGAAACTAGTAGACTCTCCGGCTGGTATGGAAGGTTTCAGGGCTAAATACCGTATCCCGTTGGGAAGTAGGTCTAGAATATTGCTCCTCGGACCAAATCTTAACCAAGAGAAGGACAGGGCAGGTCGCCATTCTAATGATAGCTTTCATAGAAGGAGGAATGACGATCCCCATGGGGAGAATAACTAGGGATTATATACGTGGTCATAGGTTGGCCCCCCACCAGTGCGCCGCGAACATGTTCCGAATCCTAGGGTGCATAGACGCTCTGAATGAACAGATGAACCTTGGCCTCTCATGGCACGATGTAGTTCACCTATATGAATGTCATTGCCTCAATGAGTCGTATTACTTGAAATCCAGGTCCGACGAGGTGAGGCTGATATCTTGTCTTCTCAAGTCCAACAAAGGCTTGAAGGACGACCTTTTAATTGTCTCTAAAGCATGGCACGACGGTCTTCACTGCCCAGTTAGGGCGGGAACACCAGGTGGGGCATTGTAGGGTCAGATCCCTTGGAGGGGATCTTAGTTTCGAGTTTTCTCTCCCTTATTTCGGTTTTAGTTTTGATTATTTGCCTCCTCGAACTAACATAACCCTTTCTTTGAGTATTTGCAAACAGAGAACAAACAACTCCGTGGCTAAGTTTGGTCAACGTCCAGGCCCTCAACTTCCTCCTAAGGTCCGAAATCTTTGTGAGTAAGGACGGGCAACTGCGTGCCGCTCCTCTTATCTTGGACTACGAGCCCCTTTCACGCGTTTTAGTGGACACTGGTCAAGCAATTAGGGCTGGAAGTCCTCGATTAGCTTGCATCGACGTTTCTAAACTAGGCTTTCTTGCTCGGAGAGACACACCTCCCGTCCAATTTCCTGTTCAGCGCGTTCTTCCAGAGGTAGTTGTCCTAGGAGAGGGAGCTGATTTCTCGCACTCATCTCTTGGGGCTCAAATTGATCAATTCCGCTTCACCAAGGAGGGAGAGGTATCAGCCAAGCCTGTAGAGCTCTCAGACTTCGGCTCGGACATAGACTGTTCCTCGGCGGCTCCCACCCTTGGCTTGGTAATTGCTCAGGTTGACACTAGCCTAAAGATTGAAGAAGAGGACATGGATTTGAAGCCAAGGTTTGGTCTTAGGGGCCTCTTGTCCAATAAAAACAAGGGGCAGTCTTCCAGGGATGCCCCCAAGGAGCAGGCTACAGCCAAGCTTCCTCCTCCTCTTCCCCCCTCAACTGACCCAGGGCTACAACCTCTTCCCAATTTGAGGCGGAAGAGACCAGTGGAAGAGTTGGAAGAGGGCGAGGTCAGCCCTAAAAAGGCTAAGCAACAGAAGAAGGGTAAAGAGCCCAAGGAAAAAAGGACAAGATTTGTTGATAGCCGAGACGAGGCAGCTATGAAGAGGGAGCAACGGACCTAGTCCCTACCCCTAGATTTGGACAGCACCCCTATCTTGTGGGACGCAACTATATGGGAGTCCCAACGAGGATAGGCGTCTTACCTTGCTGAGGCCTTGCAACAGCCCCTTCTCCTGCCTCGTGACATGGAGGGGCTCCGAGCTACTCGGCAACCGGATCTCTTCATGTCGCTGAAGAGAGATATGGCCATGTTAAACGAAGACTCTTGTTCAATTTCTTTATTCCGCACCTGCCTATTTGTTATTTTCTTTTAATCAATCTTCCATTACTCCCACGCAGGTCACTTAACAAATTTTTATAGCTGAGAAGTGGGCCAAGAAATCTCATGAAGATCTGAACACTGAGGTTCAGTCCCGCCTTGCTGCGGAGAAGGCTACCAACGTCCTCAGGCTGGAAAAGGATTGCCTGAATAAGGAAATAAAGGAGGCGCTGAAGGCCTGTGACAGTGCTAAGGCCGGACTTAAGACCACCACCAAGCAGGCTAAGGACATGCGCCAACAGTTTCATCAGTCCGAAATAAACCTCGCAACCGAGAAGTAGGTGGTCTTAGACCTCAAGGCAGAGCTATCAAAGACAAAAGAGGTGGCTCGCTTGGCCAGGGAGGTGGCTGAGGCTGCGGTGGTAGCCTCTTACGAACGCGGAGTAGCGGATACCGAGGCCAGGCTGACTGAGGAGGTGGCTACGGTATGTAGGGACTACATTACTATGTCCTAGGGGGTGGCCTTGGACCAGGCGGTAGTTCCTGGGGACTCCGACCTTAGAAAGATTAAGAATATCTTCTTTCCTAAAGATATTCGCGAGATTCCGGGCTCGGTTCCTCTTGAGGAGCCCTTCTCTGCTAGGGTCACTACTCCGGATTCCCTCATACCTGAAGCCGAGGAGGTGCAGCCACTTACAAAGGACAAGTCGCCTATGGACACCCTCACTATAAGGGACGTTGTTGCGCAAGCCAAGGAGGCCGTACCTGAGCCCAAGGCAGGAGGTGATCACCCTGAGGCAGAGGTCCCTACAAAGAGTTCTGCCCAAGATAAAGGCTAGGATATTAGTGTAGGACTTTTCTTGTAGTTGTCTTCTTTTATCTTTTATCTCTTTATTTTGCCAATGTTTGTAAGAGAATACATTTTGGAGCCTAATGAATGATATTGTTTCTCCTTTGAATCTTGTTTCACTGCTTCCTTTTATGCCTTTGTTATGAATGAATTTCGGTTATGCTACTAACTGCTGAGAGCCAAACGTTACTTGAAATTTAAGCAATACGGCTAAGCATGAATGAAAGGATGAGAAAAATGATAGTTAACACTTAGATAAAACTACATCGAGGTTAATTTCCCCCAAGCCTGTGGTCCGAGGGGCCACATAAGATTTGGGCTCTGTTTAATACCTAGATAGACTTGTATTGTGGTTAATTTCCCTCAAGCTTGTGGTCCGAGGAGTCACGCAGGACTTGAGTTCTGTTTAACACTTAGACAAAACTGCACTGTGATTAATTTCCCCCTAACCTGTGGTTCGAGGAGCCAGGTAGGACTTGGGTTCTATTTAACACTTGGATAAAATTGCACGATGGTTAATTTCCCCCAAGCCTATGGTTTGAGGAGCCAGGTAGGACTTGGGTTCTGTTTAACACTTAGATAAAATTGCACAATGGTTAATTTCCCCCAAGCCTGTGGTCCGAGAAGCCAGGCAGAACTTGGGTTCTGTTTAATACTTAGATAAAATTTCACAGTGGTTAATTTCCCCCAAGCCTGTGGTTCGAGGAGCCAGGCAGGACTTGGGTTTTGTTTAACACTTAGATAAAATTGCATGGTGGTTAATTTCCCCTAAGCTTGTGGTCCGAGGAGCCAAGCGGAGCCAGACAGGACTTGGGTTCTGTTTAACACTTAGATAAAATTGCACAGTGGTTAATTTTCCCCAAGCCTGCGGTCCGAGGAGCTAGGCAAGACTTGGGTTCTGTTTAACACTTAGATAAAATTGCACAGTGGTTAATTTCCCCCAAGCCTGTGGTCCGAGGAGTCAGGCAGGACTTGGGTTCTATTTAACACTTAGATAAAATTGCACACTGGTTAATTTCCCCCAAACCTGTGGTCCGAGGAGCCAAACAAGACTTGGGTTCTGTTTAACACTTAGATAAAATTGCACAATAGTGTGGCTCCAAGAATTACAAACTTTCATTAATAATAGTACCTTTTCAGGTTATTTACATTCCAAGGGCGTGGCACTACATGTTCATCCAAATCTTCTAAAAAATAGGCCCCCATACCGGCCACCGAGGTGATACGATATGGGTCTTCCCAATTTGGTCCGAGTTTTCCCCACGTGGGATTTCTTGCAATGCCCAGGACCTTCCTCAATACCAAATCCCTGGGTGCCAGGGGCCTTCGCTTCACCTTGGCATCGTAACCTTACTTGAACTTCTGGTGGTAGTAGGCGAGTTGGATCATTGCACTCTCCCTTTTTTCCTCGATGAGGTCTAGGCTTTTTTCCAGCAGTCCGTTGTTAGCATTGGGGCAGAATGTGCTGGTCTTCAGTGTTGGGAAATTTGTCTCTAGAGGAATAACAGCCTCAGCCCCATAGGTCATTGAAAAGGGAGTTTCCCCTGTGGACCTGCGTGGCGTGGTGCGGTACGTCCACAAGACATGGGGCAGTTCTTCTACCCACCTTCCTTTCGTGTCATCTAACCTCCTTTTCAACCCATTTACTATGACTTTATTGACGGCTTTAGCCTACCCATTCCCCTGCGGGTAAGCCGGTGTGAAGTACCTATTGGCAATTCCCAACTCGCTACAATACCTTTTGAAAGCTTTACTATCAAATTGGAGACCGTTGTCCGAGATTAGGGTGTGAGGGACTCCGAACTTGGTGACGATATTTTTCCAAACAAATTTCTTGGCATCAACGTCTCTAATGTTTGCCAGCGGCTCAGCTTCGACCCATTTTGTGAAATAATCCGTGCCGACAAGAAGAAACCTTTTGTTCCCCACTATTTTAGGAAATGGTCCTAGGATGTCCAGGCCCCACTACGCGAATGGCCAAGGGCTGGACAGCGGATTAAGGGTTCCGCTTGGTTGATGTATATTCGGGGCGAACATTTGGCATTGGTCGCACTTCTTCACATATTCGTGCACTTCTTTCTGCATGCTCAGCCACTAATAACCTTGTGTTATGGCCCTATGGGACAGAGACCTACCCCCCGTATGGCTCCCACAAATTCCTTCGTGCAATTCCTCCAGGATAAGTTCAGTGGCATCTGGGTGCATGCGTAGCAAGTGCGGTCCTGAAAATGAGCGCTTATACAGTTTGGAGTCCTCGGACAGCCAGAATCGAGAAGCTTTTCTTCTAATCTTGTCGGCCTTGTTCTTATCTTCTGGTAAGGTGTCGTTCTTTAAAAATAGTACTAAAGGATCCATCCAGCTAGGCCCTGCCCTGACGCTGTGGACCCGTACCAAGTCGGTTCTCGCCATCGTTGGCCTGTATAGATCTTCTACGAGTATGACTCGAGGAAGTGGTTGAGCCGAGGAGGTGGCGAGCGTTGCAAGGGAGTCAGCATGGGTGTTCCCACTCCTAGATACGTGCATTAGGCTGAAGTGATTGAAATGCGCCCGCAAGCGCTTGACTTGGACTAGGTACTCTTGCATTCTTTCATCCCTCGCCTTTAATTCTCCATTTACTTGTCCCACGACAAGTCTTGAGTCTGAGAACATGTTTATGGACTTCCCACCCAGTTTCTGGATCATTGACATTCCTTCCAATAATGCCTCATATTCTGCTTCGTTATTCGTGGTAGAGAAGCTCAGCCTTAATGATTTTTCGATGGTAATCCCCTCAAGGGAAACTAGGACGAGCCCCACCCCTGAGCCCTTTTGGTTGGCCGTGCCGTCGACGTATGCTTTCCAACCAGTGGGCTCTTGCTGAGAGACTGTGCCAATCAGTTTTTCGTTTGGGTTTAGTGGCCCTCCTCCTCCTTCTGATGTGGGTTCGGCAAACTCAACTACCAAATCTGTGAGAACCTGACCCTTCACAATGGTGCGAGGCATGTACCTAATGTCGAAAGCGCCTAGAATCGTCCCCCACTTTGCTATTCTGCCCTTGTAGTCGGCATTCCGGAGTATTGATCTGAGCGGGAGTTGGGTTAGTACAACAACAGTATGTGCTTGGAAGTAGTGGGGGAGCTGTCGTGTGGCTTGTACGATTGCCAGGACGGCCTTTTCGAGGGGGAGGTAACAGATCTCTGCCTCGTGCAACGATTTGCTTACGTAGTAGATGGGCCGTTGTGTGCTGTTGTCCTCCCGGATTAGCACTAGACTCACTGCGTGAGGGGCTACCGCAATATAGGCGAATAGCACCTCGTTGGCTTCAGGACTGGACATGATTGGTGGCCGAGACAGGTATTCCTTAAGCAGCTGGAAGGCTAAGGCTCATTCTTCAGTCCACTCGAAGCCTTTCCACTTGCTTAATAAGAGGAAGAAAGGCTTGCACCTGTTCGCCGAGCGGGAGATAAAACGGTTTAAGGCGGCAATCATGCCAGTGAGTTTTTGGACCTCTTTCGGGTTTCGAGGAGGCTGTAGGCTATGGATAGCTTTAATTTTCTCGGGACTGACTTCAATACCTCTATGGGTCACCATGTAACCTAAGAATTTCCCTGATCCCACTCCGAATGAACACTTGGACGCGTTCAGGCGCAGCCTGTACTTTCTCAGAATTCCAAAGACATCACCGAGGTCTCTGACGTGGTTGGACACTAACTTGCTCTTCATCACTATGTCGTATATATAGACTTCGATGCTCTTACCCATTTGTAGTTCAAACATCCTGGTCATCATCCTCTGGTAGGTCGACCCGGGATTCTTCAAGCCAAAGGGCATTACCTTGTAGTGGTAGTTTCCAACGGAAGTGACAAAAGCCGTTTTTTCTTGGTCCTCGGAAGCCAGGGGTATCTGATGGTAGCCTTGGAAGGCATCCAAAAAACTCATTCGAGGGTGTCCCACGGTCGAATCCACCAATCGGTCTATCCAAGGCATTGGGAAAGGATCCTTTGGGCAGGCCTTATTCAGGTCTGTGAAGTCTACGCAGACCCGCCATTTTCCACTCTTCTTCTTCACCACGACTGTGTTGGCCAGCCACTTGGGGTAAAATATCTCCTTGATAGCCCCTACTTTCTTCAATTTCATAACCTCCTCTCTCACCACGTCTGCATGCTCTCTCGACGGTCGTCGAGGAGGTTACTTCTTAGGTGTTATAGCCGGGCTAACATTAAGGTGGTGGCAAATGAAATTTGGATCGACCCCCAGAGCCTCGTAGGCGTCCCATGCAGACACGTCCACATTCTGTCTGAGAAGGTCAATTAGTGTTTCCTTCTGAGAAGGTCAATTAAGGTGGTGGCAAATGAAATCTGGATCGACCCCCAGAGCCTCGTAGGCGTCCCATGCAGACACGTCCATATTCTGTCTGAGAAGGTCAATTAGTGTTTCCTTCTTTTGGGGCAGCAGTTCTGAGCCGACCTGAAAAAATCTTTCCGAGTCGGAGCCCACAAGAACTTTCTCCAAATCCTCACAACTCGCTCCCTCGGCAGGTCCCTCACTACACGAGTCCACGGCCGGGGTTGTTAATTGCTATAAGCCGTTCTCGGCTGAGGTGGAGGGCTCAGTACTCGGTCGTCGCAAGATGGCGGACACCATGCATTACCGGGCCATGGCTTGGTTCCCTATCACTTCTTTCACTCGACCCTCCGACGGATACTTCACCTTTTGGTGTAAGGTTGATGATACAGCCCCTAGGGCGTGAAGCCATGATTTGGCTACAATGGCGGTGTAGGGGGAGTAAGCGTCTACCGCTATGAAGTCCACCTCCACTACGTCTAAGCCTGTTTGTATAGGCAACCTAATCAGGCCTTTCGGAGTGATGGTTTTTCCATCGAAACTCACTAAAGGGGAGTCGTATGTTGTCAGGTCCTCTAGTTTCAGCTTCAGCCCCTTGTACAAGTCAGGGTACATTACTTCCACGACGCTGCCCTGATCGACTAGCACCTTCTTCATGTCATATCCCTCAATCTTGGGCGTGACGACTAGAGCATCGTCATGGGGCTATAGGGTTCCTAGTTTGTCCTCATCCGAGAATCCAATTAGGGGCGTGGCCATCCCTCTAGCCCTTTTGGACTCTCGGTCGTTAGCTTCAGCGGGGAGTCGGCCCACCGACATCACTCTAAAAGGATGGGAGCCACTTCTTCCTGGTGCGGCAAGAATGATATTTATCGTGCCAATGGGTGGTCTCCATGTGCTTTGCCTTGTTTCGACGTTCGACTGCTCTTGCCATCCAACAGGATGATGCAAGAGGTGTCTCAACTTTCCCTCTCGGACCAGCCGGTCCAAATGGTTTTTCAGATTCTTGTAGTCATCAGTGGTGTGGCTTGGCTCTTAGTGATACTCGCAATACAGATTTTGGTTACGTTTCGCAAGGTCGCCTGCCATCCTGCTTGGCCATTGAAAGAATGGTTCGTTCTTCACTTTCTCTAGGATCTTATGTAATGGTTCTCGGAACACAGCATGGATTGCCTGTGCCCCTGTGGATCCAGACTGCTCCGAGTAATCCCTTCTCGACTGGTTACTGTTGTTAAAGCGGTCCAACCTGAAGTCCCTCCTCTCCTAAGGGACAACCTTCGCTTTGCCGTTTCCCGTCTGTTGGTCTTCTTTGACTCTCTTATACTTGTTGATTCTGTCCATGAGTTGGTGCACACTGGTGATCGGTTTCCCAGTCAAGGACTTTCTTAAACCATGCTCTGTCGGCAGGCTCCTTTTGAATGTGCTAATGGCGACGCCATCGTAATTTCCCTCTATCTCATTATACATTTCCCAATATCTGTCTAAGTAGGCCTTTAGGGTCTCTCCTTCTCGCATGGACAAGGACAGGAGGGAGTCTAGGGGCCGAGGGACCCTGCTGCTAGTTATGAAGCAAGAATCGAAAGCTTGTGTCAGCTGCTTAAAAGAGTTTATGGAGTTTGGCTTGAGACTATCGAACCATCTCATCGCCATGGGTCCCAAACTGTAAGGAAACACTTTGCACATCAACGCCTCGTCCCTAGAATGGACGGCCATCTTTTGGTTAAACTGGCTTATGTGCTTTACTGGGTCCGTCCGACCATTATATATAGCAAAAGCGGGTTGGTGGAACCACCGAGGAAGCTCAGCCCCCTCTATCCTATGTGTGAAGGGTGACTAGGAGATGCGGTCCAGGGCTTTACTCATAGCGTCGTTTGCTAGGCCCTAGTAAGATGGGCTTTTGTGGCCGCGTTTATGAGGTTGCTCTTCCTCATAGGAGAAGGTTTCACCTGGCGGGGTTCTCAATCTCCGCCTGTACTCATTGTCCTCCTCATCGCTAGTGTCCGGACTGGGGGAAGGATGCCTTCGCTGCGCTCGGCGTAACTTCTTCTTCAAGTCGTCGATTTCTTGCTGTAGATCCCTATGATTGTTTCGCTTTTGGGATGCATGACCTTTCCCTTTTAAGTGACTTCTGCTCGTGTGAGAGGTATTTACACTACCCTCTCGTCGCTTGTCTTGATCTCTCTCCCGTTCGAGATTCAAGAAGTTGTCCTGCCGTTGGGAGTTTGGGTGTCCCGCTTGGCGCGGACCTGATCCTTCCATTTCTAACGATTTCACTTGCTGAGGCACAAGTTCTCCCCACAGACGACGCCAATTGTGGGATCTCAACTTGGGGTTCAGGCCCAATAGGTATAGGGTTCTGGCCCAAGGAGCCCGAAATAATGAATTTATAGAGAGTGGATTGCAGAACTAGGCCCTAACGGAGTGCATACTAGTTAACATTGGCCCATACAACAATTGGCAATGAGAAAAATCTCCTTCATGTCCATTAGATATACGGTTCGAGGAGACGTGGGGGATGTATCTCTGTCCCTGCTCAAAGGCTGTGGTTCTCATCCTATTCTTCTGTTCTAAGTCTCTTTTTTTTTCGTCCCCCTCTTCATGGGGACTCCCCTCTCTTATATAGCCCCCTTGAAGTCATTAGGACCTTATACTTGTTGATCATCTGAGCCTTCACTTGAGTGCCCGTCCCATCGGACATCTCCCCCATCTTTCTGTGAGTTGTAGTAGTCAAGGTAACACTGCTCACAAGTCCTCTCCACATTAATGTGGCCAAAAAAGTAGCTGTCATGCATTTAATGTGGCAGCTGTAGCCTCTCTCTTGGCATCCTACACTATCTTCCCTCTTACGGGCTTGTGAGACTCATCCCTGCTACTAATACTCGTTGGAGTGAATTCTTATAGCTGGCAGAGTGCATGTTTGAGACACATTGGTACGTCCAAGGAGACATTCCTCCTCGGACCGCTTTCTAAACAATTTTGGGCCCATAAGAATTAGGCCGGGAGCCCTTTTGGTACCCACACCTTCTCTTCGGACGTGGTCGAATTTTATATGGGACCCAAGACCCATCGTATGATCTTGAGACTTTACCGCTACAACAACCATCAATTAGATTCAGATACACAATGCCTTATAAAATTCTCTCTTGAAAGGTGGATAAACATAGAATAATTTCCAGGGAGTATTACATTTGCATAGTAAAATAATAATAATAATAATAATAATAATCTATATATTACTAAAAGTTGAAGCGTAACGTTTAATATAGTTCTCACTTTTTACCATATCAGCTGCCACATCATTTTTTTTTTATAAATATAATTTGTCCTACAATTTTAAAATGGTTTTTACAATTTTTAGCTCTATAAATGCAACCCACTACTTATTTATTTACTTCCATTATCACCCTATAATAAATCTGTATAATTATCTAGCCCACTTCTTATTTATTTAGTTCCACTATCAAGCCTAATCCAAAACATTTTCAGTTTAGCTTTAGGGTTTTGTGTGAGCATTTTTAGCTTAAAGGTAGGAAAAGAAAAAAAAAAAAAAAAGAGTTGAATCCTTTTAAGCTTTGGGGTTTTTTTTTTTTTTTTTTTTTTTTTTTTTTTTTTTTTTTTCCTATAATTGTTTTTAACATTTATTTTTTTAATATGTACACTTCTCCAACCTTTCTCTATCCCTTACCATTTCATCTCCTCACTACTTCTTCAATCTTTCTCCCTCCCTTACCTTTTTATCTCCCTTACTTTTTCATCTCCCCACTATTCTCTATATTAATATCATTTTACCTCTTTCCCTTCATCTTCCTTTATTTTTGTCTTTTTTTATTCACACCCTTTTACTATAAATTTGTCACTATCTCTTCTATTCTATGCATAGTTTTTCCTCACAAAAAAATGGTACTCCCTCTCTCTCTCTCTAAATTTTTTGGTGGATTTTTTTTATTTTTCTTGTATCTCTACTTTAGGTTGATAATTTTTTATATTCTTTAAAACTCTATTTTGATTAATGTGATTTTGTTTTGTTTTTTAAATTATTGTTGTTGTTGTTGTTGTTTTTTTTTTTTTTTTGGTTAAATGTTATCCTATTGCATTCTAAAGAATTAAATATAGCATATAAAAATATAATATTATTCTATTATGTAGCATGATTTGGATAATTTGGTATTTATTTTGTTACATATCATGATTTTTTATAGTGCTCAATTTAGATGTTAAACTATGAGACTTTACTAATTTTTGTTTATTTTCTAATCCTTTGTGGTGGACAAAGTACTTTTAATAGTTGTATTAGAAGTACTCTATAATACCATTCATTTAAAGAAAAGTAAAGGTTAGCCAAACGAAAATAATCGGATAGGTGACAAATTTTAACTTTTGCAATTTTATTTTTTTTATTATTATTTTATAACAATGCATGTATAGAAATTTAATTCTTAGATTTTGTTAATAATTTTTTATTTGATAATATGTTTTGGGTGGCTGAAATTATAATTTCTACAAAGAAAATAACCTTAATAGTTTATCAAAACAAAATTTTTATCCTAATATTGTTTCAATTAATCATTTTTAAGTTTTATTAATTTTTTTTAGTTTACATTTTTTTTTGGTGTTTTGGATTTTTCCTATAATAAATAAAAATATAATTACGAAATACATTACTCATTATTAAATTAGTTTAAATTGTAAAAAAAAAATTAATAAAACCACCATAAAAATAACTATCACGTGCAACGCGCGGGTTCGCGGCTAGTAATAATAATGATAAAAGCTACCTTGAAAGGTGGACATGATCTCATAAAAAATATAAAAAATAAATGTGAGAATGATATAATTTCAAGTTAGCATCACTTGTGCATCCCTTGTAACTTACTGTTTAGTATTTGTTTGTTTGTTTTGACCCCTAAACAAACATATTGTTTAACTTAATTAATTAACCAAGTTGACACTTAGATCAGACGATTAGTATGAGTTGTCTTTACTGAGTTATTATTATTATTTTTTATTATAGAGTTTTAATCTATGATGTCCGCTTCTGTGATTTTTGCTCTCTATCATCAGACAAAGACACTAATCGATTTTTAGTGTAAGAAGACATTAAACCTCATATCTCTTATTCAACTATCAAAAACTTCACTAGTTGAGTTAACTGGAATTACCATTTTTATGAGTTTTATTTCTTTTAAATGGAGGATAACTTCATAAGTGTCTAGATTTTAGAGTACTGAAAATCTTCCAAGATCAGATGATTGGTGGGCTTGGAGGAAGGTGAAGACTTGTGATTATTGGCTTCGTGGGTTTGTTGAGATTGTATAGGATTAGGATTAGGAGGAAGTTGTTTTGTTCTGAATAATGTGTCAAAGTTCCATCCTATCTATATTTTCTAAAAAGAAATAATATATATAACATGTTAAAGTTGTTTTTTTTTTTTTTTACAAGATAAAATTTCTACTCTAACCTAATCTAAGTGTATATATATGTGAAACTCTCTCTTGGAAACTTGAACCAAGACTTTTTCCCCTTACACCTCACAAGCACTTATACTTGTGAAGTGACCATCGCATTAAAGGTATGCAGTGCTAGAGAACGTAAAATGACATTTTAGTCTATTTATAATAGGAGGATAATTTAGTGTTAAGTGAAAAGTTGAAATCACGTGCATTAATGATAGAAAGAATAACTCTTCTGAAGAAAAAAAAAAAAGATAGATAGAAAGAATAACTTTAGTTAAAGTTGTTTTAATGTTTGTTTGAGTTAGTGATAAGTATAACACTTGAAACTCAATTTGGAATTAAATTAAAGTGGATTGAAAAAAGATTTTTTTTTTTTTTTTCCAAAAGGAAAATAGATTTAAATTGGTTTAAAGTAATTTCAAATTAAATGGATATTCTCGTTTTCACCCATTCTTCTCTAGAAAGCTATGGTCTTGACACCTTTGATGCTGAGGTGTCAAGAAAGAAACAAATTGAGAGAAAATTTGAAATTGTAGTGGGTAATTATTAGCCTTTGGATCTTTTATTTGCTAAGTATTACTCATCCAGTTAAAAATGGGAGGGAATGAGAGAGTTTTAAATGGAAGGGGAGTCAAACTTTCCAATATCAACTTCAGCAAATGAGTCTTTGAGGGTACCTGGCTCAACGTGGGAAACCATCTTGTTTATGTGGGTACAACATAAAGAATTTCATCTTGCAAAATGCGAAGGTTGAATGTTTTTATCTCTCGATAAATCAATTCTTGTGTTTGATGTTATTAAAAAAAAAAAAGAAAATTATGGTTCCGTTTGGTACGCGAGTTCAAACACATGTTTTCAATTTTTAAACAACATTACATGTATTTTCACATACTTTTTCACTCGCACGTATTTCTAAAAAAACTGAAAAATGTTGTTTAAATACATGTACCAAACGGGCCCTAATACAATAACATTTGAAACCAATAGTGTTCACTTCATAATAATTTTTTTTTCTCATAAAGTGAAGACATTACTGTGTTTCTTTTTTGTGTAAGTGAAATTTCAATCAAAATACATTATTTGACAAAAACATTTCTTTTTGTTTCACTTTGAGTAGCCAATCCAAATTAGGTATTACTGTTATTGAGAATTTAACGAGTTGACAGTAATTCTTAATTATTATGAACCCCTCCATATGTCCAGAACAACATTCCACGAGAAAACATGTTTTCTAGATGCACATCACAATAGTAGAATACCTAGTTTATTGTACATTCATGCATAACATAGGCAATTCTTGATGCATATATGATTACATTGAAGCAGCAAATGGATTGAAGTGAACAATAGGACGAACTATTAGTGGGTGAGACATGTGCAATGACATGCCTGGTCCAGATTGCATATCAACCTTAGTTCCATCGCCTTCTCCACTAACCTTCCAATCAAAGGATTGAACCAAAGCTCAACCGCAGTATTCATCATACTGAACGCCAATGTTGTTCCTGGACACCCTCTCCTTCCTGCCCCAAATGGTACAAACTTGAAGCTTTGTTCCTTTCCTTCAACTTGACATTGGTCTAATTTCTCTTGCTCATTGAGTGAAACCAAAAACCTTTCCGGGCGGAACTCGTTAGGATCATCCCATGAGTCTGGATCCCTCAGGTCAAGACACTACTAATACCTTCTTTGGCCGAAACAATTCTTTTTGTTTCACTTTGAGTAGCGAAGCCAAAGTAGGTATTTATGTTATTGAGAATCTAAAGAGTTGATAATAATTCTATATCATGATGAACATCAACCTCTCCATGTCCAGAACAACATTCCACGACGAAACATGTTATTTAGAAACACATCATAATATTAAAGTACCATGTCAAACAAAATTAATGACCTACATCACCAACTGGTGCTTGACATAGAAAGATAGTTGCAGATACGATGTTGAGTAAAGAACCAAATACCTAGTTTATTGGACATACATACATAACAAGGGCAATTGTTTATGCTTATATGATTATATAGAAGCAGTAAATGGATTGAAGTGAACAATAGGACGAACTATAAGTCGGCGAGCCATGCTCAATGACATGCCTGGTCCAGGTTGCATATCAACCTTAGTTCCATATTCTTCTCCACTAACCTTCAAATCAAAGCATTGAACCAATGCTGCGACTGCGGTATGTATCATACTAAATGCCAATGCTGTTCCTGGACACCCTCTCCTTCCTGCCCCAAATGGTACAAAATTGAAGGTTTGTCCCTTTCCTTCAACTTGACATTGGTCTAATTTCTCTTGCTCATTGAGTGAAACCAAAAACCTTTCCGGGCGGAACTCATTGGGATCATCCCAGGAGTCTGGATCCCTCATAATGGCATAAAGATTGATTGCCACTGCAATTTTTTCTGGTATATCATAGCCATTGATTTTGCAATTTTGGCGGCATTCTCTTGTTGTGACAGGGCCTGGTGGGTATAGTCTTAGTGTTTCCTTTACAACTGCTTGCAAGTAAGGGAGATTTGGGATATCTGACTCTTCAACTAGTCTAGTCTTTCCCACAATTGATTCTATTTCCTCTCTAACCTTTTTGAAGACACTAGGATGATTAATGAGCTCAGCTATTGCCCACTGCATTGACTCTGCTGAGGTGCCAGTGCCTGCAATGAAGAGATCCTGGCATAACAGCAAAATTCAATTGGTCAAATTGGGAGCCTTGAAGGAATCAATTTGTTCTGATGGCATCCTTTAGACGTTGAACTTGTTTTTAATTGAAATTTCATTAATAAGCATAAGTTTTATATACTAATTCAATTTGCAGAAAAGCCTCCAAATTCTAACCAATAGGAATATTGCTATATCTATAAGAGTATTATTTAGACCCCAAATATTAGCCCATATATATATATATATATATATAAAACAGTAATGCAATGGACACAACAAAATATTACAATTGTAGGGCCCGGCCCAAAAATAATGGGCTAGTCCAAATTCAGGCCCGTCCGAGGAGCATCCTGCCCGAAGAGAAATCACAGATAAAGCATTACTCAGTCCCAATAGCGTCAAGGAAACCTTTCCGAGGAGTAACTCCTCCTCGGACATTACGAAGCCCAGACGAGGAACTCGCCCCAACCATTCCAGTTCATCCTCCCAACATATAAAATGAATAAAATCCAAAATATCTCATGGAAAGCTGCCATCACCACATTAATTGCGCCTCAACCACCCCCCTGGCCGCATTAATGAGGAAAAGACCCCTGAACAGTACTACCTTGGCCTCTGCAACTCACAAAGGGAGTGATAAGGGCGTCTGATGGGACAGATGCTCAAGTAGATGCTTAGATGATCAACAAGTGTAAGGTTGAGATGAGAAGAGGAGAACTATATAATGTAGTGGAGTCCCTCAAAGACAGGAGACAGAAAAACGGTATTCAGGACTGAAGAAATAGAATCATACGTGAAAGATCCATTCTTGTGCTTTTATTTTCTGCAACAATATTGTCCATGTATCAGACCGAATAGGCTCACCGAGGCTAAGTTCTTTGACCCATCCTCTACAAATATTTATTGTGGGTTGCGCCTTGGGCAAAGGCCTGATCAATAGAATTTGGGCCGGAGGAAGGAGGAGAAGGAACTCATAGAAAAGAAGGATGACAAGGGCGAGACGCTCCTCGGACTAATTCCGAGGAGATAGATCTTCACACCACATCCGTGTAAGGATTAGCCATACAGGCCAAACCCACCTTCGTATGGGCTTCCATGAAAATCCCGACTAAACCGTCGCCCAACGACCAAGGTCCAGCTTTTCCAAGCCCACTCTCTACAAATAATATTGTTCGAGCCCCTTTACATACAAGCCCATCTTTGGGTCGTTAAAAATTGTGTCCCTACAATGCCACATCCGTGTAAGGATTAGCCATACAGGCCAAACCCACCTTCGTATGGGCTTCCATGAAAATCCCGACTAAACCGTCGCCCAACGACCAAGGTCCAGCTTTTCCAAGCCCACTCTCTACAAATAATATTGTTCGAGCCCCTTTACATACGAGCCCATCTTTGGGTCGTTAAAAATTGTGTCCCTACAACAATAATTTCACAACATTCCTAAATTAACATACCAACTCACACATGAGCTCACCACAATCTTTAATTAAAATTTTTGCTATGCTAATTTAGAAATATTGTGAAATTTTTGTATCCCTAAAATTACTCAAAAGAAATTGTTTAGAGTAATGTTACATCTGCAATATTTTCACAACAAATTCTAGGTAATAATATGTTGTTGATAGGTAAGAAACAAAAGTGATGTCAATGGTGAGTCAAATTATAGAACCAATTGCATATTACTACCTACAATTTGTTGTGAAATTTGACATGCATATTAAGAATATAAAGAACATATAATCTAACAGTTACATTTTTTAAATTTTCATTAAAAATATAAATATATATATATATATATATATATATATATATAGGAAGAGTTTGAAGGAAACCTTTTCCATTGTTACAACAGTCTTCATTTTTTCTTTTTACTATTTAAAAAGCCGTTGGTCTAAGATACAAATATGAACATATCAACTAGTCTTCTAATGAAAATAATGGGAGATCATTACAAACTTGTCCTTCTAAAGCCAGATTTTATTTTCTGATATTGTTTGGGAGAAGTTTTGAGAGATTTGCAATTGGCTCTTCTAACTTTCCTCATAGGAATAGGAAAAGAAAGAAAGAAAGAAAAAAGAATGGTGTTTTAACACCATTTGTTTAGTTATGTTCACTTAGATATAAGCAGATTTTTAAGAAAGGTACCTAAGGAACAGTATACTATATTTAAGTTTTGTCAATTTCAAAATTTAATAGAATTTGGAACGAGTTTAAGATCTATATTTTTAATAAATTCAAATTTAGAATAATTACTCTTAATTCAAATATGTGTTTTCTCATTCTTATATAAATGCACCAAAATGGGCCGAAGTGGATTGAGCTGTACCGATCAGGTCGAAGTAGACCGAAATGGATTGAAATGATATGATAATGTGGCTCAACATAAGTGTAAGAACAATAAATACTCAACTTCAGCATTTAAATATTGTATAGTTTTTTTTTTTTTTTTTTAACACAAATAAAAAACAAGTAACAATGTCATTTAATGTTTGTTTGAATTGACTTTTTATTGATTTACTAAATTCCTAAAAGTTGTTAAAAATAAAATTTTATAAAAAAAAGTGAGGAGTTAAATTAATTAAGCTAATTCAAAGGCATTGTTACTCTATATTGAAAGATGGGATGGGACATGGGTTTCAGTAAGCTCAATTGGTAAAGTCTTTGATGGCTGAACAAGAGATCTGAGATTCAATCCCCGCCTACACTAGAAATCGATTTATGTCTTGGTTTGATGATAAAGAATTATCATCAGAAACGGATGTCATAGACTTAAACTTTCAAAAAAATAAAAATAAATAAATAAAAAGATAGGATGGAACAACCGCACACTCTTAGCATGATGGTTAATCCATAAGTTTAAAGTTTTTGTGGGTTGGAATGCAAATACTAGGATTCAATTCTCTATGAGAAAGTTTCATACACATATACACTTAGATTAAGGTAAAGTAAAATTTCTATCTTGTATTTTTTTGGGTGGAGGGAAGGGCCAAGGTTAAGTTTTGAGAAAAAAACTTTACATTCTTATACACTTAAATTATGTTAGAGTGAAATTTCTTTTTAAAAAAGAAATCAAATAATGAAAAATAAATAGATTGAAAAGTAAGAAGGAGAAACTTTACCACAAAGAAGGCCTTGATATGGGTTCTTGTAATCTTAACCTCGGCCTTCTCATCATGACAAACGTCCAAGAGTATATCCATCAAATCCTTATCTTCTCTCTCGCCCCCATTTTTGCTCCTTCTCACTTCGTGATCCTTCAACACCCTCTCCAATAACTCATCGTACCTCCTAGTCAAATCCAAAGCCTGTTTCCCAAACACCCAAAACCCCAATTTCTTGAAAGGCCCTAACACATCCCCAAAGCACATCTTTGCAGCCAGCTTAAAGGACTCCATCACTAGATCTCTAATCTTTTCTGCCTCTCCTTCTTGCTCCAAACAACTAGTACTCATGGCCATCCTTCAAGTCACAGTGTTTGTGAACTTCATCACTTCCACACCCACATCAACATCATCTTTCTTCCTTGCACTCTCCAACATTCTCTTCAACAACCTCTCTTTTTGTTCTCGCCGAACAAAGAGGGAACGCTCAAGCTGTTTTGTGCCAAGAAGTTCAGTCACACAAAGTTTCTTCATGAACCTCCAGTAATCACCATATGGAGCAGTGACAAACCCTGAAGTTCCATAGAGTAACTTGTCAGAAAAGGCAAATCTTGGCCTAGAAGCAAAGGCAAGGTCTTGGGATTTGAATATTTCAGAAGCAACAGAGGCTGAAGAAACAAGTAGGCAGTGTGATGCACCAAAGCGGAGATAGAGAAGAGGGCCATATTTGTTAGACAGGTTGTGGAGGGATTTGTATAAGGATGGACCAAGAAGGTGGAGATGACCAATGATTGGGAGGGCTGGTGGGCTAGGAAGATGGTGAGAATTCGTGGTTACCTTGGTGGATTTGCTGAGAATGGATCGGATTAGGAAGGTTGTGATGAGAGATACAAAGAAGAGGAAGGAGTAGCATTGGATATCACTAATGGTGGTAACCATGGCTAGAATTTTTTGACCACTTTTGAATACGTTATTGTTTATTTTTTTTGCCTATTATAGTAGTGGCTTTTTAGCTTATGAGTTATCTTTTATTATTAAAATATTTATTCTTTACAGTGTTGATTGTTGTTTACTTGTTTTGGATGGTATTGACTTTGTGAAATGTGAGGTGAGGCTTATCATTGAATTATTTTCTGTGCACGTTTCTGTTGTTTTGTGAGGCAAGGTTATATACCATTAAAATATTTGCACTTTTGCGTTTGGCTACTATTCAATTTATTTTTACTATCATTTATGAGTTTTATTGCACTTTTTTATATTACTCATAGATTTCACTGTACTATTTCAGCTACTTTTTAACTTTATCTATAGTACTTTCAATAAAAAAATTTCAATTTTAACTAAATAAATTGTTCCCAAATGGGCACTTAATTGTTGTGCATAAAAGATGGATAATTACTTACTATCCAGGACAAAAGTCTTGTAAGTGCCTGGTGCACTAGATACTATCTCCTATTTAGGAGGTTAATTGTTGGTAGAAAGTCTTTGTGTCCCATTATCTTGTGAGTCTGAGATTGTGGGTTTGAGTAGTGGCTTGTTTCATTATTTTTTGGATGACCCTGCACTAATCAAATTTGGGTTTAAGTAAGCGCCCAGGATTGTGACTTAAAAAAATATATATTAAAAAAAAAAAAAAAGATGAGAAGATATCGTACCAAAGTCCACTAGACTCTAGAGTATTGAAAATCTTCCAATATCAGATTTGTGTTGTACTAGTACACAAGAATTTCGTTTCTATTGTCTTGTTTGCAAACTATAGTAGTGGCTTTTTAGCTTATGAGGTATCTTTTATGATTAAAATATTTGTTGTTTAAGGTGTTGTTTACTTGTTTTGTTTGGTATCGACTTTATGAAATTTAGGTGAGGCTTATCATTGAATTATTTTCTGTGCACATTGTTGTTGTTTTGTGAGGTAAGGTTACTTTACCATTAATATATATAGTTGCACCTAGTTTTTGTCCATAAAAAAGATGGATAATAACTTACCATCCACGGCAAAAATCTTGTACGCACTAGACACATAAGATACTATTTCTTATTTAGGAGTTTAATTATTGGAAGTCTTTATATCTCATTATCTTGTGAGTATGAGATTGTGGGTTGACTAGTGGCTTGTTCTATTATTTTTTTAGGTGATCTTGTACTATGTCAAATGCAAGTTTAAATGAATTGGGATCGTGACTTAAAAAATATATATATTAAAAAAAATAAAAGATGAGAGGATAACGTGCCAAAGTACATACATGTTGAATGTTCAAATAGTGTGTAAAACACCTTGAACTTTTAGACCCCCAACTTAATAAATACCAATTCAAGCTTATTATCAAATAATGTATGTGCGAATATGAAAATAAGCTAAAACAAAATTGATAAAACAATCTAAACCATAATTAATCACAACTACAGCAGTAATTAAAAGGCAAAGATTAAGGGAAGAGAGATGCAAACACAAAAACAACACAACGATATATTATCGAAGAGGAAACCAAAGTCCTCAGCGTAAAACCTCTCCACCGCCCTCCAAGCAGTCAATAATCCACTAGAGAATGAATTTGGGATACATGAACAGTAGAAGACCCTCCAAGCCTAAAGTACCCAGTGTACCTAAGCCCTCCAAGTTTTTTGCTCCAACGAGGTTACGCCAAACTTTTGTCTTTTCTAGCTTACCAGATTCTGCTATAGCCCATAGCATCAACCAATATCAATTGGTCCCTTCCTAATTGCTTCCCAAGCACCAAATAGCCTCCTCACAGATATGGGCATGGTGAGAAAATTTTTTAGCTAATGTACCTCTCAAGGATGTAACAATAGAGAGAGTGAGAATAGAGGAATTTGGAGAATCAAAAGATGAAGATTGTGGATAAGTCAATCTTGTTTTTCTCTAAGATTTCTCTCTCAAAATTCTCTCTGGGAGCTCTCTACAATACGTGGGTATAAGGGTTATTTATACTAGTATGTGTTTGGAATGCGAAAGGTTAGTTTTTCTCATAATAGAGTGGTCTGGCGACTTGGACTCACGACTGAACTAAGTTGCAAGTTCAAGTTGCGAGTTAACTGTCTGGCCAGTTTGGGACTTTTGTCTTGTAGTGCAACAGCTGGCGTGACTCTTCAGCTCCCCTGCATGCTTCACACATGTGCCTCTTTTGGCGACTTGCCAACCGCGAGCCACTCGTGAGATCCAGTCGCGAATCCTTGCAGAATGCATACTTACTAAGTTTTTCTTCACATTTTCTCACACACTACTCTTACATGATTCCCACCTAAATACAGGGTTTCTAAATACTGAATTACAAGCAAATTGACATGAAATAAAGCCAACAAAATTGTTGATTAAATTCAACCTTACACATGTCTAGACTCTATAGTATTAAAAATCCTTCATAATCAGATTTGTGTTGTACTAGTACACAGGAATTTTGTTTTTATTAATTTGTTTGCAAATTATAGTAGTGGTTTTTTTGCGTATGAGGTATCATTTATAATTAAAATATTTGTTTACGTTGTTGTTTACTTGTTTTGTTCAGTATCGACTTTGTGAAATATGAGGTGAGGCTTAACATTGAAATATTTTCTGTGCGCATTGTTGTTGTTTTGGGAGGTAAGGTTACTTTACCATTAAAATAATTGCACCAAGCAGTTGTTGCGTATAAAAAGATGGTGGATAACTATTTATCATTCAAGAGGCGACTTATTGGTAGGAAGTTTTTGTGTCACGTTATCTTGTGATTCTGAGATTGTGAGTTTGATAGTGGCTTGTTTTATTATTTTTTAGGTGATCCTGTGTCATGCATGTCTTTTTTTTTTTTTTGTTATAAAATGTCAAATTCTGATTTAAGTGCTTTCTCAAAAAAAAAAAAAAAAAAAAAAATCTGATTTAAGTGAGTCAGGATTTTAAATTAAAAAATAAAATATACATTAAAAAAAAGAGGATAAAGTGTCAAAGTCCAAGAGACAAGAGTATTGAAAATCTTCCAAGATCAGATTCATGTTGTACTAGTACACAGGAATTTTGGTTAAATATGGTTGAGAAGTGCTATGGATATAGTATTTCTTCAAATATGGTTGAGTAAAATATAGATTTGACTACAACGATTTATGAAACCGAGTATTACTAGTTTAGTTTTTGACGGTTCAAATAAATATGACCCTAATTTTTTCACATATGAAAAAAATTAATAAAAAAATAAAAATACCTAAAAATAACAATAGGCCTAGAAGCAAAGGCAAGGTCACGGGTTTTGAATATTTCAAATGCAACGGAGGGTTTGTGGAGAATGGATCGGATTTGGAGGGTTGTGATGAGAGATACAAAGAAGAGGAAGGTGAAGATTCGTAGTTCGCTTGGTGGGTTTGTTGAGAATGCATCTTATTGGGAGGGTTGTGATGAGATATACAAAGAAGAGGAAGGAGTAGCATTGGATTTCAATCAAGAGGAAATTGTTTTGTTCTTAATAATTAACGTTTCAAAGTTCACTCGTGTTTATATTTTCTAAAGTTACAATATATATATATATATATATATATATATATATATGTAGCGAGAGAGAGTATAGTCCAAGTAACCGTGCAAATTTGAGGCCTGTTTGGTAATATTATTTAAACAACAATTTTTATTGTTTAAATAATAAAACACATATTTTCACAACACTTTTTCATTAACATGTATTTTTACAACACTTAAATAACGTTATTAAAATAATACTTTACTCAAAAAAAAAATTACTCAAACAAACGCATATAATGTCCCTTTCCATTTTGGGTGTAACTGACATTGGACATATATATATATAATGGGTTTTACTCATATATATATTTTTAAAGGTATATATATTATTATATTACTTTAAAAAAATTATTAAAAAATGAGAAATTTGTCAACTTTTATAAAATTTTTTCCTTAAATGTACATGGATGATTGGTTTGAGTTTGTCCTATATTCGAACTACTTTCTTTAATTGCTTCACGTGATTGTTTGACTCTTGCATAATTTTAAGTGGGGTCGAATCTCAGACAAAATATAGTAGCAGTACCTTTCAGATCTAACTGTCTTGGATTTTTCTAAATGTTGCATTGAAATCAACATTTTCACTATTGCTCCCATCAAAAAAAGAAAAAAAACATTTTCACTATTGCCGTAAAAAGTGAGATGGTCTGGTCCCAACTCCTAGGGTCATTTGCCTTTGTTCCTCAATAAATAGTGTTATATTTATTCAGCCAAAACTGTCTTGAATATGAGAATGTCCGTAAAATTAGAAATGTTGAGGGGGTTTGATAATGTTGTTTGTATTTTTTAAAAATACGTGTGGATAAAAAAGAGTGTAAAAATACATGTAATGTTATTTAAAAACTGAAAATTATTACTCAAAATTTTATAACAAACGGCCCCTAAATTTTAAAGAACATGTTAACCAGAATATTTAACGAAAGTGTTTTGACTATACCTTAATTGTGTGTGAGGAAATTAAGTAGTACCTTGTCCTCTGCATGTGATGAAATACAAAACTGTTTTGAGGTCCCCTTACCATAGCTTGCTTGAGATTGTTTTTATTTTTTTTATTCATGTGCTTTCGTGGCCATGTGTGAACCAGGTCAGCCCTTCTATCAGGCTAATTAGACCATTCTCTAAGGCCCTCGAGCGGAAGGGAGGCCCAAAATTTTGGAAAAGAATGGGTAATAGGAAAAAAAATTGGTTCCAAATGAAACCTCAAAAAATTTGTTAGATTCTTTTGACCAAAAAAAAGAAGAAAATTATTTTGTCTAAACAAAATCAATTGTCCTAAAAATAACATCATTAACTTTTAAACAAACCAAAATTCAACTAAATAAAATACAAATCCAATCTAAAAGTATTACTCACAAAACAATCACAAATAAAAACAAATCTAAAATTTACCCATTCTCTCTCTCTCTCCACTGTTCACTACTTATAAATCCCTTTTGTTGGTGGCTTTACTTCTCCACCGATCTGATCACGTCTGAAGACCTGAGGTAGTTTCAGTCTTTCACTCTTTTTTATCTGTTTTTCCTCCTAATGCAGACTGTGAATATGTGATGCGTGGTTTCTGTTTTATTATGGGTGGACATATGACTTGTGGCTGTGGGCTTACTTAACTTCTGGGCCTTGTGAAGTTTTGTTTTGTTTTGTTTTTTTTAATCATACGTTTTTTACTTTTTATAATTTTTTTTTATTATAGGATCAGTTTTGTAACTTTCGTTGTAAACTATTAAAATAGTAGTATTGTACTATATACTATAATGTCACAGATACCAAGAGAGAGAAAAAAAAAAAAAAAAAAAACCTTCAATCCTAATAATTTGGTAATCCCACCAGCAATTTAATATTCTCTCTTTCTATATGCAAAATACATGTAAAAGCCAACAAGAAGACCTATAAAAACCCTTAATTGCCTAAGATTAGGGAGCTTTTTATTATAAGGAAACTACACAAATTAATCAAAGGAAAATCAAGGTCTAAAGCATGTATGGGTTGGCTACACCCTACAGTTATGACATTATGCGTATGTAGATCCTTGACAACACAGAGGAAGTTGGAATAAAGATGGCATAGCTTTTGCGATCATCAAAAAGTTGTGTCAAAAGGTGAATTGTAAGCCCCAACAACAAAGGAACGAGCATTTCCAGGGACTAGTCTGCTTCCCATTACGCAAGAGGGCAATTGTCTGATCCTTTTTCATGCGGAATCGGTTTAGTAAGATTATACCAAGCCTACCTCCATTTTCTTATGTGAAAGAGGTGCTTGCTTTATGAAAGTTCAACCTTCTTTCTTTGATTCAACTCTAAACTCCTGGCAAATGACCATAAACCCAAGGAAAGGAAAGAACCAGTTAGATTTGTCATATAATCTCCTCTTATATAGATAAACTAATTATCTCTCTTCTTTTTCTTTTCTTTTTTTCCTGCTTCAAAAGTATTTGGATAATTCTTGCATATTTTGGGGTATCTTAATAATTTATGAGGGTTTATAGGGGTATTTTGGTAAGTTATGGAGGTTCTTATGGTAATTTTAGAAAAATTATAGGAGATTTGTGCTATTGTTGGAAGTTTTAGGGATGTTATGTAATTGTTTGTAGTTGAAAGCAGTGTTTATGTAGTTGTTGGAAGTTAGGGTTTGTCAATGTAAATATGGAAAGCTGGTGCGTGGGCTAGGTTTAGGTTAGTGTAACTGGGTTGGGCTTAAGAATTCTGATGGGTTTAGCTATGTATGTGATTGGACATAGATTTGTAGTGAGGCAGGCCTTAAGCTTGTTAGAGAAATAAACTCCTAGGTGGTTTTAAAGAAATTGGGTCGAGTTGTGGCCATTTCTATAATAGATATTGTCACGCCCCAAACCCGATACCTGGATTTGTGACCATGACCGACATGCTAATATCAAGTTTAAACCTGATATTAATAAGAACCAACTTAACTTTTACAAAACTTTTCCAAAAGCTTCTCTTTTTCTTTTCATATTTGTTTCTTTACTTCTTGATATCATTTTTCACTTGCTAGTCAGAGCATCTACACTATACTCAAAATATAACATAATCCACCAATCATTTAATTTCCACACTTTCACATAATATATCTCTTAATACTTTAAGATACACAACTTTCTTTAGATCCTAAAATACACAATACTACAAAGCTAAACATCAAATTACTAATTTAGGATCTATACATATAAAACTAAAACCAACTCCTTCCAAACTCGACTAAGGCTCCCTCTGCTCCAAAATAAAACCTTCTAACTGAAAGAGTGGAAGTGGTGAACTACACAGCTCAGTAAAGGTAAGATATATGAGAATTCAATAAGGATGCATGTAAATCAAATCATTTCATTCTATGAATATTCGAATAGGAGAACATTTTTTTTTCATGCATAATATTTTATACTATTCATAATAATAGCTTATACATTCTTCATAGAAAATAATTGTTCTCCTTTCTCTTATCAAGTTAATATTACCAAAACCTTTTAGATTAAACTTCTTTCATTTCCTACAAAGTCACCATATGTATATTCTTATTACAAAATAATCATTTTAACTTAAATCAATTAATTGGCAACTTTGTATTAAACTAGAAACATCTTGACCCAATAAGAAAACATTTCTTTATAAACCTCTTTTCGAAATATTATAACTTTCATAGTCATAAAACTTAACATTTCATAAAGAACAAGTATTTGATAACTTTTAAACATAACTTGTACTTTCATCAGAAGCTTTACCTTTATAGCATAACAGAATTTCAGAACCTTTTATCTTTAATGAACAGCTTTTCTTTTCATTAGAAACTTCTTCTTGCCATGAGAGCTTTCACTTTTCGCAATGCATTTAACAAAATAATTCTCTCATGATTAATAACATAACATAGCTATTCATAACATATTGGTTAGTCCATGTCTAATAAGCTGTATAGAGAGGGCCTCATCACGTTTGGGTGACCCCGTGTGCATGATATTGTCCTCTTTGAGAGGTCTGATGACACATCTCCTCAAGGTTTTATTCCTCCCCGCCGTCCATACACATTGGGGAGAAGGCCTTATTCAGATTAGAGTTACGAGCAACCCCATTTCCCCTACTTTAAATGGCCTAGAGTTACAGGCAGCCCCATTTCCTCTACTTTAAATAGCCAAACATATAACATTTTTTCATGGAAAACCAGTAATTAACCCCTACTAGCCGAGTTCAGATTACCAGAGGACATAACCCGAAAACATTTCATACTTTACATCATACTGAAATTTCTTGTTTTGCATGACATTTCATGATAATAGCATTTCCATTCTTTTCTTTAAACATCATGTTTGCGGAATTAGTAATAGCATCAATATGCTGAAATCATATACATAAGGTTTCGAAAACTCATGAACATACCTTTGTCAGAATAATGATTACATGTCATATCTCTAATCAAAAACATTTTAATGCATAATATACTTTAAAATAACCTCATGACTTACCAAATGCCCATATAACTTATCCCTTACCTGAAAGTAGAGGAACCAAGAGCCTAAAGTCAAAGGAGCTTAGACTTGGATATTGGTAACACCTAAACCAAATATCAAAGCTTATTACTATCCATAATTCCTTATCATAAACTTCACTTTTATCTCAAAGCCTATCTCTTAGAATCAAGAAAGTTCTAATCCCTCCTCAAAGAAGTTCCCACAAACACAAAATGCATTCATCAGACAACATAATGTACTAAATCATAGAGAAACCAATTCATAAAAGTTATATATGATTCTAACATACCAAAGGATGAGCATATTAAATTATAGCTCAAAACATTCACTCTAACTTTGGAATTAAATCCTCAAAGTTAGACATGTCCCTTACTGTTCACTGTTTTATTCCAGCAGCGTATGCCTCATTTGTAAAATACAAATGGGCTGTTCACGCATATCCAATTGTCATGAAAATTTACAGAACTACTCCCCTGTATGTCCAATATATACCATAAAAATTTCGGAGTCAAAGCATAAACTCATGATTTACTAAAAATCACGCAAGACAGCATACTCAAATCTGTCCTGACAGAATTTCATGCAACTTATAAATTAAACCATTATTTTTATATTAATCCAAATACTGTGAGACCAATTCAATAACAACCACAAGTGTCTTAGGTTTCATAGTAATTATCCCTAGCATCCAAATTCACTATATAAAATTTAATACATAATTTAACATGCATGAACACAGAATCTGTCACAGTGACAGCTTCAGTACATATTCTTACAAAATCATCAACAAATAGCAATAGGCCTTAATTTCATTTGGGTATTTTTATACCTATAATAAACATACTAAAATATGTTATTAAACATTAAATAAACCATAATATCATCAAACCTTCAAATCACTAAAACAGAATCATAATTCAGCCTATAAAATCAGGATAGAGGTTAAAGAAGTAGAAATCAACAAATGAAGTTTTGATTACTTATCCCCAACAATTTGAAACTGAAATTTTAGTATTAACCCTTTAATTTCTTCTTTAGCGAGAGATATTTTGTTTTGGTGAGAGAGGGAGGGCTGCCATGTAAGAAGGGGAGAAGAAAGAAACAAAGAACAAGGAAAAGAGTAGGGAAAGAGGGCTGGACTTTCTGTCTGGTGCAGCCAAGAAAATGAGTTGAGGGGAAGACTTTTAAGGCAGCAAAATCAGATAAGAGAAGAGGACTTTTGGGTGGAATACGTGTATGGCTAGGGAAAGAAAAAATCACACTCACTTTCCAACTTTCTTGCATTCACACTCAAACTTTCCTACAAAATAATTTCTTGCATTCACACTCACACCTTTCTACAAAAATAATATCACTTAGCATATATATATATATATATATATATATCCTTACCTTTATAAAATTATATTCATCACATTAAAATAGCATATATGTTCTATAATATCTCATGCATCATACATAGTTGAAACACCAACAACTATATATATATATATATATATATCTCATAACTTAACCACTTAATATAGTTTTGCACATACTAAGTATATATTTATAATACAAATAGCCATTTCAATTATTTATAATCTTTACAATTCTTATTAAATGACATTATAAAATAATATGTTTATTAAATACTCTAATATTAATTTTTGTAAGTAAGTGGCTTAAAATATTAATAATACTTAACCACTTAAACACATAGTTTAATTATAAAAATTGGATCGAGGTGTTACAGATATGTTGGACCTAGTTGGGTTATCCCATCCTAACCAGATCTCATTGAAATCTTATCCCAGTGATATTTCAATGATTTCATGCAATTAATGTCCACCTTTGGGCATACTCGTTGGGCAAGCCTTTTGAGTATAATGCATAGCAATTCTTCATTATCAATTGCTACTCCAACAGTAAGTAGACGATCTCTTGCTATTTTGATTCACTGTAGAAAGCCATTGATAGATTATATCATTTCCTTCCTTGATACCTGAAACTCCAATTTCATATTCAATATGTTTGCTCTTGATGTTGATGTGAATCATTGCTCTAGAGTATTCCAGACCCTCTCAAGCATTATTGATTCCAACAATAAAGGAGAACACGAGAGTAAGGGTTCGTGGTGGTTGATTCAAATTTTGTATTTGTGGAAGCCCTAATCGTAGGCTCTAATACCCTATGAAGCACGGGTGCATTTCCGGATTCAGGTGCGGGTACGAGTGCAGGACTAGGCAATTTTTGAAAAAGTAGGGTACAAGTGCGGCGGGGTGTGGCGATTAAAGAATTATTAAAAATATTTTTATTTATATTTTCTATATATTTTTACTATTAAAATATTCTTAAAAAACACATGACTATGCCTTGATTCACAAAACAAAGAAAGAAAAATGCAAGAAACACAAAATAAAACACAAAAGAAGCAACAAATATTCATAATAAAATTGAGGAAGGACAAATTTAGGATGTTTGCGCCTCATTCAAAGCCGATTGCGGTTGTTCTAGCATGATTCAAAGCCGATTTCAGCCTATTTCGATCGTTTTGGGTCCGTTTCGGTCACTGGCCAATACGACCCAATTCAATTGATACAGCCCTATTTTGGCCGAATCGGCCTGGTTTAGCGTAAATCGAAGCTGAATCAAAAAAAAAAAAAAAAAAAAAAAACTCAAACGTGACACTAACGTGCGAGCAGCTGCATCGAACACCGCACCCCACATCAAGCTGCATCGAACTCCGGTGCGGCACCCTCCAAGCCGCGTCCGTACTTCATAGCTAATACCATGAAAAATTTCAATGAGAAAACATAGAATAAAAATCACTAGTGTGTAATTGATTAACATAGCAAGCAACTTAAATGAGAAATAGTATAGGAGCTCTCTTTTTAGTAGTTACTAGTTAGAGAGAGATAACCAACTAGCCGTTAGAAGCTTAACAGACTAATAACCAACTAGCCGTTAGAAGCTTAACAGACTAATAAATTGAACTTCCTAACAAGTTATGCACGTGTGATATATTTGTTTATACACGTGTTAAACCTGCTAAATATACAATCTGACTGAAGAAAACAAAACACGACTACAGTTGATATTAACTGCAACGGAGCTGTTGAAAGGTAATGAGAGGAGACCACTTGTCACGGACTTCATTATTCAAGAAATGATGCCATTGTGCATGATCTGTCTTTACAATATGTGTGTGTGTATATATATATATATATATATATATATATAGAGAGAGAGAGAGAGAGAGAGAGAGAGAGAGAGAGAGAGAGAGAGAGACTCATGGTTTTGTACTCTTGTTGATTGCTCACCCTCTTCAGTGGCTTAATGCAAGTAGCGGCTGCGGCCGCAGCCACGACGGAAACGGCTAGGGGCAGTGGTTGCATTAGCCAATATCCCCCATTGGTTGTAAGGGTTTAATTTAAATGAGTCTTTAGCACCTTCTTCCGAGTCCTTTGATTTCACATTCGCCGATGGGTCCATGTGGGTATACTTGGATAAAGCAAGCAGATAAATGCAAAATAAAATGGTATTTAGTATTGCTAAAAATAGAAAATACCTTTCCAGATGACCCTTGTTTATGGTATCACCAAACCAGCTTCTAAACAGTAAAAGCAACGGTATGCTAAAGAAATATGCAGAACCCAATACACAGCCACTGAACACAGACCCATATTCACTAAATGATTCAGGGATGTGGTTATTCACGAATATTTCTAGCCCATCTTCCCCAAGGCCTTCCATTAGTCCTAACAAAAAAAAAAATTGTGGAAATAAGAAGAAGATATCCATGGGTATAGTCTGTGCTTCTAGGCTCTGAGCATCAGGACCAATCCCCTCTTTCTTATATAAATTCCTTCTTTGGATCTCTACTTACCAAGCTGCAATGCAACACAATATAGAACAAACCATCCCAGCTCCAATTCTCTTAAGTGGGCCAAATTTTTGTCTGACTTTCTCCCACCCAAATGGGAATTGTATTGCATATCGTATCAAGGACAACAGTATGAACATAAAACCCATAGAATCAGAATAAAGAAGGTTTCTACTTTGTTCCATAAAGAAAGAATCTCCGGTAGCTTTAACTAAACCACAGGCAAAAAAGTTTGTCCAGATTGGTACCAATGTCAAAAGGCGTTTTACTTCGCTCACTTCTTTAACTGTGCAAGGCATCTCATGACTTTCCTCTTCTCTACTACTATCACTTAGACCAGTATTTTCAAAACGACCAAGGCTATCCATTGATTTACCCGGCCCATTCCCGTATTCTAAGTCCTGTTCTCCACTACCTTCTTGCTCTCCCAAACTGGATTGCCCCTTTTGCAATAGCAGCTTTGTCTAACCACCTGTATTTAACATTTTTACCCACTAAGACATACACACATACACAGAGAGAGAGAGAGAGCACTCTACCTTAAAGACTCTGAAACAAATATTAAGTGGGCTCCGCATCTGCATTGGTTTTTTATTGTAGTAAAAGGGGAAGCCAATGCAGAACAACAAAAGACTTGCATCCATAACCACAATGGAAATTATGAAGTCTAGTTCCCATGTAGCATACTTAATCTGGTAAATGGAAGCGATGGAACCAAAAGACCAGGCAATGCCCCACCAAACATTTAAACGAGACTCAATTTTTTCCTCATCTTTGTGGTCTTCCCTACTACCCGACTGATCAGCAAGAAAGGCTTCTAAAACTGGATTTTGACCAGATTTGCCCAATGCTACAGCCAGTAATCCCACATAAATTCCAACTTGGGTTGAGAAACCTAACAGCGACAATCCCTGCAATAAGAAATGAAACATGATGCTTGGATATTTGTGAAACCGCTTGGGCCGATGGTAATATTTTCACATGCACAAGAAAATATTTCTCAAGTTCTTCTTTCAAGAATATACAAGTAGAACATGTAACAATAATAATAACTGTAAAAACATAATTGCAATAACAATGATTTGGACATTAAAATAAAAAATAATCCAAATTTTTAGACATTTTGACAGTATTTTAACTGCAAATTTTTACACAAAAAGGTTCAAACTACATGTGCAAATGGTGTTATATGAATTTGTGGGAGGGTTTCTTGCTTCAGTCCCCAATTAGCAAGTATTGTCCGCTTTGGCTATATCTCACGGTTTTGCTCAATCCCACATTAGGGAGAGACACCTCCCACATGTGTGTAATAGTGGTACACATGCGCCTTTTAATGTGGGAGGGTTTCTTGTCTCAGCTCCCAATTAGCAGGTATTGTTCGCTTTAACTATACCTCATGGTTTTGCTCAATCCCACATCAGAGAGAGACGCCTCCCACATGTGCCTTATAAGCTTAAGCCCAAGACACATGTGTACCACTACTACACATGCTTTTAATGTGAGAAGGTTTCTTGTCTTAGCCCCCCAATTAGCAGGTATTGTCCGCTTTGGCTATGCCTCACGGTTTTGCTTAATCCCACATCGCGGAGAGATGCCTCCCACATGTGCCTTATAAGCTTGAGCTCAAGACACATGTGTACCATGTGGGAGGGTTTCTTGTTTCAGCCCCCAATTAGTAGGTATTGTCCGATTTGGTTATGTCTCATTTAATTTTTCAATAGTGGAATGAGCTTGGCACGTGACAACAACCACACACCTATAAAGCTTCAACTGATAAGTGTGCAACCCCTCACTAAAATTCAATAATTATTCCCTAAAAAGTAATTAAATAACAAATAAATCCCATTGAGTATTCTCTCGTAAGCTATTCCAATAGCTAACAATTCATTATTGACCAATCCCCTATAAATCAATAACTTTAACATAAAAAAAGGAATTTAGAAAATTACAATGGACAAAAGAAGTTCACAAATTCCAAACCGTCCAACAGTTACTAAACATTAGTGACTGACATTTATTAATGAAAATCCTAATACTCCTCTCACACTCACCACCTCAATGGTAGCCCAAAACCTACTAATCCCCAAAATCTGAAATAGAGAAAGAAAGAGTAAAAAAAATTCCAACTAGCTGAATCAACCGTTGGGGAAAAAAAAAAAAAAATACTGTCTTTCCTCACCTACTCTCACAAACACTCACACACTACTTAGTGTATAGAAGAAACTCACACTTAGAAACAGACCCAGGATTTTAAGCTAGCGGGGGCCCGAGTATAAAGAAAAAAAAACTCCAAATAGGCATCTATATAGTATTTAAAAATTATAAATACTCAAAATCATTGTCTATAAATATATTAAGATGCAATCATTTACCAACAAAGACAAACAAAAACAAAATAATATCTTTTTTTTAATACTAGCCTGGCTAGGATTTATTTATTTATTTATTTATTTTTAAAGTTAGAGCATTCACATTGGTGGTGCTAAGATTTTTAGCTTTTAGCACATCAAAAAATTACTTTATTTATTTTACTGCCTCACTTTACAATACATTTAATATCAAATGTTCTATTTTTTTTTATAATTTCATTTAAAATAATATAAACAATTCATTAAAATAATAAAGGAAGCTAGAGAATTTATGCTTTTTATGGCCCGTTTGTTACTGTTGTTTAAACAACAGTTTTCGTTGTTTAAACACCACAACACATATTTTCACAATACTTTTTCACACACACGTATTTTCCATAACACTTAAACAACGTTACTAAAAATCTCTTACCAAATGGGCCTTTAATTGAAAGAAGAAATATAATCTTAATAAAATATTGTATTTTATTTTTAATAACTTGCTATAGTCAACTAGTATTTATACCAGTTTACTATAGTTGCAAAAAATTTAGTTTTATCTTCTCTAATAACACATGAGTTTTTTGGTTCTTTGGTAGTATTTTTTTTTTTGCTAAAATACAATCACCATTGTAAATATATATATATATATATATATTTTTGGTTAAGTTTTTTGATTGGATAGTTCCTATTCGGGTGAGGCTAGTTAGGCTTATTGTAGAGAAGGGGGCCTAAGGTTTTGGAAGGGTCTTAACTACAAAAAAAGAAAAATATTATAACTAAAAAATAAATAAATAATTGGACCCCGGGGGGGGGGGGGGGGGGGTGGGGGTGGTGGGGCCCTTAGGCCCTCACCTAGGTCCGTCCTTGCTCACACTCACAAATTAAACAAAGGGAGAAAGAGTGGAGAGGGAAGGGTTAGACTTCTTTAAAGTTTTGTATTTCTCTTCAACTCTTGCAAGGAACTTGACAGATGAATTGGTTTATATAGTACACCATCAAACCTCTAATTCCCACTACATTTATTTTCTAACTCTTAGATTCATAAATCCCACACAAAACTTCAATAAACGTCCCACTACATTTAACTTGTGAAACTCATACTTATTTATGAAATTCATAGAACTTGACAAATGAATGGGTTTATATAGTACACGTACACCATTAAACCTCTAACTCTCATCACATTTATTTTGTTACATAATAAACAAGGTTTATTATGTTCTAGTGTGTGCTGCATAAGGAGAGCAAGAAAAGGTGCCACACAAGAGAATTGAGAGAGCGGCCTAGAGAGAACTGCTTAGAGAAAAAGAAGACAACCAAGAGGGAGCTGTGTAATAAAGAGAAGAGAGCAAAGTGTTGCCACCTTTGAGAGAGATAATTAGTGTGTGTGAGAGCAACAAAAAACAAGAGATTTTTTTTTTAGCCATGAGACATACATAAGAGATATTGTAATTGATTTGATAATAGTGAAATTATTCGGAGTTTGTCTCATAGTTTTCCCTTCAAGGAAAAAGGGTTTTCCATGTAAATATTTGTGTTCTTGTGCATGATTGTTATCTTGTCCAACCTCTAACTTCCACTACATTTATTTTCTAACTCTTACATTCATAAATCTCACACATAACTTAAATAAACCTCCCACTACATTTACATTTAACTTATGAAACTCATACTTGTTTATGAAAGGTTAATTAAAACCAAATTTAACTTCTAACATCAACAATATATACAAGTAAATGAAATAAGCTTTTCAAAGGATAAAGCTTCATAAGCCTGGGAATCGTATCCCAGTTTAATTGAAAAGCTATCAAGTAAAATCTAATGAATTCCAAAAACATCAAAAATCTCATTGCACTTAAGAGATTCACATCTTATAAGATTGCATATACTAACAATCTTTGTAACTATGATTGTGCATTATCCCTAAGATTAGGCCCAAAACCACACAGACCAGTGGAAAGTCCCATAAAAAAACTAGTTTTTATGCCAATGTATTCCCTCATTGATTGGACCCAAAGCATAGCTAGATGGTACTGTCAATTCCAAAATATAACAAATTTCATTTCAATCCATATCCAAAAGACATATATCATAATATAACTTCTCAAACAAATATATCTTATTAAAAATAAATGAAAATCTCATTTTAACTATTGATTCCTTTTCCTAATTTTACATATGAAATTTAAAAGGATATATAAAAAAAATAAAAAAATAAATTCTAAACAAGGCCAAACTTCATAAAAAAATAATAATATTTTACTGAGGAATTTTAAATCAATGTTTCTAAAATAATTGAATAAAAATTTATAATCAAATGCAAAGGAATATTTTAGTGAATAAAAGATCATAGTTTAAGCTAATCACAGCTAGCCATGAAAAATGTTATATTCCACCAAAAGTTACTTCAAAAGAACACCAAGATTACTTCAAGCTATTACGCGTATCAAGCTCAAGCTAAAACAATCAAATACATAAATTACTTCACATACTCAATCTTAGAAAGTTAATCTAATTTATGTCATCTTATTAGATATGAATTATTTTCTCTCTCAAAAAATTTTAATGCTGGGATCACTCAAAATGTATTCAATAGAGTGTAAGCGTTCACTGAGAATCCTAGAGCCCAAATGGTCCAACCATTCATCCCTCCATATAGTGCCGCCGCCCCCCCCCCCCCCCCCCTCTCCAAAATGGCAGTGTGAAACCAAACCTAAAGATGCAAGTTTTTTCTAATCCATGTGGATACATGTGGAGCAAGATGATTAACAGATTAAGGTAGTGACTAGTAAGTGATGTGAGGTTCCCACTATTAAATGAGGTGGCTATGTGGTGGGAGATTGTATGGGCAACCCAAGGGTGAAGGAAGTGGTTGGCAGAGAGACATTGAAGGGGACATAATAAGCAGATGAAAATGAGAGGGCGGAATGTTAGTCAACTATTGATTGAGATGGAAGCACTTCAGGTGGAAAAGAAAACTAATAATAAAAAGGAGAAAATAGTTACAGGAAAAAATGTTTTGAGCATTTAATTTTTGTAAACCAATATTCTATATTATAGACTGTCAATATTAGGGCTATCCACGGCAATCTAGAACCCGTCAGAATCGACTGACTCAATGCCAATCTAACCAAGACCGACTCGATCAAAGCAACCTGCGAATGACAGTGAGTCTCTGACATCAAAACCCGAGGGTTGCGAGTCGAGTGGCAGTTTTGGGTTTTGAAACCTGATGAAAATAGAACTAACCTAAGCTTTCTTACCAGAAATCCCTAACCCTCGTCCTCTCTCTCTCTCTCTCTCTCTCTCTCTCAAATCAGTCGAAATTCAATGTGATCTCATTGAGATATGGAGTAGATTCAACGAGATCTCATCAAGATCTAGTCTAGATCCAATGAGATCTTGATAGATCAGGCCAATCTCAATGGATCCAACCAAATCTCAGCCTCATTAACAAAACCCGAAACCCACCGGTACAACCTAACACCCGATGAGACCCAAACTAGTAGATTTGACAATTCTTACAAGTCTGTTTCGGGTTACATTTTTCTCCACTTGAAGTTGTTAGGTTGAATATGAGTTGAGCACAAACCCAACTCGTGGATAGCTCTAATCAATATTAGTCATCTAATCTCCCACATGGTCATGCACCAAATAGTCTCTATATCTTTTTTAACACCAATATCAAAATTTATTACTATGCAACATCTTATCTAAGATAAAGTAAATTTCTTTTCTAAAATAATAGTAAATTTTCATTAAATTTCATACTTGAACCATGATATTTGATTTTTCTATATGAAATTAACTTAGTTTGATTTGTATTAATTCATTAAATCCAACCAAAAAAAAAAACATCAAATTTAATTTAATTTTGTTAGTATTAAATAAATTTATTTTATCGATATTTAAATCTAAATGGTCCATTTAAATTTATCTCCTTAGGTCCCACTTAATGGATATTTAAATCTAGTAGGGTCCATCTAAAAACCTTTAATATGATTGAAATGCTTTTTGAAAATTCCAAATGCAATAAAACCTTTAATTTAATTGAAATGCTATTGAAATTTCTAAAATAACTAAAATACCTTGAAACTTTTGATATAATTATGGCTTAAAAAGTATAGTTCACTGGGGGCCAATCAACAACAATATTATTTTTTTGAATAAGAAGCAACAACAATTAGTAAAAAAATATAACGAAATATCAAGAGGAAAGTAGGGGAAATAAGAAGTTAGCATTACAAAAAGTTTGTATAAAATAAAAGGGCATTATGAATATTTTTGTTTAAAATTTCATTGAATTCTATTCCATTACTTCCTCCTTTCCTCCCCAATTTAGGAAAATCATAGATCTAGGTTTTGGAAAAAAAAAAAAAAAAGAAGAGGGAGAAATAGGTATTTCCACCTATGCTTTTTATGCACTTTTGCTTAAATTTCCAAACAACGAAATAACAATTTTATTTCCTCTTACCTAAATTTCCTTTTTTATCCTTTTATTTTTAAAATTGCCCTCCCAAACAGACTGTTATGCATATTCTTGAAATGTTCAGTTTTCTCATCTGACCTTAAACAAGAGCAGGACGCAGGCTCACCGTAATATAGGTTATGGCGCAGATGACAATCATATTGAATCGTCCGTAATACGAATCGGCTAAATGAGCAACTATAACTTCTGATATGGTCGATACACCATCCTGGAGATTTATAATTGCTGTAGCTTTTGCAAAATGTTGGTTGGTCCATGAATCTGTGAGGTAATCCATTAAGAGATTCACCACTCCATAATTGACCAAGCTATGGCTAAAAACTAAACCTGTAGTAAATCATCAAAGAAAATAAATTAAGTTCTGTTTTCGTAAGTGAAAAATGAACTTAAGACTACAGCAGTTGAGCTTATTTTAAGAAAAAAAAAAATTACCAAAAATGAATAGTGCAGCCTTTGAGAAGTAATTGTGCTTGTCATACCCTCTCCGTATAGATGAGAAACATGGGAACTATTTACCAGTTCTATTCATTATCGTCATTGGCCCTACAAAGAAGGTGAGATCGATCGCCCGATCTGTACTTCTGTGTATTCAAAGTTTCAAACTGAACTGTACTGACAGAAACACTTTTTAACGGGCTGTTACTTGAAACTCCGGGAGTGTACTCCTTCTGTCTCACATAGAGTTGGGGATTTTCCAACGATACAATGGCCAAGTACCGTTGGAACCACCGATCTGGCCAGTGGCTTCGTTGCTTCAGAGAGACCTTCACTCCATGAGAGTTGGGACTTGGGACAGCTTCACACACGAGAGAGAGGGAGTGTGAGTGTTTGGGAGTTTGGTTTCAAATGCTAAGTTTCAGTGTTTGGGTATGAGCTGGGGCTGCTGTGACAATGGATTGAAGGAGAGGCAGCGAGCAACCTCAAACGCAGGGGAGCGAGAGAGAGGGAGTATGATAAATTTTCAGGGGAAAATAATCATTTGGTTCGTGTGGTTAGAGTGAATTGCAGTGGCCAGTTGTCAATCATCTATACAGTGGGTTTCGTATACTGTTTACGGACTCACAAACTATTTTTTCCTTCAAAAAAAACAACTCTAAAACTGGCTTTGCTTCTTCCTTTTCTTCCTTCAGCATGTCCTACACGTTTTGATCATTTCTCAATAAATGAAAAGGCTGACTTGTGTTGGCTGAGGAGACAAAAGGGACAAGCTCATTCAACGAGCAAGTCCAGCAAGAGTGGGCTGGAACCCACGCGAGCCACACACCCAACATCTACAAGTTGGACTCGTTCACAGTGATAGACATTTTCAGAATGTGAAGGCAACCTGCACGTAATTCGCTCACACTAATTTCATATAGCCAACACATATATCATGAGAAAAGTGACACATCACTTTGTTTGGTTTAATAAGTTGTCATTACTCATTTTCTGTGAGACCTGCACCTTGTTAAATTGTTTGGCTAAATTTTTGTTTTTAATTTTCATAACACAAAAAAACTCAGAATTTTGCTTCTTCCTTTTATTTTTCCTTCAGCATGTCCAGCATTCTTTGATCATTTCTCAATAAATGAAAAGGCTGACCTGTGTTGGCTAAGGAGACAAAAGTGACAAGCTCATTTAATGAGCAAGTCCATCAAGAGTGGGCCGGAACCCACGTGAGCCACTAGACATGACAAAATAGGCCGTTCGAGTTGAGTTTAGATCAGGTCAATCAAGTTACGGGTTAAAAACGGGTTTTAGTCAATTGAGTTATAAATAAGGTTCGATTGACCCGTATTTTTTACATGACTTTTTTTATAAAGAAGATAACATATATTTGTCATTTAGAAAGTCATATAATAAATTACTTGATGTAAAATATATTACTTTGAATCCACCACTTATACAAAGAATGAATTCAGTTAAACTTATTAATATTTAGGGTCTATTTGGATGCCACTTATTATTGAAAATTGAAAACACAATAGTAAAATAATTTTTAAATGTGTGAATAGTGCTATAAGACCCAGTTTTAAATTGAAATTTGTGTTTGGATACTTTTGTGGGTCCATGAACAGTGCCATGGGACCCACATTTTTCAACAAAACGCACAAACACTAGCTTGAAATGCTTCCCAAATGCACACTTATTCAATAATTTTAAAATTATAGAAATCCTAACATTGCTACCTAAAACAAAATAACACAAAAATAAGTAAAAAAAAATACACAAGTTTTATTTCTACATAATATCAACATCCCAAAAAATAAAACAAAATTACAAATGACTTATTGGATAACTCATTTGACAAAGAATAAAAACATATAAGAAATTTACAATCTTAAAAATTAATTTTATAATCTATTATCAATTGTGGTTGGCACTCTATTTCAATTTGAGATATATATTAAAGTTTAATTGTTTACTTATTTATACATGGTCTCTTTTATGGATATCATATCATTTTTAAGTAACACACACTCTAGAAAATATCATAATTTATTTTGAAAAACCATTTATTTTGGACATAAATTATTAAAAAATAGGTCTCAACATTCATAATTTATGCTAATTTTGATACTTTAGATTCACTATTTTCACACTTGTGAATGTTTCTCACATATGTCCACAATTTTAAATCTATGTTTTTAACTTTACTGTAATCAAATTATCTTTGCATGTACTTTGCTATTTGATATCTAAAAATCTTTACTCATTACAGAATGCTCAACCATTCATCTTTCAATTAATTTGCATGTAATTATGTAATTGTCTCAATTGTTTCCTTAAATCTCACAACAAACAATTAAAATAATATTGTTTTAATTTTATTTTTTATCCAAAAAAAAAAAGTTTTAAAAAATGGTTCAAATTTGGGTCGGATTGCAGGTCAGGTTGGGTTAACTCACAAAAAATACAAGTCGAGTCACGGGTCAACCCGTTTTTGCTTCGGGTAAAAAAAATCAGGTTTAGGTTGGGTCGAGTTGAGTCGGGTCAGAAAATTCTAACCCATTTTGCCATGTCTATGAGCCACACACCCAACATCTACAAGTTGGACTTGTTCACAATGATAGACATTTTATATTTAGACAAATTTAATCACACTTAGATAGCACAAAGAAATTTACTCCACAAGTCCACCACTTCAAAATGTGAGAGCAACCTTCATGTAATTCGCTTACACTAATTTCATATAGCCAACACATATATCATGGGAAAAGTGACACAAAACAAGAAGACCTACTCAAGACTTCATTCAATTCAACATACGTGAGAAAAATCTTAACTTTTACACCTTTAGAGCATTTCCAATAGACTAGTTAAAGCCATTTTTTGGAGAGCAAACCAAAAAAAAAACCCAGCTCCAATAGAGCTCTCTTGACTTGGAGAGCACTGTTGCAACTCCAAATGAATTTTTATTCTTTAAAAAATCAACGACTTAATAAAAAACAATTCTTTCTCTCTCATAGACTCAAACGTCTCACATAATCAAAACTAAAAACACAAAACACAAAACAAAATCTATTTCTTATTATAATAGCAAAGTTGAATCAGAACAAGAAAACAAGGAAAAAAAAAATTCAAGCGGATCTATCCCAGTCTGGCGGTGGGGAGGCGAATGAGGCACTGCTACTTGGTGAACACCAATCTCCGCTGACTTTGTCCTTCCGGCGACACTTGATCTCCATCGGCCTTCTCCCTCTCTCTCTCTCTCTCTCTCTCTAGTGCGTTCTTTCTCTCTTTCTCTCTCTCTTCTATTTTCTCTAATGTGATAAATGTGTAACTAGAATAACATGTCTCAATTTGTTTTTTTTTTTTTGATAAAAAGAACAGTTGAAGTTGAGTAATCAATTGGGTGTGAAAATGTGTGGTCTTTAAAATTAGTAGGTTGAAATAAATTTGAGTTAATCCCTTGGTTTTTTTTTTTGTATGTAATCGTGTGATATGGTAGTTAATATTAGATAGTTTTCTTTTTTTGAGAAAAATAGAAAGAGATAATTAATTAATTTATTATAAGTTATTTAATAATAATAATCTAAAAAAATTTGTGAAAAATTTAATGCATAAATTCATTCCAAATTACATAGATTTGATAAATTTCAAGACTAATATAGATTTGATAAATGAAAAATAATGCAAGCATGAAAAATATGATCATTAAAAAAAACCATTGGAAAGTATGATTGTTGAAATTTTTTAAAATGTTACCATTGGGGGATTTAAAAATATAGTTATTGGGAATTAGAAAAATATAATAGTTGGGAATGCATAAAGAAATATTAAAAAAAGAATAAATGAAAATTAAAGAAAGAATGAAAAAAATAGTATTTAAATGAGATAGAGAAATGATAGAGAATTTGTTGGAATGTGTATTTGAAAAAGTAAATAGGTAAAAGGTAAATGTAACTATTTACTCTCCAAACAGTAAAAAAATTTAAAGAAACTGCTGAAGATGCTCTTAGAGCTCTTGACTATCTTTTGTGAGATTCTGACTTAATTATCGTATGGTCCTTGGCGAGCGCCACACTGGTGCACTTCAAAAACTATTTTCTCCCTTACATGTCTAAGAGCTTCTTCAGCTCCCCTACATGCTTCACACGTGTGCCTGTTTTGGTGACTTGCCAGCTACGAGCCAGTCGATAGATCCAGTTGTGAGCCCCTGCTGAGTTGCACACTTTAATTTTGAGCTTTTCTTCACACTCTTTCGCACACTACCCTTACATGATTCCCACCTAAATACAGGGTTTCTGAATGCTGAATTATAAGCAAATTGGCACGGAATAAAGACAACAAAATGGTTGATTAAATTCAACCTTACAAAAACAAAAAATAAAACACATTTACTTCTAAAAATAACCTCGAATCTATGAAGGTTCCTTAAATCAACAAGGAAAAAGGGTTTGGAATCCACTAAAAAATAGAAAGACAAAAGTCAGAATTTTATTAATTGAATAATTATTCAAAAAACGTGTACAGACTTAGATGCCTATTTAATGTCTCCGTAAAGCTTGACAGATAAAAAAATATATTCTAAAATAACTCATAATTGATACCTAACCATAATAGGAACCAAATTTAATCTAAAAAGTATTAAAAGCACCTAATTCACTCGGGAAGTTTAAGTCCACGCAAGAAAAAGGATTTTTTTTTTTAGTATATAAAGAGATGTATTAAAAAAAAATTTAAGTGATTAAATTGATGGTAATTGATCAAGACAATGAATGAAAAAAAAAAAAGGTTTCATACTATCTGGACTTTCAATGTTTGTTGTTTCTATAAGCCAAGAAAGGGGACCAGCCGATAATTAATTGAAGGCCTAAAGCCAAAAAAAAAAAAAAATTACAATTAATAAAGCCTTGTCATCTTGATACACCTTCAATAATATATCCATAAAATCTTGAGTGTCTTTCTTCCCAATCTGTTGTATACTTATGACTTGCTTTCCAAACAACCAGAAAGCCAAAAGACCGAAGGGTCCCAACATATTTCCAAAAAATGTCTTTGAACCAACACTAGAGATGTCTTTCATCAACTCTCTAATCCTTTCAGCTTCATCACCTTTCTCTGAACAACTTGTGCTTGCCGCCATCTTACACAGCATATTATTTGTTAGCTTCATAAGCTCAACACCCAAATCAACAACCTCTTTCCGCTTAGCACTCTCGAAACCGTTTTGCAAAAAACGTGCAAGTTCTCTCTCTTGAATCGCCCGGGACCTTTCAAGCTGTTTAGGTGAAAGAAGTTCCGTCAAGCACAATTTCTTGATGAACCGCCAATAATCACCATATGGGGCACTGAAAAATCCAGAGCCTCCATACGGAGTTTTCTCTGAGAAACCTGTCCTTGAATGTTCTGCGAAAGAAAGATCATGAGTTTTAAATATTTCAGTGCCCACTGAGGCTGATGTAACCACAATGCACTAAGAGAAACCAAGGCTGAAATTGAAAATAGGGCCATATTGGGTGGAGAGGTTTTGCAAGGATTTGTATAATGATGGCCAAACAAGGTGGAGATGACCAATAACTGGTAAACTTGGTGGGCTTGGAGGGAGTTTGGGATGGGTTATATGCTTGAGATGCTTGTTGAAAATATAGTAAAACAAAATAGTTGAGAGGAACAAGAGGAGGGAGCACACCTGGTAGTATTGGCTATCAGTCATGTTGGCCATAGCTTCTAGTATTCTCTATCAACTAATTCTCCTATACAGTCAGTTAAGGATATTACATCATAAATAAAAGCATCATTGTTATAATAAATTTAAATTTTATATTAGTTTTTTATGTTATATTTAAACCTTTCAATAGAATCTTACTAAGTCATATTTACTTCAAATGGTAGAGTATATACTTTCATATATAAATACAATCCTAATAAATATTTATAATAATTATTATAATTTATGTTTAAAGAAAAAATTATATCGGAAAGGAATAGATAGCCTGCAGTTGAATGCAAACCACACGAGCAGTGACTCTCATAAAATGTGGCATGCCATAAACCGGAAAAGAATTTCACTAAAACTTTTGGAGATGAACCACCCCAGTACTAAGTGAGAAAGAGTTGTTCTTCCCAAGAAAAAAAGAGTGAAATATGAAAATAAAAGAAAAGTTTGGTTGAAACCTTGCATCTTGGAAAATGTATAGTTTGCTAATACATATCTACATAGATCCTTAGTATATAATATGAAAATACAAGAAAAGTGAAGTTAAAACCCTGAATTTTGAACAATATATAGTCAGGACGAAGCCATTCATTGGCTTTGGGGCCCAATCCCCCCGCCCCGCCCCGCCCCCATTATTATTTTTTTTTAATTTTAGTATATATATATAGTATTAATTTTAATCATTTTTGTTCTATAAAATTACACTTTTCCGTCTTTAATAATACCATTGATTCCTTTAAGAGTAATGTTATAGTCACAAACTTTTCTACAAAAGTTTTACAAATTATTGAGGTAGAAAATTCTTTTTGGTTCACTTTTGAGTCCCTACTTACATCACTTTTTTATTTATCAATAACCACTCACTATATTAATTTATTTGTAGATTTAAAATCTAAATCAAAATATACAAGCCCTAAAAAATTAGCCCAACAAAAAAAAAAAATACTAATAGTAAAGCTAAAAATAAATAAATAAATAATAATAATAAATCAATTTCACCCAAAACAAACAATCCAGCACTTAAAAAAATTTAAACAAAATAATTTTGTTTTTATCTAGTAGCCAAAAAAAAAAAATCCCTTTAATGGCTAAACAACAAAACCACCCCTTCTAACTCCAAATCTTGTCTTCGTCTTGTCTCTGTGTATAGTTGCTTATACATGTCTAAGTCTGTATTTTTGGGGTCATTTCAAAAACTATTTCTCAAACTATATATCCTTAAATAGTTAGTTAATAAACTATATATTGAATACTGTCTCTAATTTCTTCTTCTTTTTTATTATTCTCTTCTTGGTTAGAAATTTATAAATCTATCCCACCCCTGCCCACCCATTTCTCGAACTGGAGACCTTACTCACCCCAAGATACTTAGTACTGAATGTTCCAATAGTGTGTAAAACACCTTGAACATTTAAACTCTCAAATTACAAATTACCGATTCAAGTTTATTAACAAACAATGTATGTGCGAAATATGAAAATAAGTTAAAACAAAATTGATAAAACAACCTAAACCAAATAAAATCACAACCACAACAGAAATGAAATGGTAAAGATTAAGGGAAAAGAGATGCAAACACAAAGACAACATAGCGATGTGTTATCGAAAAGGAAACCGAATTCCTCGACGTAAAACCTCTCCGCTGCCCTCTAAGCGATCAATAATCTACTAGAGAATGAAGTTGGGATACATGAACAGCAGAAGACCCTCCAAGTCTAATTTGCCCAGTGTACCTAAGCTCTCCAAACTTCTTGCTCCAACGAGATTATGCCGAACTTTTGTCTTTTCTAGTTTACCGGATTTCACTATAACCCATAGCATCAACCAATATCAATTTGTCCCTTCCTAACTACTTCCTAAGCACCAAATAACCTTCTCATAGACAACGAGATTACGCCGAACCTTTGTCTTCTCTAGCTTACCAGATTCCGCTATAGCCCATAACATCAACCAATATCAATTGGTCCTTTCCTAACTACTTCCCAAGCACCAAATAACCTTCTCGCAGATATGGGTATGGTGAGAAAATGATTTGGCTAAATGTACCTTTCAATGATATAACAATGGAAAGGGTGATAGTAGAGGAATTTGGAGAATTAAAGTGTAAAGATTGTGGATGAGTCAATCTTGTTTTTCTCTAGGGTTTCTCTCTCAAAATTCTCTCTGGAAACTCTCTACAATAAGTGGGTATAAGGGGTATCTATACTGATGTGTGTTTGGAATGCGAAATGTCAGTTTTTCCCAAACAGAGTAGTCTGGCGACTTGACCTGGCGACTTGACTTCGCGACTTGACAAAGTCGCGAGTCTGAGTCGTGAGCTAATTGCCTAGCCAGACTGGAAGTTTTGTCCTATAGTGCTCCAGTTGGCATGACTCTTCAGCTTCTCTGCATGCTTCACACGTGTGCCTCCTTTGGCAACTTGCCAACCGTGAGCCAGTCGCGAGATCCAATCTCGAGGCCCTGCTGAGTGCACACTCTTGAGTTTTTCTTCACACTCTCTCACACACTACCCTTACATGATTCCCACCTAAATACAAGGTTTATAAATACTGAATTACAAGCAAATTTGGCACGGAATAAAATCAACAAAATGGTTGATTAAATTCAACCTTATAAATACAAAGGGAGGTGCCATTAGACCATCAAGGTCATTGACTTTTTTACTTTAGTTATGTCTACTTGTTTTTAAAAGTGTATATTTCAAAACCTTAATTTTGGTTTAATTCCCTTAATAATTTAAGATTTATTTTGAGGAGAGAGGGGGGGTGTTTAGAGACGATGGTATTTCATTTATTCAACCACGTAGAGTAAACGAGCAATCCAAGGAACTTGGGGACTTCTTCAAGCAATGTGAATCATGTGATGCGTACATGGACCCCACTATAAAATGAGCATATTTTGCAAAACACTATGCAACTTTGACCAAAATAATTTAAGAATTAATTAAGAGGCTTACATACTCCAAACTAATTAAGTCGATATTTTCTGTTTTAATATACTAAAGAACTAGCCGTTATCTAGTGTAATGCAAGGGAAATCTAAACTAAAAAATATACCTCGGAATTTTATTAGAATGAAAAATATATTTACTAAAGTATTTACTTGATTATCAATATTTTTATTTTAAATTATTAAACAACAAAATTTGAGTAGAGGATCAACATTGATGCCTAGAAATTGACTTTTTTTTTTTTTTTTTTGATAGGCTATATCTAGGAATTCACAACCCTCATCTATATATCTATATATATAATAATAGGTGAAGCTGAGGAAAACTCAAATTAAAATTCTAAATTAGAGTTCCAATTTTGCACCATATGTCATAAATTATTTATTCTTCAAGAGTTTTATTTTTTAATTTAAGAATAAAATGTGAGACCACATCATAAATATTTATCTAAGTAAGTTATTAAGCACAAAAACCAAAAAGTCTAAAATAAATGAATCGTAAAAAATAAAAATAAAAAAGTGCTTCACAATAATTTTTTTTAATAAAAAAATATGGACAATTTACATTTTATATCTAATAATATCCTTACAAAAATTTTTAAAGAGTTAACAAAATATAAAAATGACTATCAATAATATTTAAATTATATATATAGAAATTATATTATACATCTTATTGTATATATTTAAGTGTATCCATGCATATACATGGAGTTACAAACTAGTTGATCTAAAAAAAAATGCATAGATCATAACTTACAAAAGAAAACAACTGAAGCAATTTCAAATTTCTCTCAGCCATTTTGTCAAGCACTTTTATTGGTAATGAGGCTGGACTCTCTTCATGTGTGTGAGGTCCTAAAAGTCCCATCTATTATAGCAGAGTCTAGGATGATTTTAAACTTCGTCCCTCCTTAGATTCATGGAACAAAAGCCACCTACAATATTCAACATTCTGTGAGGGCAAATATCAAATTCAGCTACAAAGTTTCAATCTTTTCTTTACTGCACATTTTACCATCAAACAAAAGTAAAGACATAAGTATTTGTAACAAAGGAACGTTTTAGTTTTGAGAAACTCATCTCTAGATCAAATTTGACATAAATTCCACTTCCTCAATGGACATTGTAGGTACACTACAGTATGTAAAAGCTAAGCTCTTTTTTTTTTCTTTTTTTTTTTTAATCGGTCAATATGTAAAAGCTTTCATGGCATACAATTGGGTTAAGAATGTGAAATCAACCAAGCCTTCACTGTTATTGGCAATTCCAGGGATTACTTACCTTCATGCTTTACCTTGTGTGATCAGTATTGTTAAGCTAGTGCTGATATATTTGTGTCAACGACTCAGCACCAGATAGTAGAATGTGTTAGGTTCTAAAAGTTTAGAATAATTGGCAAATCGTGAACACAAACTTGTCTACATATAGATCCTAGAGTCTATAGGTTTTATTAGACAATGCTCAAGATGATTCAAGTCAGGATTCAAGAACAAGTAAGCTGCAAAAAGAAGAGTTTAGAAACTGCCTGGTTTGATCGATCGAAAGACAGGCTCGACCAATCGAAATATGGTTATGCAGAATTCTATTTCAACCCAAACTCTACTTAAATGTATTGGGTTTCAAGTAAAACACTCCTAGTATAGAAAGGAAACCCTAAGCACGTTTTTATAAGGTTTTTTTGAGAGAAAAAAGTGTGCCTTTTTTGTAGATCTAGGATTTTGTACCCAAAAGCTCTCCAAGGACTTTGTTGCTCTTTATGCTGTGTGTGTAAATCTTCTGTGAGATCTAGAGGTGTTTGCCTTCACATAAACTTAGGGTTTCCAATCTCAAGATTGATGTCGAGAGATTGGTGATCAATTCAGTTGCAGATTCAAGAGCTTAAAGATACACAAGCGGGAGTGTTTGTACTTGGGGTCGTGTTAGTAAGTTTCCTACTCGATGTAACAATAGGATGTTAGTGGTCTAAGTCGCTATTATGTAAACTTCAATTCTTTCATAGTGGATTCGTTTTACCTTGAGGATAGATAGGTTAAATCCTCCTCAGGTTTTTTACCGGCTTGGTTTTCCTGGGTTATCATATCGTTGTGTTCTTTATTTTCCGCACTTTTACAATAATATGATATATGTGTGTTAACCTAGATTTGATAATTTGACTAAGTAATCACTTGGCTAATTAACTAGGTTAATTTAGTTGTGATTTAAGGGGTCTGAAAACAAACAAGTGGTATCAGAGCGGGTAGCTCTTGTGTTAGATATTTTGATCTAAGAGTTGATCCTTAATCCCTGTTAACATGAATATTTCTAAGTGTCTTACTATTTTTGATTGTGTTGTTTTGAATAAAAAGGACACTATTGTTTCAATTGATCTATTTGAGGCTTGTGAAAGGAATTTGCAGGATTTCAATCTTTCTTAGAAGATTGGTGTAATCCCTCAAATACACTTTGCTTCACATGGATTTTCACCTACAAAGCCGAAGACTCGTGTTATATGGGTGAGAAAAGATTCTCTAAGGTAAATGTTGCTGACTTGTCCCTGTTTTAATTCTTTCAATTGTTTGTGGACATGTTTTGTTTCTGTTTTTGGTTGTTTTGTTTATTAGGTTGTTTTTTATTAAAAAAAAAAAATCCAAAACCATTGAAAATTTTCAAAAAGAGAACAAAATATTTTATTTTGTGTATTGTTTTATTTGTTTTGAGGATTACATGAATTATGATATCTCTCTCTTGATTTAGAACATGCTTGACATTGTGGAGAAACTTGAATAGTATGTGTTATATAAGTGTTAAGCTATTTCTGATTTTGTGTGAGTATGTACTAATTTGTACATGAACTCATGGGTTAATTAAGAAATTGATATTTCTTGTTTGTGTACCCTCTCTAGCTTAGTTTAGCACTGTCATGCATTGTTTTTTGCATTTTATTCATTAAGCATAATGTGTGCTTTTAGTTTTGGTCATAATTTTTTTTTTTTTAAACCAAAAAGTTTTTTATGTGTTTTTTATTACACAACATGAATATGCAATTGAGGTTGGCCTGTTATTTTTTCATAACATGCCTGTGTACCTTGTTTAGCTTGGATGAGCTTATTTATTGTACTTTACTAGTTTGAGCTTTGTAGTGCATGTTGTGTGGGAAGATGTTTATAGTTTTTGATCACTTTGTCTTGATCTTGAAGTCACATGCTTTTGTTTGTTGGACTTGAACTTATTGAGAAATGCATAAATAACCATCTCACCGCTGTTTACTAGCCAATCATGAATACCTTGGTGCATATCATATGATTTTGTGCTCGAGAAAGTGTAGCACATGCACAAAAAGAACATAAGGTATAACCACAGTTTAAATAATAAAATTAGTGTGTACATTATTGGGATATAATAAATTCAAATTGAAATAAAATTGGTGTGTACAATATGAGGCAAAATAAAGAAACTTACATGATTGCAAGCTTGTATTCTAGGAGATGTGAGAGTTATACGATGTAACACTTTAGGTGATAGTCACTTTAAAACTTATGTGATAAATTTTGTAGAAATTGTGATTGATTACTATCTACATATCACCTTACATGTATCTCATACTTTCACTAGTTTATACAAACTTCACAAGTTATTCTTTGCTAAGCTTTGTACATGAAATTTTGTGTGAATCTAGTTTGGCCATCCAAGATTATATTTTCTATGGTGTTTGATGCAAAATATGTTTAAGGGTTGGCAAAAAGTGTGTTTTTGATGATTAAAAATCTTTGTTTTGAAGTTCTGGGTTGAAAACTCATGTTTTTGAAAAACTTTTAAACTCATTCTCATGCATTTCATTCATGAAATTACTTGGGTTGAGTTGTTTTCTGCATAATCTTCTACAGTTTTTTTCAAAGATTCAAATTTCCAGAATTTCGATCAATCGAATGTGTTTTTCAACCGATCAAAATTCCCTTGATTTTTAATCATGACTTTGTGCTTGACTCGATTGGTATTGAAACTGAAAAATTTTCAGTATTTAAATGTTTGACCAATTTGTCTTTTCATGTGTCAATTGTGTTTAGGATTCACATGCATTGCACTTTTTTTTTTTTTGTCCATCTTGTAGTTTTGCATTCATATCACTCATTGTTTTCACACATAACATGCATACACTTTGCTAAATTGGGTACTCAACTTGATTTAAAAATTGATTGATTAATTTTTGAGTCCTTTGTACATTTTAGTATATGCTATTTTTTATGTGTGAACTGCAGAAAATATTTTTCTTAAGAGATATGATGGATAATCAATGTGCAAATATTTTCTTTACTCATGCAACTGTTTATGGGTCACATAGTGTCGAGTTTGCATATATTGAAAGAGAGAATTTTTTTTTTCAAGTGAATCCTCATTTTTTTGAGTTTGGTTTGTGTCTTTTTATTTATCCCCACCTCCTAAATTTTCCCCAAAACTATTTTTCCCAAAACGTGTTTTGTTTTTCCTATTTTTATAGGGGGATAAATCTGATTTTAAAACCTAAGGGGAGTTGTTGCTCTTCATTTGTTTCCTTGATTCTCTATTTTCTCTTGAATTTTGTTGCGTATGTTTTTTGTTTACTCTTTATTTGAGTTGTCTTTGTCAATACGTGACAAAAAGGGAGAGAAATAAATGAAATGTGCGAATCTTGTTTAAAAAGGTTTTTAAAATGTCTTGTTTAGGGGGAGATAAAATTGTTTTTGAAAGGAGGAGAATATAAAAACTTTTTGATGTATCTAACTTAGGGGGAGAGATAGAATTTTTATTTTTATTTTTTATATTTGTGTTTCATATTATTTATATGTCTTTTTTTCCACACATGCGGTGATGTGTTCTTTTAAGTGTTTTCAGGAAAGACAAGTACATTCTGATCAAGACCTTCTACCTCTTCTTGCAACTTCTAGGTTAGGAGTCTTAGATTGGGATTTGTGATGTAATTGGGCATTTTATTGTATTGGGTTGTTCTTGTATTTGAGCATTTCATTTTGTATGTAAGTTTTGTCACGAATTGCCAAAGGGGGAGATAGTTAGGTTCTAAAAGTTTAGAACAATTGGCAAATCGTGAACACAAACTTGTCTAGATATAGATCCTAGAGTCTATAGGTTTTATTAGACAATATTCAAGATTATTCAAGTCAAGATTCAAGAACAAGTAAGCTGCAGAAAGAAGATTTCAGAAACTGTTTGGTTCGATCGATTGAAAGAAGGCTCGACTGATCGAAATACGGTTCTGCAAAATTCTATTTCATCCCAAACTCTACTTAAACGTATTGGGTTTCAATTAAAACACTCCTAGTATATAAAGGAAACCCTAAGCACGTTTTTATTAGGCTTTTTTGAGAGAGAAGAATGTGCCTCTTTTGTAGATCTAGGGTTTTGTACCCAAAAGCTCTCTAAGGACTTTGTTGCTCTTTATGCTATGTGTGTAAATCTTCTCTGAGATCTAAAGGTGTTTGCCTTCACATACACTTAGGGTTTCCAATCTCAAGATTGATGTCGAGAGCTTGGTGATCAATTCAGTTGCAGATTCAAAAGCTTAAAGATACACAAGCGGGAGTGCTTGTACTTGCTGGGAATCTAAGAAAGAAGTAATTCGTGGACTCGGAGCTATCATGGGGTCGTGGTAATAAGTTTCCTACTCAAGGTAGCAATGGGATATTAGTGGTCTAAGTCGCTATTGTGTAAACTTCAATTCTTTCATAATGGATTCGGTTTACCTTGAGGATAGCTAAGTTAAATTCTCCTCAGGTTTTTTACAGGTTTGGTTTTCCTGGGTTATCATATCATATGTTTTTTTATTTTCCGCACTTTTACAATAATATGATATATGTGTGTTAACCTAGATTTGATAATTTGACTAAGTAATCACTTGGCTAATTAACTAAGTTGATCTGGTTGTGTTTTGAGGGGTCTAAAAACAAACAGAATGGTCTTTTCTTGGGAGCAACATTATAGGAAGGAAATATAGGAAAGCCATGGTCGCTACTTGGGGAGGTCAGGTGAGGGAGAGACTATTAATAAATTATATGTTCTTTTTGTACCATACATATAACAAAAGTAACATATTCATGGTACAAAATCCCCCAAAACATTACAATTAAATGATGTGTAGCTCCATAAAGGAAACTATAATAGAAAAATTCACCGATATCCATGTAATTTATTTGTAAGGTTGAATTTTATCAACCATCTTGTTGGCTTTATTCCGTGACAAATTTGCTTATATTTTAGCAATTAGTAGCCCTGTATTTAGGTGGGAATCATGTAAGTGTAGTGTGTGAGAAAGTGTGAAGAAATATTCAAGATTGTGCAAAGAAGCAAGGACTCACGACTGGATCTCGCGGGTGGCTCGTGGCTTGCAAGCCGCCAGAAGTTGCACACTTGCCAAGCATGCCAGAAGCTGAAGAGTCACGCCAACTGTTGCACTACAAGACAAAAGTCCCAGGCTGGCCAGGCCGTTAGCTCGCAGCTTGAACTCGCAACTCAACCCAGTCGCGAGGTCAAGTCTCCAGAACACCCTGTTTGGGAAAAACTGACTTTTCACATTCCCTTTCACCCTACTATATATTTACCCTTATGCCCACGATATTCAGAGAGCTTCCAGAGAGAATTTTGAGAGAGAAATCCTAGAGAAAAACAAGATTGATTCATCCACAATATTCACATAGAGACTCTTCAACTTCCTCTACTTTCTTCCTCTCCATTGTCAAATCCTTGAGAGGTACAATACCAAAACCTTTTCTCACCATACCCATATCTGTAAAGAGGCCATTTGGTGTTTGGGAAGCAGTTAAGAAGGGACCAATTTCATATTGGTAGATGCTATGGTCAAGTAGCGAAATCCGGCAAGTTAAAAAAGAAATAGGTTTGGTGTAACCTCATTGGAGTAGGAGCTTGGAGAGCTTAGGTACATTGGGTAAATTAGGCTTGGAGGGTCTTCTGCTGTTCATGTATCCCAACTATATTCTTTAGTGGATTGTTTACTGCTTGGAAGGCGACGAAGAGATTTTACGCCGAGGGTTTCGATTTCCTCTTCGATAACACATCGAGTGTTGTTCTCGTATTTGCATCTCTCTTCCCTTAATCTTTTCCATTTAATTTATGCTGTGGATTTGATTTTATTTGGTTTAGATTGTTTATCAATTCTGTATTAAGCTTATGTTCATTTTCCGCACATTAATTGTTTGATATTAAGCTTGAATTGGTAATTTGTAAATTAGGGGTCTAAACATTCAAGGTGTTTTATACACTTATTATACTTTCACTATTGTTGTATTATTGTTGAATATGCAATATTGTTAACATATGCTATGAATCTTTGTTTTTCTATTGATGTATGATGTCAATGTATTATCAGTGGAGGAAAAAAAATTACAGTTAAATGATGCATTCCCCAACATAAATTTATGACTTCATCTAATAAACTGTCTAAATTCTTATTTTCCGCTACAATTCAACTAAAACCTAAAAACATAAAAGTAAAAGAGAAAAAAAAGTTACCCACACATAATTTGGTGTTAGATTTTATATGTGTATAAAATTGTTGGCAATCACACAAGTACAAACTTGTTTAGATATAGTTCATAGAGTCTATAGAATTGATTAGACAATGCATAAGATGCTGGTATTCAGTGTGCAAAAATAGAAAAGAAGCTGATTCAAGGATTTCAATTTTTCACAAATCGATCAAGAGTCAATCAGCAAAAGTAAAAAGCATATAACTTGTCTCTTTGAAACCCAAAAATTGATTTGTTTGTTGCAGTATTTAAAGGACATTATAAGGTAACCCTAGAAGGAATTTTTAAAGGGAGAAGAGTGCTTCTTGTGCTTCCTATTGTATATCAAGGGTTTCTATACACAAAACTCTCTCAAATCTTCTATCAGCAATATCTTTTGAAGAAATTCAAGATCTGGTGTTGTAAAAGCTATTGTCTCATTCCAATCATCAAAGGTACTAAATCTAAACCTATAAGGGTGGCCTTGGAGTCATAAACTAGAGGTCAATGTGATACAAAGTTTCATATATCAAACGTACTAAAGATGAAAGCATGAACTGGAGGTTCATGTTGGAACAAATCCATATTAAAGAAGTCTTTGGGATTTAGAGTTCAATTTGATAACTCTAGTTAAGTTTACTATGAATTAAATATTCTTGCCTGTAAATTTTTATTTGATAGTGGATTTTTTTCTTGAGATTGGTCCCCCTAGGTTTTTTTATCTTGAAACCAATTTGTTTCATTGATTTTCTAGGGTCATCATATCTTGTGTTATTTAGAATTTCTGCTACATGATATGTTTGATATATGTTTAACTTAAGGCTTGCATAATTAACTTAATTAATAACTTGGCCATAAAATCATGTTAAACACTGTTTGTTCAAGGGTCTAAAACTAACATCGATAAACTAAGAAGACTGAAGGGTGGGAGCTGTTGTTGGTGAGTAAGATCTAAATTGCAAAGACAACAGGGTATTCGGGTTTTATGTGTGTGGCCGTGTGTGTCTAATGTTTTTAGTTTGGGGTTTTTTAGAAACAAAGTTGCGAAATGAAATCATGTAGTCAGGTTTTCAAAGTGAATATTTTTAATAATTTTAAAATTTTAAAAATTAGGTATAAAATTATAGAGGTTGCAAAACTATGGTGACATGCTCTCAAGAAGCCAACCAAAAACCAGAGACTTCAATTATATAGTAGTTATTGATACGCATGGGATTGAGTTAAAACTTTTTAGGTCGGGGATTATTCATATTACTTATGGATTTCATATTTTAGTTAGCTAGTTTCTATGTGCTAACTTATTTTTTTATTTGAACTTGGAACAAAATTTCCATGTGTTGAAGTTTCCAAAATTATACTCCTTAAATATTTTTATTTGAGATAGATAATGATTAGGAGAAGTCGGGGCTTAAATCACAAATGTGGGGCACCACCAAAAAAAAAAAAAAAAAAAAAAAAAAAAAAAAAAAAAAACCCATTTCCATTGAATTATTACTTGAACCTCACCATCCTCCTTAATTTAATCACTAGGGGTTGGGGTTTCCAAGTTACATATTCGCATGTTCATCATAATTCATAAATATATTGTATATAAGATGATCAAATTTAAAATATAATAATATTTCTAAACTCAAATGTGTATACAAAATCTGTCTAATTTGCTAGAAACATATATAAAATTTAAGCTCAATGTTGATCTGTCATTAAATAAAATTCATTGATCATGAATTCTATCAGGAAATTCTTAGCAATTTCCTTTTCAAATTTTAAAAAAATATATAAATCTTTTGTCTATGGCAACCTTAATTATCTTCTAAAAACAAATTAATCTTAATTAGCACAACTTATCAAGCAACTAGATCCGTTAGTAAAAGACAAAATCAGCTAAGAAAAAAATGATATCATGAGAAAAGGATCAAATTTGTGGAAAAAATAAAATAAAAATAACCTCTAAGTTCGAACAGTGCACTATGCACACAACACTTAAACAATTGAATACACAACGAAGACAATGCACTCTTGTATACTTATAAAATGTAAAAAGAAATGACACAACTTGGCTAGGCATCTATTATAGGTTTTGGCAAAGGAAAATGCTAGGGATACAAATTTTTTTACAAAAACTTTCTCAAATTGCAGATATGGTAAGTGATTATTGATAAATAAAAAAGAGATGTTATTGGTAGGTCCAGATGAAAACTAGTAAGAAGTTAGCTGCAACAACAAATTGTAAAAATGTTGTAAAATAGTTTGTGAATGTAGCACTACTATTCAGTAAAAGGCTATATTTTATTTGAGTGGGGATCTATGCTCTACTTGAGAAACCAACGGTGGGATGTGGGGCGGACTTACTGTACATTGCAAGATTTCAAAGGAAAGAAAATACAAACCAACCGTGGACTTGGACTTAAATTATTTGGATGGGCCAATCATTACAATTTTAGAAGCCCAACTTAATTTTTACTTCAAACTAATATATCACTACCAAGGACTTCAATAATTTGAACTAAAAATATTGAACGGAGTAAATACATTGTTTTCTTTTTTTGAGTAAATACATTGTTTTCACGTACGTATCCATACCACATATGTATATATTTCGTATATCATATGAATAATAACTATGGCCATAACACACCAAGTGCCAGTAAATTCAGTCGTAGACCACTTCTCGTTAGTGGGCTAACTAGTGCTAATTTGGAGTATGTAAGCGTCTTAATTAATTCTTAAATTATTTTGGAGGTAAGGTGAAATGCTAGGAATTAATTAATTCTTAAGTCAGCTAGAAGTGGGCTAGGAATTTCCATGTGTATGGTGATCGAAGTGTTACGCTTACAATATTTACATAACAAATTCTAGGTGATAAGTTATTATTGGTAATTTAAATCAATCACTAAAATTAAGTTTATGCTCATCAGTAATAGCCCGTCAATTAAAATTTATTGTGAAAATATTGCGTACATAATTTTTCTCTTAGCTTATGTATAACTCTTATATAGTTTTTTTTTTTTTTTGGGGGGGGGGGGGGGGGGGGGGGGGCTAGCTCATCACCATCTAAAATGCCCAAGAGGGTAACTCTTATAATAGCTATTCAATATTGTAGCTTATTAGGATCGATTTCTTATTCCATTTTATCTTTATTTTGTAAAGACATATATTTGTACTAGCTCATCACCATCTAAAATGCCCAAGAGGGTAACTCTTATAATAGCTATTCAATATTGTAGCTTATTAGGATCGATTTCTTATTCCATTTTATCTTTATTTTGTAAAGACATATATTTGTACGATTAGACATTGAATAACAAAGTTCTTTTATCATTTAGTGAAATTTAATTTTGGAGGCTTTCCGCCAAACTATTTAAGTATACAATTACAAGAAGCTTTTGAAACGTGCATAATTAGTGTCCAGGTATCAACCCAGCTTCCATAAATTCATTTGGAAGATACGTAAGTCAACCATTTCAAGGTATGAAGTGGGGATAAAGCAATTTTTTTTTTGATAGAGTGGAGATAAAGCTAATTATGTCTCCGTATTTAGGTATATTAAATAATATGATTTATTAAATCATTTAAATAAGTTATATTACTATTAAATAAATTTTATTTTTTTATTTTTTATTATTTTATAGAGTTTCAATTTATGGCATCCACTTTTATAATTTTACTTTTTTTCATTAGACCAAAACACCAATCAATTTTTAGTATAAACAGTAATTGAATTTCAAATCTCTTATTCAACCACAAGAGACTTTATCAGTCAAGTTAATTCGAACCCACTATTATTTAATAAGTTATGTAACTAAAAGTACATGTCAATACTCAACTGAGTTGACATGTAATGGGTGGGAGAAGATATTGTAAAGTTGTGATTTACAACTATGTTTTATATTGGATTTATTCCATGACAAAAAGTGTTATAATTGTATTAATTTATTTTCTTGTATTTTGTAGGATTTTATTGTATTGAATTTAGTATTAAGTTGGTGATGAATCAAGCTTGAAATGAAGATTAGTGCAATTTCGCGACTAGCTCGCAAGAAGTTCACGAGTAAAGGTTCCCGCGAAAAGACCATGCGAGAAGCACATGCTGGAAGCTGAAGTGTCAAGTATCAGGCTGCATTTCACGAGTACTTCACAAGACAAGCCATCTCGCGAGGTACCTGCGAAACTCTCTACTTGGAGGATTTCAAGTATGACTTTCTTACCCTTCACCCATACTATATATACCCTTATTACCTACAAAAGTAAATGAGATTATTCAGAGCGAAAACCCTAGATAGATTTCTACAACACAACACACCCACCTTTTAGAGAGAGAGCTATTCATCCTTTAGTGAGAAATCATTATAGCCTCTTCTCATTCTCTCACCCATTGTCATACCTTAAGAGGAGATTTGTACCCAAACACAATCCACACCTATTCAGAGTGTTGTTGGAACTTGGGAAGCTTTAGGGATTTGCCAAAAGAAATCGGCGAGGCTTAGCAAATGCAATCGGGCGGTATTGTGGGATCCATAAAGCTAGTGAAGACAAGACTCCAGGAAGTCCGTTGGTAGCAGGAGCTTGAAGGGCTCAAGTACATTGAGTAGACTAGGCTTGGAGGGTATTTTTTTATTCGTGTACTCCAACTTATTCACTAGTGGATCGATTTCAACTTGGAGGGTTGCAGAGAGATTTTTCATCGGGTTCTTTGATTTCCTCTTCGATAACATGTCTTGATATTATCTTGTGTTTGAGTCTCTCTTCCTTCCTCTTTAAACTTGTTATTTATTGTTTATTGTGGTTGGATATGGCTTAGAGTAGTGTTCCCGGTTTATTGCGCATATTTACTCTTGTTCTGCACTTTGTTAAGTTAGAGTAAAAACAATCTAATCATAATTTTTAATTTAGGATCTGAACAAATCCTTGCACATCCTCTCGACCAAATATGGCCCTTTCCTATATCTCCGCATTGGTGCTTCCAGGTGCCTTTTTGTTTCAACATCTTCCATGGCCACCTAAATATTTAAAACCAATGACCTCACTTTTGCATATCGGCCGCATTTCACTTTTGTTAATACATTACCATACGGAAACTATGGATTTTTCATGGCACCCTATGGTGATTATTGGCGATTCATCAGAAAACCTTGCATGACCGAACTTCTCTCAATCCAAAAGATTTAACAGTCACATGGTGTACGACAAGAAGAAATTGCATTGTTTCTACGTAAAGTCTTTCAATGTGCTAAGAAAAAACAGGTTGTTGATGTGGGTGCTGAGCTAATGAAGCTTACAAACAATATTACGTGCAGGATGATAATGAGCTTGAGATGTTCAGATGAAAGTAATGAAGCTGTGAGGATTAGAGTTAGTAAAGGAGGCCTTTGAGATTCTTGCAAAGGTATGGATCAGGGATATGTTGGGGGCACTAAGGATTTTGGCCTTTTGGGTGTATGGAAGGCTGGCGATAAATATGACCTTGAAGTTTGATGAAATTTTTGAAAGGGTGTTGAAGCAACATGATGAGAATCCTAAAATACAAAATGAGGACTTGATGGATATATTATTGAAGATTTATCAAGATGACAAGGCTGAGTTCAAGATTACCCGAACCCATCTCAAAGCTATCTTGCTAGTAAGTCACATTTTTGTGTGTTTTCTTATTTTCTAATCTCATTTTCTCTTCTCCTTAATTAATCTATAAAACTTTTTTGTTAAGTTATAGATTGACCCCAGTCAATTAATTCAATTATCAAGTTGATTAATGGATCAGGGATATGTTGTAAATCACTAAGGATAATGGCCTTTTGGGTGTATGGAAGGCTGGCGATAAATATGACCTTGAAGTTTGATGAAATTTTTGAAAGGGTGTTGAAGCAACATGATGAGAATCCTAAAATACAAAATGAGGACTTGATGGATATATTATTGAAGATTTATCAAGATGACAAGGCTGAGTTCAAGATTACCCGAACCCATCTCAAAGCTATCTTGCTAGTAAGTCACATTTTTGTGTGTTTTCTTATTTTCTAATCTCATTTTCTCTTCTCCTTAATTAATCTATAAAACTTTTTTGTTAAGTTATAGATTGACCCCAGTCAATTAATTCAATTATCAAGTTGATTAATTATTTAGATTTAATGTAAATCACAAATCTAATCTAGAGTACAGCAAAAATTAAATTTAACACAGTGATTTGTTAACTAGTGAAAAAAACTTTCACAATGCAAAAACCACACTAGGTGAATTTTAGGTCACCACTCCCAAAAATCCACTAATTAAGAACAATCAGTTACAAGTATATATAAGGAATCTTACCACTATCCGGACTATCCTAAAATACTAATCTACAATTGAACCCTTGCGCTTATTTCCAATTAGAGTCGATCTTAAAGAGACTTGTAGAGACTTCTTCAATTGCACAAATTTTCAATCTATTACTAACTCCTTTGCACGAATCTCCAATCCATGTCTAACTCCCAGCAACTTGAAGTTAGTTTTTGGATGCAAATTTCTGCACTACACACTTGTAAAATTGAAGTAAACTTGGTTACAAAACCTTAAGGCGCATAAGAGTACAGTAGCTTGACAGGAAGTATTTAGATTCTCTGTGTGAGTCTCTATGTTTGATGACAACAGTAAAATAAAGTTTTTATATCATCTAGTAGGTTAGATAACGAAACCCTAGAAAAAGCCAAGTCATCTTGGGCCAAAAATTTGATTTGAGAATTCTAGATCTATAGTGCTCAATAGACCGAGAGGTATCAAGAGGTGTATTGCCATATTAATCTTCGATAGATAGGTGTACCGAGTTAGGTGTCGAGATACCTATTTTCAACTTTTACCACTAGCTTCTTTGTGTAATCTTTATGTCTTTATGTCTTCAATACTACCACTTGGAAAACTTATTTAAAGTACTTTAGATCGACAGTGTTCAATAGACCGAGAGGTATCAAGAGGTGTCATGCCTCATTAATCTTCGATAGATAGGTGTACCGAGTTAGGTGTCGAGATACCTATTTTCAGCTTTTACCACTTGTTTCTTTGTGTAATCTTCATGTCTTTATGTCTTCAATACTACCACTTCGAAAACTTATTTGAAGTACTTTATAATATTCTTGAATCCACTTAAATCTACCCAAATACAAGTAAAGTGTGTTTTGTCACAGAATATGCTAACTACATAAAATATGACCCTAACATTTTTAAAGGTTTTAATGAGCACACAAAATGGAGTTTTTCTTGACTTTTCCCTCGTTGTTATTCTTACATATCAAAAAGATATAAGGAAAAGATTGAATTAGTCGTTGACCTATCTTCTTCTAAAAAAAAAAAAAAAAAAAAAACATCTTATCTTCTATATTAACTCACATATTCTTACATTTATATTGTCAAATTTATTAATTTTAATTATTTAGTATTAAAATGCCACGGCAAGTGGAAAATGATTATATATATATATATATATATATATATATATTAATGCATTTGCACTTTGTGCTGGTCTTGAATTTATAAACCAGCCTTCACGGCAACCCTGCATGAGTCGCTTATAAATTTCTCTCTCTCTCTCTCTCTCTCTCTCTCTCTCTCTCTCTCTCTCTCTCTCTCTCTCTCTCTCTCTCTCTCTATATATATATATATATATATATATATGAATTGGATTCAAGTTGCACTTGATATAACTCTAATCAATGTTACATCACTCATTAACTTTTTATTGAATTCATATTTTGAAAATCCTATGGTTAAATTATATGTTCTTAACATGCATGCCATGGTTGGATTACATTTCTATACGTTCTTCACACACAGTAACTTGTTAAAAACTAACTTCTCTTTACAAAAAAAAAAAAAAAAAAAAAAAAAAAAAAAAAAATTTATCTAATAAAAGCAAGGTTTATTTTCAACCAGTGGTACAATATTGATCATAGAATTACATAAAAAGCATATATTTTACTGCATGTGCTTGTACTTATTTTAAGTAGCAGATAGTGTGAAATGAAGTACATGCATTATTTTAGAAGTAAACAAACTCACATCACACATCAAATGGGTTGAATTTGACAATTGGAACGCATTTAAGTGGATGAGCCATGTGAATAAAAGCGCCTTTTGAAACTTCAGTATTAACTTTAGCCTTATTCTCTCCTCCGTCTCCAACCACTTCCCAATTGAAACATTGAACCATGGTTGCAACTGCCATATGTGCCATACTCAAACCTAACTTTGAACCAGGGCAAGCTCTCCTCCCTGCCCCAAAAGGCAGAAAAGTAAACATTTCATCATGTTTATATTTCATACTTTCTTTTTTTTCAGAGGAAACCAAAAATCTCTCTGGTTGGAACTCATTTGGATTGTTCCATAAATCTGGATCTCTCATTATGCCATACAAATTGATTAACACCACGGTTTCTTGGGGTATTTCAAAGCCTCCAATTTTGCAACTTTGACGACATTTTCTTGTTGTCACAGGCAATGGTGGATATAGTCGTAGCGTTTCTTTTACAACTGCTTGCAAGTAGGGGAGATTCTCAACATCTGATTCGTCAACTAGTCTAGTACTACCAATGACTGAATTTATCTCCTCTCTAACCTTGTTGAATACAGAAGGATGGTTGATGAGCTCAGCTATTGTCCACAGAATGACCTCCGATGAGGTACCAGTACTTCCGACAAAAAGATCCTAGTAAAAGTGCAACATTTGAGTAGATGAGAGGACATAGTAAGAGTTGAACCCGATGTAGATAAATCACTAATTTGTATGCTTGAACTTGTTAAAAAATTTTCTTGAAATTAATTTAATTCATACTGAACTCAAGGTTAACTTAAACTTATATAAACCGTTAGTCATGTATTACTATGAAAAACTTGTCACAGTTTCTTTGAAGCATAGTCCTACTTGAAGTTCTCTAACATATTTTTCATTTTAGATAGGTAAGTGCAGGCATAAGGGTAGTCTTGACATGGATGTTTGTGATAAAGGAAAGTACTTTTTTTCTTGAAGAATAAAGGAAAGTACTTGTATGGTATGCAGAGTGTTGGATTAATAAGTACAGGGTCTTTAACAATTTTTGGTCTTCATTATCTGTGGATGTACACACTCACAATTAGGGGTGGCAATATTTGGGCATGTTAGGTAGCTTTTGGATTGGGTCGTAAATAAGTCATGCACTCAATCACCCATTTATCCATTTATGACCCATATAAATATAAATTAAATATCCATTATCCACCTAACCCATTATAATTTGGGCGGGACTCAACCCACCCATATAAGTCATTATTAGATTTATATATTTACTTACAACAAGTACCAAAAACTTGTAAATTACCAAAATATAATTCACTAAAAAGAATTACTACCTAAACACCCACTATTTTTTTACCTTATTTAAAAAAAGAAAAAAAAAACTAATATACAATTTCGAAAAAATTAAGAAAAATAAAAAGGAAAATTCATCCACTATTTGGTTTCCAAAAATACTGAGAAAAACAAATGAAAATTTTCAAAATACCCACAGTTGTTTCTGAGCAAATTAATATATCCACTATTTGGTTCTGAGAAAACTTAGAAAACAAAAGTAAACTTCACACATTATTGGGGTTTTGAGAAAGCTGAGAAAAAACAAAAAAACAATTTACTTTTTGACTTCGATCTTACACACAATTCCAATTTAAGAGTGAAAATCACTCAAATACTCAAGTTAAATTTAGAGTAGCCTTTATTTTGATATGTTTTCTCAAATCTAACCACGTTTCACAATTTTTTTCACTGTTTCCTACATTTTCCCTAAAACAAAACATGTCAATAATAAAATAAATAAAAGAATAAAAGAGAAATCAGAAGCTCTTGAAAAGATTGAAAAAGCTTCGACCATGAATCAAGTACAAGAAAATATCAACCAATTGTTGACCAAGATGTGCTCTTCTTCTAGAGAATCCTCTATCTCTTAACCTAACCAAAATTTTCTTAACTAATTTTTCGCTTCTTTCCCAACTGAATCAAGAGGTAATCAAAAATTTTTCAAGAAATTGATACATGGAACCCAAGGGCTTGGAAATTCTAAAAGTCTCTTGGTCGGAGAGAGAGAGAGAGAGCGCTATGGAAATGTGAAAAAGAAACCCTAAGAAAATCAATGAGAAAAAAGAACAGAGGGTGTCTGGCAACTAGGTCGCTTGCTGGGTTAAGTTAGGGATTTATCTTTTATTTTCTTTTTTAACGTATTAAGTTTTACATGGTTTAGTGGGTACTTAGTAGATTTATCCATTAAAACCCATTTAATTATATTACCCAATGAGTCTTTACCAATTTAATCCAAATGTTTAATTGCGGGTCAAGACATACCAAAATTAGGTGGGTCATAGTTGGGTTAATGGATTTGGGTAAAATTTGCCACCCCTATTCACAACACACACACACACACACAAATTGCACAAAAAAGTCCACACCCTCTCATAGCTTTTATATTGTAGTGTATTTCAAGTAAACTGAAATATGAGATTAGTGTGCAATTTTTTGTTTTTTTTTTGGGTAAAATTTGGTGTCCCTAGTAAAACTTTTTATTTCTTTAATGTCTTTAAAATGGTCGAATGTGAATTGCATATCTTAAATATGTGTGTATATATACATGTGTGTGTGCATGCTATCTTTGATGAGTCAAGGTTTTGGAACTCTATATTTTTCTCTCCTTTTTAGGCCAATTTAATGATTTCCAAGGTTAATGGATTGAATTAAAACTATGTAAAAGCACGGCCTAATAGAATTTATAAATAAAATAAATAAATAAAAACTTACAGTTAAAAAAGCCTTGATATTGTTTCTGGTCATTTTGACCTCAGCCTTGCCATCTTGATATACCTTCAATAATATATCCATAAAATCTTGAGTGTCTCTCTTCCTAATCTGATCTTCATGCTCCTTCAACATCCCTTCCAAGAGCTCATCAATCCTTAACTGTTCTCTTATGGCTGGCTTTCCAAACAACCAGAAAGCCAATATACCAAAGGGTCCCAACATATTTCCAAAAAATACCTTGGAACCAAAATTGAAGATGCCTTTCATTATCTTTCTAATCCTTTCAGCTTCATCACCTTTCTCTGAACAACTTGTGCTTGCCGCCATCTTACACAACATATTATTTGTTAGCTTCATAAGCTCAACATTCAAATCAACAACCTCTTTCCGCTTGGCACTCTCAAAAACGTTTTGCAAAAAACGTGCAAGTTCTTTCTCTCGAACCGCCCGAGACCTTTCAAGCTGTCCAGTTGAAAGAAGTTCCGTCATGCACAATTTCTTGATGAACCGCCAATAATCACCATATGGTGAACTGAAAAATCCAGAGTTTCCATACGGTGTCTTCTCTATGAAAGCAATCTCTTGGTGATCCGCGAAAGAAAGATCATGAGTTTTAAATATTTCAGTGCTCACTGAGGCCGATGAAACCACAATGCATTGAGCGAAACCAAGGCGGAGATTGAAAATAGGGCCATATTGGGTGGAGAGCTTTTGCAAGGATTTGTGAAATGATGGCCAAATGAGGTGGAGATGACCAATAACTGGTAAAGTTGGTGGGCTTGGAGGGAGTTTAGGATGGGTTTTAAGCTTGAGAAGCTTGTTGAAAATAAATTGAAACAAAAGAGTTGTGAGGAACAAGAGGAGGAAGCAAACCAAGTAGTATTGGTTATCAGTCATGGTGACCATAGCTTGTAGTATTCTCTATCAACCTTAGAGTTATATATAATTCAACTAATCCTCCTATATATACAGTCAGTTAAGGATATTACATAATAAAAAACATCATTATTATAATAAATTTTATGTAATTTTAGTTTGTCTATTTTATATTAATTAAACATTTCAGGAAAAATTATATCTAGAACATGTAGAATGGGAACTCCCATCCACAAACCATATTACCTAGCCGTCATATATTATTGCTATGCCATGTACCATGTACTATTGCTTGGAACTATCAACAAACTCAAATAAAACCTACTAGTGTCCTTTGTAGGGTTGGGAAGCCATGACTCACTGTGGTCTCCCTACACCCCAGTATGGCCCTGGATCCAGCGGGTTTTAAGCTTGAGAAGCTTGTTAAAAATAAATTGAAACAAAAGAGTTGTGAGGGACAAGAGGAGGAAGCAAACCATGTAGTATTGGTTATCAGTCATGTTGACCATAGCTTATAGTATTCTCTATCAACTTTAGAGTTATATATAATACAACTAATCCTCCTATACAGCTAGTTAAGGATATTACATAACAAAAAACATCATTATTATAATAAATTTTTATTTAATTTTAGTTTGTCTATTTTATATTAATTAAACATTTCAAGAAAAATTATATCTAGAACATGTAGAATGGGAACTCCCATCCACAAACCATATTACCTAGCCATCATATATTATTGCTATGCCATGTACCATGTACTATTGCTTGCAACTATCATCAAACTCATATAAAACCTATTAGTGTCCTTTGTAAGGCTGGGAATCTATGACTCACTGTGGTCCCACTACACCCCAGTATGGCCCCGGATCCAGCAAGTTTTAAGCTTGAGAAGATTGTTAAAAATAAATTGAAACAAAAGAGTTGTGAGGAACAAGAGGAGGAAGCAAACCATGTAGTATTGGTTATCAATCATGTTGACCATAGCTTGTAGTATTCTCTATCAACCTTAGAGTTATATATAATACAACTAATCCTCCTATACAGCCAATTAAGGATATTACATAATAAAAAACTTCATTATTATAATAAATTTTTATTTAATTTTATTTTTCTATTTTATATTAATTAAACATTTCAGGAAAAATTATATATAGAACATGTAGAATGGGAACTCCCATCCACAAACCATATTACCTAGCCGTCATATATTATTGTTATGCCATGTACCATGTACTATTGCTTGCAACTATCAACAAACTCAAATAAAACCTATTAGTGTCCTTTGTAAGGCTAGGAAGCTATGACTCACTGTGGTCTCACTACAGCCTAGTATGGCCCCGAATCCAGCAGGTTTTAAGCTTGAGAAGATTGTTAAAAATAAATTGAAGCAAAAGAGTTGTAAGGAATAAGAGGAGGAAGCAAACCATGTAGTATTGGTTATCAGTCATGGTGACCATAGCTTGTAGTATTCTCTATCAACCTTAGAGTTATATATAATTCAACTAATCCTCCTATATAGCCAGTTAAGGATATTACATAACAAAAAACATCATTATTATAATAAACTTTTATTTAATTTAGTTTGTCTATTTTATATTAATTAAACATTTTAGGAAAAATTATATTTTACTCCTTAAATTATGACTTTTTTTACGCTTACCCCATAAACTATGCAAATGCACAATTTATTTTTTACCCCCCCCCCCCTAAACTATTAGTAATAACTATAGGAGTTCAAACCCACTAGAACATGTAGAATGGGAACTCCCATCCACAAACCATATTACCTAGCCGTCATATATTATTGCTATGCCATGTACTATGTGCTATTGCTTGCAACTATCAACAAACTCAAATAAAACCCACTAGTGTTCTTTGTGGGGCTCAGAAGATATGGCTCACCATAATCTCTCTGCATCCCAGCATGGCTCCAGACCCAGTGGGCAGGATGCTACGTACGATGGTCACGCCTAGATAGAATTGGCACATTGGTTGCCTCCTATCCTTTTTCGTTCATTAAAATAAATAAATAAATCAATCAACAAACTCAAATAAAAGCCACCAACAAGTCTCCCACCAACAAATCTCTCTCTCTCTCTCTCTCTCTCTCTCACATTTCAAAGTCTTCTTTTCTTTTTCTTTTTCTTATGATCTAATCACTACGAGTACCATATACTTCTCTATGTCCAAAAGCTCTTCTACGAGGTGCTCTCTCTCTCTCTCTCTCTCTGATTTCAAAGTCTTCCTTTCTTTTTCTTCTAATTTAATTGTTAGGACATATGTGTTTCACATGTTAAGAACATATGTCATGATTTTATGTAATTGGCTTATTCTTTGACAAAACGCACTTTATTTGTATTTGGGTATATTTAGGATGTTTTAAATACTTCAAGAAATCTTGTTTCAAGATCGAGTATTGAAGCTTTCAAGTCTGTTCAAAAAAACAAGTTCAGAGTGCAAAATCATTAAAGCTCGACAGCTGGCTCGACAGCTGCATCTATCAAGCTTTAGGAAGCTGTTCTTTATTCGGTGTGCTCAACACCTGCTCGACACCTACTCGACACCTACTATCTGTCGAGATTTAAGATTTTCAGAATTCCAATCTGATTTTCTTGGGATTCATAAATGTGTCTTTGGGCTTTCTTTTCTCCTAACCCTAGACATATAAAAGGATCAGTTTAAGGGCCGTCAAAGTGTTCACAAGTTGCACAAGCTTTGAGTAAACTCTGTTCAAGCAAATTGTGACCGGAGACAAAGTTCTTGCCCTAGTTCATCTCTTTCACTTGAAGAAGTTGCTGTGTATATGCACCGTAGGGTTTTGTGACCAAGCATCTTCTTGATCTTCATCGTGTGGATGAATTGAAGAACTTTGCAACTAACAACCTTCTTAGTTGGTGATTGAAGTCGCGTACTGGGATCCGCACAATTGGTTAGTCATGTACTGGGAGTCGTGCATCTGAAAGGAGAACTGTCACTACAGAACAAGTCCAATTGGGTATTGGGGTAAGGGTTCAACTGTAGGTTGGTAAGGTACTTGGATTCCTTTACTTGTAACCGCTTGTTGTGATAATAGTGGAGTTTTTGGAAGTGGTGACCTGAAAATCACCCAGTGGGGTTTTTGCCGTTAGGTTTTTCCCATTCATAAACAAATCACCGTGTCTTTTATTTTCCGCTGCATATTTAGTTTATTGGTGATTTGTTTGTGCTACCACGCGTTTGCATGATAAATTGATTAATTAATAACTTGGCTAATTAATTAATTAATTTCTATCATAAGGGGTCATTCAGTTTGTGGCCTATCATTAATCACTACGAGTACCCTGTACTTCTTTGTGTCCCAAAGCTCTTCTACAAGGTGCTCTCTCTCTCTCTCTCTCTCTTTCTCTCTCTCTCTCTCTCTGATTCTTATATGAAAAACCTAGTTTACTGAAGTTTTAGGACATGGGTATTGGATTACTTTGTGTTTTGCTGAAGCTTTAGAACATGGGTATTGAATTACTCTATGTATTTTGGCAGGGATTTGCCACATATGGATATATTTTGTATATCATATTGATAATTTCTCTAATTTTTCTTTCTTTTCATCTAAAAAAAATTATAGCGAGTGCCAATAAATTCACATTCGTAGCCCACTTCTCGTTGAGCATTAGTATTGGGTGGTGTAAAACCCCCCATGTTGTTGTTTTCCCACCAATTCCATAAAAACAAGTTCCAGTCGGGTTGCTATATTTAAAAATATTTGCAACCCAGCTACAGTAAGGTTGTATAAATACAACCTCATTGTAGCAATCACTTGGCTTTTTTATTATTATTTTGCTTATCACTTTCCCCTCTCTCCTTCTCTCATTAGATAAAGTAGTGTTTATATTATTTTATTTGATAGTTTATATTATTTTATTGGGTTGTATATAAAAATAAGAACTAGGATGTTGGATGTATTGTAAAGTGAGTTGATAAAATAGATAATGTAAAATAGGTTTGTTTTGCATCCATGGATGCTAGTGCTCTAACTAATGCTAATTTGGAGTGTGTAAGCCTCTTAATTAATTCTTAACTTATTTTGGAGATAAGGTGAAGTACTAGAAATTAATTCTTAATTAATTTTTAAGTCAGCTAGAAGTGGGCTAGGAATTTCCATGTGTAAGGTGAAATGCTATGTCTACAATAATTTCACAACAAATCTTATGTGATAAGTTGTTACAAGTTCTAATTTAAACTCATCACTATAATTACTTTTTTGCCCACCAATAACAACCTACCACATAAAAATCGTTGTGTAAGTATTGTGAAAATGTTTACATAACGTTTTCCTTAGCATATGGATAACTCTTATACAGCTTTTTGTTATAATAAAAAAAAATGGTAAGTAAGGATAATTTTACTGAAATAGAAAGAGGATCAGAGGGAAGTAGCCCATCACCATCTAAAGAGCCCAAGAGGGTAACTCTTATCATTGCTATTGTAGCTTAGGATTCATTCCATACTCCATTTTATCTTTATCTTGTAGAAACATATTTGTAGGATTAGACATCTATATCTATATCTATATATAATATAAAAGCAAAATGTATGGCTTTTTATTGACTATTCCCTATTGCGCTACATGACTAAATAAATTTATGTCACATATACATTTAAAAATACCAAACAGTTGTGTCTTTTCATTTTGTTAGTTAAGTTTCAATATTAACTTACCGTTTCACATAAGATGTATATATTAAAACAAAAACAAAACAAAAAAACAAAAACAAAAATAGTGATTGAGAAGAAAAAAATTGGTAAGGCGTAGCGAAGAGAATGAGAAATTTTAGAAGAATAGCATTCGTAAGCCATGTAAAGAAACCATTCAGTATTATTGTTGTTATTGTTGGTGTGGCTTGATTCTTGGACTTTTTCACTATTTAATGGGAAAAAAAAAAATGACTAACAAATAGTAATTTTGGAGAAGATCCACAGGTTTCTTCTATTTTCAAGAAAGATGAAAGAGAAAAAAATTGAGAAGAAGTTACCAAACGAAGAAATCATTCTGTATAATTGTTGCTACTGTTGGTGTAGCTTGATTCCTAGACCTTTTCATTATTTAACAAAAAAATAAATAAAAATGACTTACAAATAGCAATTTTCGAGAAAACTCACAGGTTTCTTATGTTTTTAAGAAAGATGAAAGAGAAAAAGTTACCAAATTGATATGAACCCCTTATTTATACCCAAAGGATTATGACCGTTAAACAGGCACCTTTTCATTCAATAGGCACTTTTTTGATCAATAGACACTTTTTAATTCAATGGGCACATTTTTTGTCAATAGGAACTTTTTCATTCAATAAGCACATTTTGTTATATAGGCACATTTGCAATCAATAGACACATTTTCTTTCAATAGGCACTTGTATGTATGTATTTATGTATGTATGTATATTACAACCTATCTTGTATATATCTATATATACAACACAAACTAAACTTGAGATGCAACATGCCAACCTTAAGTCTCTTATTCCTTCCCAAAAAAACTAATAAATAAAACATTTTTTTTTTCTTGAAACCATCCAGCAGCTATTCTTGTTCATTGCACGTGCTAGCGACTAGTTATAATATAAAAGTGAAACATTTCACTTTTTGTTGTCTACTACTCATTGCGCCACATGGCCGTATAAATTAATGCCACGTATACATTTATAAATGCCGAACAGTTGTCCCCTTTCATTTTTCAATCGCCATGTTTTTGGTCAATAGGCACTTTTCATTCAATAGGCCCATTGCCGGTCAATAGACACATTTTCATTCAACAGACACATTTTCGGTCAATAAACACTTTTTTCAATAAATAAACACATTTTCATTCAATAGACATTTTTTTGGTTAATAGACACTTTTTGGTATATCTAATATGAAGGGTTTTGACCTTTCAATAGGCACTTTTTGGTATATCCAATTTGAAGGGTTATGACCTTTCAATAGACACCTTTAAGTGTGTGTGTGTGTATTACAACCTCTCTTAAATTAGAGACGCAATATTTTGTCTCTTATTCCTTCCCACAAAAAAACTAATAAATAAAACAACATTCATTTCTTCTACCTAACTAATAAAAATTTGTGTTATTTCTTTCAATTTCAATTTTTTTTTTCATGCATTTTTGCTTACTACAACTAAAAAAATAATTTTTTTTTTTCCTGAAACTCATCCAGTAGCCATTCCCGTGCATCACACAAGCTAGCGATTAGTTGAATAATAAAGTTCCTTTTATTTAATGATATTTAATTTTGGATGCTTTCTACCAAACTATTTAAGTATGCAATTACATTAAGCTTTTGAAAAGTGCCGAATTAGTGTCTACGTATCAAACCACCTTCCATATATTCATTTGGTAGATACGTGCATCAACCATTTCAAGCTATAGAGTGGGAATATAGAGTGGGGATAAAGCTAATTACGTCTCCATATGTAGGCATATTAAATTATGTGAGTCATTAAATCATTTAAATAAGTTATATTACTATTAAATAAGTTGTATTCCTAAATGTATACGTCAATACTCAATTGAGTTGACGCGTAATGGGTAGGAGAAAATATTTTCCAAACTTATTTAGTGGTAAACTCTATTCATTATTTATATGTTACTTGACGTTGAACAAACAATAATGACCTTTTCGGAATAGCAAGGGCGCCTGAAAATACAGTGCAAGGCAAAAATGTATTAGTAGAAATCATCAAGGCATCAGTGTAGAATTGCATGAAATTTGGCTAGTTGAAGGAAAACGGTTTTCTAATCAAAACTAAGGGGAAAATCCTAACAACAAAAAAAGGAAGGGGAAAGGAGGAAGAAATACATATATATATATATATGTATATATTTTTTGAGAAACAGTAGGCGTAAGGAAGTTAAAAGTACAGATTTTAATCTCAATGCAGATAGCTTGTAAGGCTTTCCAATTTAGAAATGTTTTAATTTCATGGTTTGCTTCTTTATAATCTTCCTAAACTCATCACATGCTCTTTGCGCGTTTGATGAGGCTTTTTTTTTTTTTTTTTTTTCCTAGTGTAATAATTTTCCATTAAAAAATTTAAATTATGACACAACCCAAAAATTAAATAAAAGAAATTGTTAAGTCTTGATAAGTTTAAAAGAAAAAAGTTGGAACATGGTATCGAAGGAAATACATAAAGTGGATTGAGAAGGTTTTTTTTTTTTTGGATAAGTTTGTTTTGAAGATATTGATTAGTAGGAGAGTATCCTATTTTGTAGGTATTTTAAGTGAAGTTTAAGATATATTTTTACCAAGTTGTCCACAAGTTTTGTTCCTCTTAAACGTATGGTCTAGGGGTACTTTTGAAGCACATAAATTAAAAGTCCTCTTCAAAGAGAAGAATCCTCTTATAGATAGCATAGATTAATGTTAGATATTGCAACAAATCAAGAAAAAATGCTACTCACAAAATATCAATGATATACCTAAAAAAAACTAGAAAATTACAATTAGAGCTACTTTGTAATTATTTTTAAATTTAAGATTAGTAAAAACCAATGTGGAACTCAGCACATGTCGCACAACATATGTAATTTAGAGTATCACAATCTCAATCTCGTCCCATTATTATTATGAGAGGGTCCTCATATCATTTTCGAATTAGAGCTCAATGGTGCACTCTTGTCTTTAAGTTTTTCTCAATCTATCAAACCATTTTTTTTTTAAACGTTGTAATAGCTTTTATAAATTCAATTTCCAATCTTTACCAAAGTTTCCCTTATTCCTTTTTCCTCCTTCCTAATCGGCCAACAACATTTTGGCTTCTCATGCACTTCCAGGATGAACATCCATGCAATACTCATAAAATTTCAATAAAAATATATATTTGTGATACACACACTCACGAACTTGATTAACAAGTATTAATAAATAAAATTTAAATCATAAAATTCGCAGAAAATAACTTTTTAATTTAATTACAATTTATTTAGAGAAAATATAATCTAATTTAATCAGAATTTGTTTAGTATTGAATTGCTGTATCCAAAAAAGAATAATTTCTAATTATTTTAAAATAAAATATTATACAAATAAAAAATTATGAGCTTTTAAAAACTTAGGTAGGAAACTTATATTAAGTCAACAAAGAATTGAAAGACGTTCACTTTATATTATTATATAAAATTTTACAAAGAACACGAATGCTAATGGCTAATGCTTCCACACACAGGCATATATATACACATTCACTTAATTCCATATAGAGGAATTCCATAAAATAAGAAAAGTTAGTTTTAGATCTGGTCCTTATCAACCTAATATCATCTGCTATATTACATTCACAGCAAGAAATGAACTCTGCTTTACAACAAAAAATGAATAAAAATATATATCAAGGTTTTCCTCAGGGTAACGCTAAACTTGTTTTTTTCCCCCTTTTCGCTGCAAGACTAATCTATCTAAAAAATAACACAAGTTTAGAACTTTAGTTATACTTACGCCTATGCTAAGATCAGCCATAAATATATTTGGCACCATTTTATAGTAATTACTGTTAGTTTTTAGACCCCTGAAAACATTGTTTGTTTTACCTACTTTAATAGCAAGTTGTTACTTAGGTCAATTATGTAGATCTAGGCTAAATATTCATCACACATATCATGCACAGCAGAAAACTAAATAACATGAGGTGACGACCCAAGAAAACCAATGAAATAAACTAGTTTCAATGTAAAAACCAAGAGGGAACGATTTCAAGAGAACAATCCACTATATCAAATTGAGATTTACAATCAAGATAAAAATTCATAGTAAATCTAACTACAATTACCAAACTGAGCTCTGAACTTCTCAGACTTCTTTGATGTGAACCTACTCTCACATGAACCTCCAATTCACGTTTTAGATCTCCCACATAGTCCTCTAGTCTATGACTCCAAGACCACCCTTGAAGGTTCATATCCATCACTTTTGATTACTGGTATGTAGCAACTTCAGATCTACCAGTTCAGATTGTGTATAGAAAGATTTCCAACAGTGACTTTGAAATGAGAAGGCACAGAACCTTTTAGATCTCAAAATAGAAGCTCCAAAGTCATAACAAAACGTGTCTTAGGGTTTCCTTTACATACTATGTAAATTAGATCTGAAATCTTAATCACTTGATGGGCCAATGCGCAGTTAAGCCAGAATTAAAATTATGCAGAAACATAGTTCGATATGTTGAACCTTCTTCTCGATCGGTCGAGCCCGACAAGTTTTGTTTTCTTGAACCTACAACATCCTTATTCTTGTATTCTAACTTTGCAGCACCTTGAGCATTGTTTAATCATGCCTATAGATTATGATCTATATCTAGACAAGAATGTTGATGGATTAACGGTTGTTCTAAACTTATAGAACCTAACAATTACATCATAATAGTAACAAAGCCTAGTAAAGCTGGTATTAACTTTTGACTATATTAGGACATATGTGAATCATGTTAGGATCATATGTCAATGTAGAATTATCTAATCCTTTGACAAAACGCACTTTACTTGTAATTAGGTAGATCTCAGATTTGTTTAATACTTAAGGAACAAGGTTTCAAGTCCAAGTGTTAAAGTCATACAAATCTGTCCAAGAATCAAGTGAAAAAGTGCTTGATTTTAAAGCTCGACAGATAGTATCTATCGAGGTTTAAAAGACAGCTTTTGCCCGATGCTCGACAACTACTCGATAGATACCCTATCTATCGAGATTTAAGAAAATCAGTTTTTCAAATCTGATTTCACTCCAATTCGTGTATACATGTTTAGGTTTTCTTTTCTCACAACCCTAAACATATATAAGGATTATTTTAAGGGCGGTCATAGTTGATGCAAGTGAGTGCAACTTGATGCAAAGGTTTTTCACAAGCATATTGTGACTGGAGACAATTTTCTCTAGTTTATCTTTCTTTTTAAGAAGTTGCTGTGTTTGTACGATGTAGGGTTTTGTAACCAAGGAGCTTCGTGATTGATAGGCCAAGAATGTATTAACCACTTGTGATGAATTAACCAATTAATTAGCCAAGTTAATTAATTAGTTCAATTAGCATGCAATAAGCGTGGTAGCACAAATAAATCACCAACTAAGTTAAAATGCAGCAGAAAATAAATTGACACGGTGATTTGTTTACGAATAGGAAAACCTACACGGCAAAAACCTCACTGGGTGATTTTAAGGTCACCACTCCTAAGAATTCACTATTATCACAACAAGCGGTTACAAGTAAAGGAATCCCAGTACCTTATACTAACCTACTATTGAACCCTTACCCCAATATCCAACTGGACTTGTTCTGTAGTGACAATCTCTATTTTTCAATGCACAACTCCCAGTATGTGACTAACCAATTCGATATGCAGATCCTAGCACGCGGCTTATTCATCAACTTGAGAAAAATATTGGCTGCAAAGTTCTTCAGTTCATCACACGATGAAAATCACTGTTAGGACATATGTGAATCATTTTTAGGAACATATTTCAATATAGAATTAGCTAATCTTTTGACAAAACGCACTTTATTTGATGACACTAACTCTGCATACTAGAAAATACACATAAAAGTTTTCTTGCAATCATTAGATGAAAAAGTATGGCAAGTTGTGGAGATAGGCTGGACTAAGCCTAAGGAAGCGCCGGCTAATTGGGATGATGCAAAGATCAAAGCGGCTAACTTCAACAGCAAGGCATTGAAGGCCTTATTCAGTGCAATCATGAATGAGGAGTTCAAGAAGATATCTTCAATTGAAACTTCAAAGGAAGCATGGACCATCCTCCAGGCAACCTATGAAGGAACCAAGGCTATCAAGGATTCAAAACTTCAGAGGCTTACCATGAGCTTTGAAGAGATTAAGATGGAGGAGGATGAATCATTTGATGAGTTCTATGCCAAGCTCAAGGACATAGTGAACTCAGCCTTTAATCTTGGAGAAACCATTCTCGAACCCAAGATTGTTAGAAAGGTGCTCAAATCTCTATCGGAGAGATTTCATGCCAAGATAACTGCGATTGAGGAATCAAAGGATATTGACAAAATTCCTTTGATAGAGCTAGTTGGCAATCTGCAAACTTATGAGTTGGGTTTGACAAGGATTGGGAAATCTAGTAAGGGCAAGAGCAAGGCATTGAAGGCCAAGAATAGTAACACAGATGAGTCTTCAGACGATGAAGATTCCAAAATGAAATCCTACAGTACAAGGCAGTTCAAAAAGTTTATGAAGAATGCCAATGCCAAGGGATTTGACAAAGATTGCTAGCAGTCCAATTCATCTCAATTCAAGAACCAAGACAAAGGAAAGAAGGATGTTAGGGATAGTGGTCAATACACTATTCCCTCAGGACCAAAGTGCTTTGGGTGTCGAGGTTTCGGTCACATGAAACAAGAGTGCCCTACATATCTTAAGACCTGCTGCTACTTTGAGCGACACCGAGCCTGAAGGATGATTTTGATAATGAGGATGATGGAATCCTAAATGCCTTCACTGCCACTATAAATCCTATTGAGGGGATTGTTGAAGATATGGATGAAGAAGAGGACTTTGTGGAGTCTAAATTTGAGAAGATAGATGAACAAGATGACATCCACACAGCCTATGCAAAATTATACAAGGTCTAAGAAAAGCATGAGAAGTTGTGTAGGTTAGCGACCAAGAAGCTCAATGAAGTGGAGCTTGAATGAGAAGAAATCTCCACGAAGTTTGATGAAACTAATCAGACCATTAGAGTACTGAGATTTGAGAATAATTTCTTGGCTGAGAAGACCATGAAGCTTGAAGCAGAGATATTTCAAGTCAGAGCTCAGCTGGAGAGGACTTCAACTGCAAAGCTTGATGAGATGCTCAACCTTCAGAAATCTACTTCAGATCGAACTGGTTTAGGGTATGACTTCTCTTCTCCTAGTATTGCTTCTACTAGTACTACTATGTTTGTTTCTCCCACTAATAATGTTCAATCTGCGAACAATGATGACAAAACTGCTTTAGTTAGTGAGAACTTAGACAAGGGTAAATCTATCTTAAAAGCACCCCCTAAGCTTGATAAGAAAGAAACTAAAAACCCTAGGGCTAAGAAGGGAAACACTCAAAAGCCTAAATAGAAAAAGCAGCATCTCTGTCATCACTGTGGAACGACTAGACATACTTGACCTAATTGCTATAAGTGGTTAGCCACTCAACAGAACAACAATATGATCTCATCGGGAAACTAGAATTACTTCCATCCTCCTTTGCTCCTCTTGGAGAACTACTCAAAGCCCTCATGTTCCTTTCAAACTTGAATAGTTTCAATTCTTTCCCCTTATCACCAGATTAAGGGTTTGCAAAACGGAAAGGTTCTTACAAGGTGTGGAAGGAAAAAGGCTCTAAGTGATTTAGTCATTTTTCTCTCTCTCCCTTTCTTGTTTTGAGTATACATTACTTGTGTGTTGTGTTTTTTTGTTTTGAGTCAATTTAGTTTTATGCTTTGCTTTGTTTTACATGTTTTTGTTTGTTTATTTTCAATTTTGTTTTATTTTGCTTTTCATAAAAATAAAAAATCAAATCCTTGACTTTTTTTAAACTTTCCAAACAGGATATTTGAATTTTAATCACCCAGAATCAAATCAAAATGCCAAAATCATGTCATCCAAACACACCCAAAAATCTTTTTTTATTTTTTATTTTTTATTTTTTACTCCTAATTGATTTTATGACCAACTTTTGGGTTAAGAGCATGTGATGTCTCCTATATTAAATTAGACAATGAAAGTATGAAACATCTTCGAACCAATGAAATAGGTTTGGGGTTCATTTTTACCATGTCTTACTTATCCTTTAACTCTAACAATTCATTATTAAATAAGTAGGCTAGGATGTGATGGGATCAATAGTAAAGCAAAATACTCTTTTCATGTTGGTGTTTGGGTTGTATGGGAGCCTCTCGGTTGGGTCTAGTCTTTGAATGGGAGAAAGTATAACAAATATTTTATACCCCAAAATATTACTATAGCATGTTGGGCATATTCTACTCTTGAAGAGTAGGGTGGTCCAAGTCTTTGTTAATCGGACTCATGGAAGCAACTTTGGGGCCCCTAAGAGCATCTCCAATGGTCAATGCATAGCCAAAATATAAAGAATATTTTACCCAAAATATAAAGAATATTTTACACTGTTCATCCTCTATACGCTCCTGTTCATGCTCCAACAGCTTAGCTATATCCGGAATTTTTTTTTGCTAATGAACAGTAGCTCATCAGATCTGATGAGCTACTGTACATTAGCAATTGAATTTCTTGCATTAAAATATTATACCAACTCCTTATTTTATCAATTCTTTCTCTCTCATCCGGATTTCTTTTTTTCTCTCATTCTCTCCGTTGCTTCCTTTTCTTTTTTCTTTTTTCCCCTCTCATTCTCTCATTCTCTCCGTTGCCGTTGCTTTTTTTTTTTTTTCTCATAAACCAAATGAAATCAGAAAAAATAAAAGAAAAAAGAGAAAAGAGAGAGACCTGTTCATGAGCAAAAGAACTAATCCAAACACAAACACAAACCACAAAACAAAATCCAATTCTTAAAATAAATTTGAATAAGAACAAGCAAGTACGAAAAAAAAAAAAAAAAAAAAAAAAAAAAAAAAAAAGGTGATCTGACCCAACCTAGTGGTGGAGATGCTGGAGCAGCGGTGGAGGCCAAGCCAATCTCTCCCAGTCTTTCTCCTCTCTCTCTCTATCTCTGTCTCTATCTTTTCTCCGATGAGAAGAGCAAATTTTTTTTCCTTTTTTGAGGAACAGAGGAGCAAATGAGATGTTGCTGGAAGGTTCTGGAGGAGAAAAAGAAATAAAAGAAGGGGGATAGAGGACACGTGTGTGGAGGAGAATGAAATGAAAGAATAAAAAATAAAAAATCCTAATTAAGAAATTTTACCACAATATTTTCACAATAAATTTTAAGTAATAAATTTTTATTAGTTAATATTGGCGAGAAAAAAGATAATTTCAATAGTGAGTCCAAATTAGAATTAGTAACAACTTTTCACATAAATTTTGTTGTGAAAGTATTGCAAAAAAAGTTGTAAATATAACACTTTTCATTAAAAAATATAATTGTTGGAAATAAATATAGGAAAAATAAATGATGATAAAGAATGAATAAAGAATGAATGAAGAAATAATATTTAAATGAGATAGAGAATGGGATAGAGAATCTGTTGGAAGTGTATTTGAAAAAGTGGGTATGTAAAAGCTAAATGTCACTGTTCATTCTCCAAACAGTACAAAAATTTGCTGAAACTGTTGGAGATGCTCTAAGATACGTTCCCTAGGATCTTGGTCATTTTTGGGAAGTTTGGGGTCATTTGGACGTTCCAAGAGTATTTTGGGGATATTTTAGTAATCTACAAGTTTTAATAGGGGAATTTTAGAAAATTTTGGAGGTATTTTGGTAAATTGGGTGTTTGAGCTATTCAGACTATTTTGGTAAGTTACGGAGGGAGTATTATGGTAATTGTAAAATTACTAGGGGATTTTTGTAACTGTTGTAAGTCGTAGAAGTATTTATGTAATTGTCTATAGTTAAAGGGGTGTTCATGTAGTTGTTGGAATTCGGGGTTATCAGTGTAAATATGGAAAGTTGGAACTTGGGCTTCGGTTTAGGTTAGTGTTACTGGGTTGGGTTTAAGAATTTTGATGTGTTTAGCTATGTATATGATTGGACTTAGATTTGCAATGAGGCAGGCCTTGGGCTTGTTAGAGAAATAAATCGGGCTAGGTGGTTTTAAGGACTGAAAAATCAATAAACGAACATGTCTAAAACAAGGTGAAACCTTTTTCGTTTCCAACATTTTGACCTTATTTTCATTTTGATTTCTACTTTTTTTTTTTTTTTACCCTTTTTAGTCTTCAAAATTAAAAACTATTCCATTTTAAACCCTATTGTCATCTCGTTAATGGAAAATAGCCTATGTGGTGAATAGAATGCATAAGTCAGCATTCTAAATATTAAAAAAAGCCACGTCATTATTATTTTTATTTTCTTTAATTATTTTAAAAGAAAATAAAATCATAGTTATTATTTAATTATTTAAATAATAATTAAATATGCTGATGTGACATTTTTTAAATGTCAAATAAAATTTTATTATTATCATTTTCATAGTCATGTCAGCATTCTATGTGCCAACAGTACACTCTATTTGGTATGTAGGTAATTTCTGTTAGTGAGATGATGATAGGGACCAAAATGGAATGGTTTTTGATTTTGGGGATTGAAAGCGATAAAAAAAAATTATGGACCAAAATGGAAATGAGATCAAAATGTAAGAACCAAAAAGATATTTTCGTCCTAAAACAATTAACCACATGGTCACAAGTTCTTTAAAAAAAAAAAAATAACAACGTGTCCGCAAGTTTTGTCCAAGTCTTCATGCATAAGAATACAATCTACCAAGTGGAATACTTTGGCATGGATTGGGTACATAAGTTCAGTCTTCTTCTTCTTTTCTTCTTTTTTTTTTTTTTTTTTCTTTTCTTTTTTTAATAAAAAATTGCAACACATTTTTTTTTTCTTTTTATAAATTCGATAATTGGGGATTGGAGTATTTTAATCATGAATGTTTTCATTGGAAACACTTAGATGTGCAAACCAATTGAGCCACAAGATTCTTGACAAATAGTGGAACACATTATAAATTCCTAATGGATGTGTTTTTTGACAAACTTATTGTTCCGATTATACTCTTTCTATATATGATGCTTACAAAATATTTAGATAAATAGAGATAAATAATTATAGCATTTATGAGAAGAAATTTTTTTAAGGTTTTTTTTTTTTTTAATTATTCACAAATATAAGTCTATTTTTTATTAGATATTAAATAAAAATCTATATTTTAACATAGGAACATAACACATACAATCCCTGCAATATGTGAGTTGTCCAATAATAATAAGTCATGCCAACTAAAACTGTAAACTAAGCAATAAAAAGCCAAATTAGCAATATCTAAGTGACACATAGATCTCTCACTCCTCAAGCTAAATAGGGTGAAATTATTCACTCACTCCTACCAAAATATATATAGGAATCAGTTTATTAGTGCCGCCATTTTCACAGAACTTTCAGTGGGAACATAGGGTATATTATTATCTCAGCTTTGGTCTGGTAGTATACTTGGCTCATCAATGGCGACTATCTCAGCTTCAGCAAATGAGTCTTGTTGGCTATCTTTCTCATCATCAGGGACCACCTCATTATCTAATGTTGTGGAAGCTACAAGAAAACATGTTACTTTCTCAATGAAAAAAAAATTAAGCATGTTAGATTCTGATTGAAAATCTCAAATCCACAATGTGCATGATTGTCTTTTGGAATCCATTAGAGAGAAGCAACAGATCACAAAAGTCTGAATTTTTTATTAATATGGTAATTGAATTGCCTTGTAGGCTACAATACGTTTAAATAGTAAAAAGAAAATTTAGGGTGGCTAGAAAAACACCCAAAAAACACTAGTTCGTGCTAATCACTGAATTAAGTGGCAAAATAATAATTTTTTACTAGAAAAAAAATTAAGATAATTACAAAAATTAAAACTTCTATCTCTAAGAGACATATCGAAATAGATGAAATTTTATTCTGACTTTTTAATCAAAAGTTATTAAGAAAAAAATGTTACTAAAAATGGCAAAAACTCATATTTCATGGGCTAAATGATGAAATTCGCTTGAAAAAGTGGCTTTAGCCATGACCAAAGGCACAAAGTTATACTTTTAGTGTTGTTTCTCTTCTTGTCACCAAATTTCACGCAATTCTATCACTATTGTTGATGATTTCTATTAGTGTTGTTTATTCTATCACTGCAGAAAGAAGAGTTCAGAAACTGCCTAGTTCGATTAATCGAAAGACAGGCTCGACCAATCGAAATACGGTTCTGTAGAATTCTATTTTAGCCCAAACTCTACTTAAACGTATTGGGTTTCAAGTACAACACTCCTAGTATATAAAGGAAACCCTAAGCACGTTTTTATAAAGCTTTTTTGAGAGAGAAGAGTGTGCCTCTTTTGTAGATCTAGGGTTTTGTACCCAAAAGCTCTCTAAGGACTTTATTGCTCTTTATGCTGTGTGTGTGAATCTTCTGTGAGATCTAGAGATGTTTGCCTTCATATACACTTAGGGTTTCCAATCTCAAGATTGATGTTGAGAGCTTGGTGATCAATTCAGTTGTAAATTCAAGAGTTTAAAGATACACAGGCGGGAGTGCTTTTACTTGCTGGGAATCCAAGAAAAAAGTAGTCCGTGGACTCGGAGCTATCATGGGGTTGTGGTAGTAAGTTTCCTACTCGATGTAGCAATAGGATGTTAGTAGTCTAAGTCGCTATTGTGTAAACTTCAATTCTTTCATAGTGGATTCGTTTTACCTTGAGGATAGCTAGGTTAAATCCTCCCCAGGTTTTTTACCGGCTTGGTTTTCCTGGGTTATCATATCGTTGTGTTCTTTATTTTCCACACTTTTACAATAATATGATATATGTATGTTAACCTAGATTTGATAATTTGACTAAGTAATCACTTGGCTAATTAACTAGGTTAATCTGGTTGTGTTTTAAAGGGTCTAAAAACAAACAAGTGGTATCAGAGCGGGTAGCTCTTGTGTTAGATATTTTGATCTAAGAGTTGATCCTTGATCCCTATTATCATGAATATTTCTAAGTGTCTTACTGTTTTTGATTGTGACGTTTTGAATAAAAAGGACACTATTGTTTCGGTTGATCTTTTTGAGGCTTGTGAAAGGAATTTGCAAGATTACAGTCTTTCTCAAAAGATTGGTGTAATCCCTCAAATACACTCTGCTTCACATGGATTTTCACCTACAAAGCCGAAGATTCGTGCTATATGGGTGAGAAAGATTCTCTAAGGTGAGTGTTGCTGACTTGTCCCTGTTTTAATTCTTTCAATTGTTTGTGGACATGTCTTATTTTTGTTTTTGGTTGTTTTGTTTATTAGGTTGTTTTTTATTTAAAAAAAAAATCCAAAAATATTGAAAATTTTCAAAAAGACAAAAATATTTTATTTTGTGTATTGTTTTATTTGTTTTGAGGATTACATGAATTATGATATCTCTCTCTTGATTTAAAATATGCTTGACATTGTGAAGAAACTTAAATAATATGTGTTATATAAGTGCTAAGCTATTTCTGATTTTGTATGTGTGTACTAGTTTGGACATATACTCATGGGTTAATTAATAAATTGATATTTCTTGTTTGTATACCCTCTATAGCTTAGTTTAGCACTGTCATTTTTTTTTTTTTTTTGCATTTTATTCATTAAGCATAATGTGTGCTTTTAGTTTTGGTCATAAATTTTTTTTTTAAACCAAAAAGTTTTTTATGTGTTTTTTATTACACATCATGAATATGTAATTGAGGTTGGCCTATTATATTTTCATAACATGCCTGTGTACCTTGTTTAGCTTGGATGAGCTTATTTATTGTACTTTACTAGTTTGAGCTTTGTAGTGCATGTTGTGTGGGAAGATGTTTATAGTTTTTGATCACTTTGTCTTGATCTTGAAGTCACATGCTTTTGTTTGTTGGACTTGAACTTATTGAGAAAAGCATAAATAACCATCTCACCACTGTTTACTAGCCAATCATGAACACCTTAGTGCATATCATATGATTTTGTGCTCGAGAAAGTGTAGCACATACACAAAAAGAACATATTGTGTAGCCTCAGTTTAAATAATAAAATTTGTGTGTACATTATTGGGATATAATAAATTCAAATTGAAATAAAATTGGTGTATACAATTTGAGGCAAAATACAAAAACTTACATGATTGCAAGCTTGTATTCTAGGAGATGTGAGAGTTATATGATGTAACTCTTTAGATGATAGTCACTTTCAAACTTATATGATAAATTTTGTAGAAATTGTGATTGATTACTATCTACATATCACCTCACATGTATCACATACTTTTACTAGTTTACACAAACTTCACAAGTTATTCTTTGCTAAGCTTTGTACATGAAATTGTGTGTGAATCTAGTTTCGCAATACAAGATTATATTTTCTATGGTGTTTAACACAAAATATGTTTAAGGGTTGGCAAAAAGTGTGTTTGTGAAGATTAAAAATCTTTGTTTTGAAGTTCTTGGTTGAAAACTCATGTTTTTGAAAAACTTTTAAACTCATTCTCATGCATTTCATTCATGAAATTACTTGGGTTGAGTTGTTTTCTACATAATCTTCTGCAGTTTTTTAAAAAAATTCAAATTTCCAGAATTTCAATTGATCGAATGTGTTTTCCGACCGATCAAAATTCCCTTGATTTTTAATCATGACTTTTTCCCTAACTCGATTGGTATTCGATCGATGCTCAATCAATCGAAACTGAAAAATTTTTAGTTTTTAAATGTTTGATCAATCTATCTTTTCACACATCAATTGTGTTTAGGATTCACATGCATTGCATTGTTTTTTTTTTTTTTTTTTGTATCTATCTTGTAGTTTTGCATTCATATCGCTCATTGTTTTCACACATAACATGCATATACTTTGCTAAATTGGGTACTCAACTTGATTTAAAAATTGATTGATTAATTTTTGAGTCCTTTGTACATTTTAGTATATGCTATTTTTTATGTGTGAACTGTAGAAAATATTTTTCTTAAGAGATATGATGGATAATCAATGTGCAAATATTTTCTCTACTCATGCAACTGTTTATGGATCACATAGTGTCAAGTTTGCATATATTGAAAGAGAGAATATTTTTCTTCAAGTGAATCCTCATTTTTTTGAGTTTGGTTTGTGTCTTTTTATTTATCCCCACCTCCTAAATTTTCCCCAAAACGTGTTTTGTTTTTCCTATTTTTATAGGGGGAGAAATCTGTTTTTTTAAAACCTAAGGGGAGTTGTTGCTCTTCATTTGTTTCCTTGATTCTCTATTTTCTCTTGACTTTTGTTGCGTATGTTTTCTGCTTACTCTTTGTTTGAGTTGTCTTTGTCAATATGTGACAAAAAGGGAGAGAAATAAATGAAATGTGGGAATCTTGTTTAAAAAGGTTTTTAAAATGTCTTGTTTAGGAGGAGATAAAATTGTTTTTGAAAGGAGGAGAATATAAAAACTTTTTGATGTATCTAACTGAGGGGGAGAGTTAGAATTTATTTTTGTTTTTATATTTGTGTTTTTATATTTGTGTTTCATATTGTTTATATGTCTTTCTTTCCACGCATGCGGTGATGTGTTCTTATGAGTGTTTTCAAGAAAGACAGATACATTCTGATCAAGACCTTCTACCTCTTTTTACAACTTCTAGGTTAGAGGTCTTAGATTGGGATTTGTGATGTAATTGGGAATTTTATTGTATTGGGTTGTTCTTGTATTTGAGCATTTCATTTTGTATGTAAGTTTTGTCACGAATTGCCCAAGGGGGAGATTGTTAGGGTCTAAAAGTTTAGAACAACTGGCAAATCATGAACACAAACTTGTCTAGATATAAATCCTAGAGTCTATAGGTTTTATTAGACAATATTCAAGATGATTCAAGTCAAGATTCAGGAACAAGTAAACTGTAGAAAGAAGAGTTCAGAAACTGCCTGATTTGATCAATCGAAAGAAGGCTCGACCGATCGAAATACGGTTTTGCAAAATTCTATTTCAGCCCAAACTCTACTTGAACGTATTGGGTTTCAAGTAAAACACTCATAGTATATAAAGGAAACCCTAAGCATGTTTTTATAAGGCTTTTTTGAGAGAGAAGAGTGTGCCTCTTTTGTAGATCTAGGGTTTTGTACCCAAAAGCTCTCTAAGGACTTTGTTACTCTTTATGCTATGTGTGTGAATCTTCTGTGAGATTTAGAGGTGTTTGCCTTCACATACACTTAGGGTTTCCAATCTCAAGATTGATGTCAAGATTGGTGCTCAATTCAGGTGCAGATTCAAGAGCTTAAAGATACACAAGCAGGAGTGCTTGTACTTGTTGGGAATCCAAGAAAGAAGTAGTCCGTGGACTCGGAGCTATCATGGGGTCGTGGTAGTAAGTTTCCTACTTGAGGTAGCAATAAGATGTTAGTGGTCTAAGTCACTATTGTGTAAACTTCAATTATTTCATAGTGGATTCGGTTTATCTTGAGAATAGCTAGGTTAAATTTTCTCCAGGTTTTTTACCAATTTGGTTTTCTTGAGTTACCATATCGTTATGTTCTTTATTTTCCGCACTTTTACAATAATATGATATATGTGTGTTAACCTAGATTTGATAATTTGACTAAGTAATCACTTGGCTAATTAACTAGGTTAATCTGATTGTGTTTTAAGGGGTTTGAAAACAAACAAAATGGTCTTTTATTGGGAGCAACATTATAGGAAGGAAATATAGGAAAGCCATGGTCGCTACTTAGGGAGTTCAGGTGAGGGAGAGACTATTAATAAATTATATGTTCCCTTTATGGTATCAGAGCCACTCTTTTCTGGCCGGTGGTAGTGTGGTTGTGTTCTTTGTCTCTTGTCCGTGTCTACCCGAACACTTGATATTCCGTTGTTGTGTTCCCTTCTTACTGTCGTTGACGCCACCCTAGTCGTAAACTGAAGTCCTAGAACCTAGCTGTAAGGCCCATTTGAGCCAAGAGAGGGCGTGTAGGGCATGAGAGGTATAAGGTTGGTTAGGGTATGTGTTACGAAATGCAACGGTTGTGAGAAAAACATGATAACTGAGTGTTGAACCTAGGATAGTATGGATAAGTTGTGGAGATCCAACTCCTCTATCAGCTCCAGGACTAGTTGTCCTCCTGATATTGTAAATGAAGAAGATCACAGTATTGATGATAATGAGGTGATACCTGATTTTCGTAAATGGACTATTCCTAAAGTTGATACTAAAACTATTTATAAAACTAGTTTTGTTGAAAGTACTTTTCATTCTGCTTATAAAGCTAGAACTGTTGAACAAATCTTCTCTATTTCAAGAATTTATGAAAAATGTTGTTTGTTTACTAAAAAGAATATTAATGACTTCCTTGCTGCTAAAAAATTCAGTTATTTGCATATTGGTATGGTTCAAGTTGCTATTAAACCACTTACCCGAAAGGGTATTAATGCTTCTGTTCTCATGTGTTTAAGAGATGCTAGATTTAAGATTTTTAAAGATAGCATTCTTGGTATGATCACTGCTTCTATGTATGATGGTCCTGTTTATTTTAACTGTTATCCTGATCTTACTCTTGCTTTGGATGATTCTAATATTGTTAAAGCTTTGACATTGAATATTGCTTCATCTGGTTATCACATGGAAGAGGGTAGTAAGCCTTTTGCTTTGATCTACCGCATTTATTATAAACTAATGGGTACTCAAATGAATCCTTGTGCTATGATTCCTAGAGAACCTTCGGGTAAAACCATGTTAATTCAATGTTCAACTCCTGATGCTAAAATCCAAGTTCCAAAAATGATTCAATGGCAAGATGTTAAACTTCCTAATGATTGGTTGTTAGAACAAGAAACCCCTCCTGCTAAACCCATTTTTGATGAGCTTGATCTCACCCATATTCAACAATATCTTGATGGTACTATTAAAATAAGTTTTCAAAACAATCCACCTTTGAGGATCAACGAAGGAAGACATTCCTTTGCTGGATCTGAAAGTATTTCAAAAAGAGATCGAGAGATCAATGAATTTTTGAAAAAGAATTGAGAAACATCCTCTGATTTAAAGCTAAAAGGTATTTCAAGTGATAAATCCCAAATTAGCTCTGTTTACTATTCAACTAAACCTGAAACTTCCACTCCATTTAGTAAAACTGCTAATGAAGATGAGGAAGACACTGTTTCTGTTACTCCATCTGATTTTGATTCTCCTATTGAAAATCCTCCTATTTACCAAAATCAATTAAGAGTTTTGACTGTTTTAAATGATGATTTTGAAATTGATTGGGATTCTTTGTACAATGAATTTATGCTTGCAACAAACAAAACCAAGAGAAAATATTTCCAAAATAATTTTGCCCAGTCTGATAAAGACCGTGTTAAAAGAAAATGGTTAGAAATGATGAATCAATTGAAAAAACATATTTTGTTTTTTGATTTTCTTGAAAACTATTATGTTCCAAATAATGAGGTTTCAAAACAACATTTAAATGTGATAAAGAAATCAGATTTTGTTAAGATTGATAAAACCATTATTAGGTCTAGTCATCCTCCTCTTGACTCAATTTTGATAACTACTAAGAAAGATGAAGTGACAAAAGAGGATGTGAAAGCCTCTCCTTTCAAAATTGCTGATGATCAAACTCCCATTGTTAGCCTTATTGAACAAAATAATTTTACTAATCAATCTTTGCATATTATTGGTCAACAGCTTGACCGTATTGAAGAAAAAATTGTTGAAAAATCTGTTTCTGTTTTTGAAAAATCTGTTCTTGTTAAAACTGAGAAACCTTTGATTGATTTACCCAGTCAAAGAGAAAAAATTATGTTTAAAATTTCTCAATCCAAGACTCTTGAAATTGTTGAAAAAATGCTTTCTGATTTAAAAGCTAAAACTGAGGGTACTTCTACAAGTACTCCAACTGCTCGAATTATTTCCAAAAAAGAAATTGTTTCTGAAGAAAATACAGATTCTGATACTGTGTCTTCTGTTTCTTCTGTTCCTGCAAAAAGAATCTTTGATGATGATTTTCCAGAAACTAAAAGTGTTATTGGAAACCCTAAACCCATGTCTTTTACTAAAAACTGGCATTCAAAACCTACTCCTCCTGATATGCAGAGATCTTTTCAAACACAGTTTTCTGTTTCTACTGATCAACTTTATGAATGGAATATTGATGGTTTGTCTGAACTGGAAATCGTTACTAAAATGATTCACATGTCTATGGTTAGTATTGCTTATCAAAATAACTATGATCTTGATCAACCTGATATTATTAACTTGCTTGTTACTGGTTTTTCTGGTGCTCTTCGTGGATGGTGGGATTCATATATCACTGAAGAATCCAGAGAGTCTATTAAACATGCTGTTAAAAAGAATGATGAATGTTTGCCTATTTTTTATGAAAGTATTGTTTGTAATGGTGTCAATACCTTGATTTATACTATTCTCAAACACTTTGTTGGTACTCCATCCAATATTTCATCTCATGATTATTTAAATGATTTGAGTTGTCCAACTATGTCTGAATACAGATGGTATCAAGATGCTTTCACTTCCAGAGTGATGCTCCGGAAAGATTGTCATAACTTTTATTGGAAAGAAAAGTTTATTGATGGTCTGCCTCCTATCTTTGCTCATAAGGTAAAACAAGAATTAATAGGTAAAAATGATTCTATTGATTATAATAATTTAACCTATGAAGATATTTTCAGTACTATTAAAAAACTTGGTACCAATAGGTGTAATAATAAAAAATTGTTAAAACATCAATTAAGGTACAGAAATAACTTTGTTAAACCTAATTATTTCTATGCTAAGAAGAGACGTGTTAACTATGGAAAATCTGGATACCTTAAAAATTGTAAGAGAAAACCTAGTAATTTAAAAAACAAATTTAACATACTAAATATTGATAATTCTTCTGATATTAAAGTTGGTAGTAGAGGTTCTTGCTGCAATGTTATTAAAACCAATGTTCTCACCAAGAGTAAAGAGGATAAAACTTTGGAAAATTTTAATAAAAAGAAATCTAAAGAACTAACTGTTAATGATTTACAACATGAAATTAATATTGTTAAACAAGAGATAAACGAATTAAAACATGATTTTAAAGATATTAAAAGTGATAAAAATAATCTTAAACAAGGACTTGAGCATAATGATGGAGATGAATCCTGTCAACAAAATCTTCTTTCTAGTAAAGGTATTCCTGATGATGTCACTATTTCTCAACTTGCTCTTGTTAACAAAATAATTCCTCCAAAATGGTTTACAAAAGTTAAAATTGTTGTTTCTCTTGATTATCATTTCACTGTTATTGCTATGATAGATTCAGGGGCGGACATGAACTGTATCCAAGAAGGACTGGTTCCTTCAAAATACTTTGAAAAATCTACTGAAAGATTGGTCTCTGCTAATGGTTCTCAGATGAAAATAAAGTATGAATTGAACAATGCTCATGTATGCCATGCTAATGTTTGTTTCAAGATTCCTTCTGTTCTTGTTAAAAATATGACTGATAAAGTGATTCTTGGTTTGCCTTTTATAAATGCTTTATATCTTTTTCTTGTTGAACATGATGGAATTACTACTGATCCTTTTGGACAAAGAGTAAAGTTCAAATTTGCTTCGAAGTTTGATATTGATACTAATATTGCTTCAAACATGATTCATGCTAAAATTAAACATCTTAAATTTCTTCAGTAAGAAGTTAGATACAAGAAAATTGCTGAACAAATTTCTAATAAATTGTTGCAATCCAAAATTGATAATTTTCAGAAAATGTTGATTGATGATGTTTGCTCCGATGTTCCTAATGCTTTCTGGCATAGGAAGAAACATATTGTTGATTTGCCATATGTCAAAGATTTTGATGAGAAAAATATTCCCACTAAAGCTCGTCCTATCCAAATGAATGTTGAAACTGTTGAATTTTGCAAAAAAGAAATCCATGATTTGTTACAGAAAAAATTGATTAGGAATAGCAAGTCTCCCTGGTCTTGTTCAGCCTTTTATGTCCAAAAAAATGCTGAAATTGAAAGAGGAACCCCAAGATTAGTCATTAACTACAAACCCTTGAATAAGGTTTTAGAATGGATTCGGTATCCCATTCCCAACAAGAATGACCTTGTCCATAGGCTGAATGAAGCTGTTGTGTTCTCCAAGTTTGATATGAAGGCAAATTCAGATTAATGAGAATGATAGGTACAAAACTGCTTTCACCACTCCTTTTGGACATTATGAGTGGAATGTTATGCCTTTTGGTCTTAAAAATGCCCCAAGTGAGTTTCAAAATATCCTGAATGATATTTTTAACTCCTTCAGTCATTTCACCATTGTTTATGTTGATGATGTTCTTGTTTACTCTAGCTCTATTGACGAACACTGGAAACATTTGAATTCGTTTCTAGATACTATCAAAAGAAATGGTCTTGTTGTCTCAGCCAAGAAGGTTAAACTATTCCAAATCAAAGTTCGTTTTCTTGGCTATGATATCTCTGAAGGACAGATTCGTCCTATAGATAGAGCCATCCAGTTTGCCAATAAGTTTCCTGATGTTATCATTGACAAAACTCAACTCCAAAGATTTCTTGGGTCATTAAACTATGTTGCAGATTTTTACAAAGATATGAGGAAACAATGCAAACCTCTGTTTGATCGGTTAAAAAGTAATCCTCCTCCTTGGTCTGATGTTCATACTTCTATTGTTAAACAAATCAAAACTCATGTTAGGACATTGCCTTGTCTTGGTATTCCTACTGTTGGTGCTTTCAAAATTGTTGAGACCGATGTCTCTGATGTTGGTTATGGTGGTATTCTAAAACAAAGAGTTTCTCCTGAGTCATCTGAACAAATTGTTCGTTTCTATTCGGGCATTTGGAACAATGCACAGTTAAATTATAGTACTATTAAAAAGGAGATTTTATCTATAGTACTATGTATTTCAAAATTTCAAAGTGATTTGTTAAACCAAAAATTTTTGTTACGTATTGATTGCAAAAGTGCTAAATATGTTATTGAAAAAGATGTTGAAAATATTGCTTCAAAACATATTTTTGCTAGATGGCATGCTATTTTAAGCGTTTTTGATTTTGATATTGAATATATTAAAGGATCTCAAAATTCTATCCCTGATTTCCTTACCCGTGAAATTCTGCAGTGTCACAATGGCAAGTAGAAGACCAAAAGATAATCCTCCTGTTGAAACCTCTAAGCAAATTGTTAAAAAAGAACCTGCTTCTCCCCTTGACATAACCAACCGTTTCACCACCCTAGGAACCATCCCTAGGATTAATTACTCCACTGTTCTTGCTTCATCTTATGATCCTTATGCCTTAACCCCTGTTAACCGGCCCATTAAAACTGTTTTTCCAAAAAGTTCCCCTCAATACATCAAAAAACAATATTACCAACACCTGTTTTATGTTGAACCCAACAGAGCCTCTATTTTTGATCCTCTCAAACTGGCTAAGAGTTATTTCCCTCCGAAGTTTCATTAGATTCCGGAGCATAGGGAAAAGAATTTAAATTATTATTCTGATCTTCTACGCCATGAAAGATCTATTATTATTAACACTATTTCTGATCATAAAGGCACTTCCAAAATTATTTACCATAGTGTTTACTTGGTCAATTTTATTTCTGAAGAACAATGGGGCTCTTCTCTTACATCTACCAGAACAATGCCAAGTTCCCCCATTCCCTATTCATACTATGATTATATCATGGCTTGGACAAGATTCATGCTGCACCAGAATGAAAACATGTCTCATTCCTGGTTTGTTAACTTTGACAAAAATTTCACTGGTGATTTGCCCCTTTGGTTCAACCGCTGGTGGGCCCAATTTGGTCCTACTACTGAGTTATTTCCTGCACCATTGCTTGATGCTTTCGACTGTTTCAAGAAATGTTATAGGAGTGATGCTTATGGAGCCAAATTTCCTGCTTTGCTCCATTTTGTTAAAAAATATAAGATACCTTGGATATTGAAATGGCAATATGAGAAAAATGGCGATGTTCTCTCTAGGCATTGGTATGTAAAATGGTGGGGCAAATTCCCTCACACTCAACGTATTATTACTGCTGTTGCCTCTATTTCCAGAGAATCTTCATCTGTTGCTGCTTTACCCATGGCAAAAGATCATTCCCCTGTTCAAACCCCTGCTCCTGCTGATGCTCCCTCTTCCTCTTCCAGCAAAAATGTCCAGAATAAAAGCTCCTCTATTGACAATTTAAGAAAGAATCCTGATGCTCTTCTAGCTTTACTCAAATGGGCAGAAGAAGTTGTTGCTAATCAAGAAGATTCCAAAGCCTCCTCAGAAGAATCTGTTGCTCACAACCCCTATTTCCCATATGACCAGGAGCTGTTTGGACATGATGAAGATAACACTCCAGATCTTCGTGAAGATTGAGCTAATTTGTCTAGCCTGCATAAGGGCCAAATGCTACACTGTTTACTAGTGGACTTTTACTGTTAATTTCCACTCCTGATGATAATGACCTGAAAAGTTGATTCTCCATGTTTCCCGTGACTTTTAGTCACACCATGATTTCTTTTAGCAATTTATCTTTTAGTGTTAACTTTTACTATTCACGAGTACTGTTTACTCAAATCTTTGCCTATTTAAGGGGGGATGTCCCTTAAGGATCTTAAGCAACATTTTAGTTCTGATTTCTCTTCCCTTAGAACTAGCCTTCTTAGAGAGAGAACCCACTTGCTTCTACTACTACTACTACCTTGTTCACCTTTGTTCACTACAAGCTTTGTAATCCTACAAACCTTGTAACTAGGACTAGTTCAAGTTTTGTAACTGTTAACCTGTAACTGTTGAGATCTTGTATTCACTACTATTACTGTAAGTGTTTATCCTACTTTCAATAAGAAGTATTTTCAGTTCTATGTTCATTACTTTACTTGTTGCTACCACCACCTTGGACGGATTACCGCCATCCCGGATGGTTCTAAATTGCTTTCATTTATTTTGAACTATTGTTCTTATTTACTTTGAATTATTTTGATATATACTGTTTGGCTGGTTCTACCGCCTTATTATTGTTCTTACATTCAAGTTATTTACTTTCAAGCTATTTACTTTCAAGTTACGTACATTATTTCCATTTACAATATTACTGTGCTTTCGTCTCCTTCTCTTCAACAGTGTGTCCCCTTCCTTTTGTACCATACATATAACAAAAGTAACGTATTCATGATACAAAATCCCCCAAAAAATTACAGTTAAATGATGTGTAGCTCCATAAAGGAAACCATAATAGAAAAATTCACCGATATCCATGTAATCTATTGTAGTATTATTGTTGAATATGCAATATTGTTAACATATGCTATGAATCTTTGTTTTTCTATTGATGTATGATGTCAATGTATTATCAGTGGAGGAAAAAAAATTACAGTTAAATGATGCATTCCCCAACATAAATTTATGACTTCATCCAATAAATTGTCTAAATTCTTATTTACCGCTACAATTCAACTAAAACCTAAAAACATAAAAGTAAAAGAGAAAAAAAGTTACCCACACATAATTTGGTGTTTGGTTTTATATGTGTATAAAATTGTTGGCAATCACACAAGTACAAACTTGTTTAGATATAGTTCGTAGAGTCTATAGAATTGATTAGACAATGCTCAAGATGCTGGTATTCAGTGTGCAAAAATAGAAAAGAAGCTGATTCAAGGATTTCAATTTTTCACAAATCGATCAAGAGTCAATTAGCAAAAGTAAAAAGCATATAACTTGTCTGTTTCAAGCCTAAAAATTGATTTGTTTGTTGCAGTATTTAAAGGACATTATAAGGTAACCCTAGAAGGAATTTTTAAAGGGAGAAGAGTGCTTCTTGTGCCTCTTATTGTATATCAAGGGTTTCTATACACAAAACTCTCTCAAATCTTCTACCAGCAATATCTTTTGAAGAAATTCAAGATCTGGTGTTGTAAAAGTTGTTGTCTCATTCCAATCATCAAAGGTGCTGAATCTAAACCTTCAAGGGTGGCCTTGGAGTCATAAACTAGAGGTCAATGTGATTCAAAGTTTCATATATCAAACGTACTAAAGATGAAAGCATGAACTGGAGGTTCATGTTGGAACAAATCCATATTAAAGAAGTCTTTGGGATTTAGAGTTCAATTTGATAACTCTAGTTAAGTTTACTATGAATTAAATATTCTTGACTGTAAATTTTTATTTGATATTGGATCTTTTTCTTGAGATTGGTCCCCCTATGTTTTTTATCTTGAAACTAGTTTGTTTCATTGATTCTCTAGGGTCATCATATCTTGTGTTATTTAGAATTTCTGCTACATGATATGTTTATATATGTTTAACTTAAGGCTTGCATAATTAACTTAATTAATAACTTGGCCATAAAATCATGTTAAACATTGTTTGTTCAAGGGTCTAAAACTAACATCGATAAACTAAGAAGACCGAAGGGTGGGAGCTGTTGTTGGTGAGTAAGATCTAAATTGCAAAGACAACAGGGTATTCAGGTTTTATGTGAGTGGCCGTGTGTGTCTAATGTTTTTAGTTTGGGGTTTTTTAGAAACAAAGTTGCGAAATGAAATCATGTAGTCAGGTTTTCAAAGTGAATATTTTTAATAATTTTAAAATGGGATAATTACAGTAAACCTACCTGTGGTGTGACCCGTTTTCACTTTGCCTACCCGTGGTTTAAAACTTTACACTTTGCCCACCTAAGGTTACTTCCGTTAGCCTTCTGTAACCCACCTCTCCGTTTGCCATTAGAAAAACACATTTTTAGGCAAAAAAAAATATAACAATAATAAAAAAGTTAGGGTTTTTCATTGCTCATGAACTTCAATGGGAACAAAATGGAGGAACAATGCACCAATCAAATGGCTCAATGAAATTATTTTTAATCTATAACAATATCAACAATTTCACAACAACTCAAAATTTTGAACCAAATTTTATAAGAACCCCTTTATCATACCAAAAATTAATTCACAATCCAACACAAGAAAACCCTCTGGAAAATTCACCTAAACCCACCATTAACAAACCCCCAAAACCAAACCCAACATAAAACCCAATCTCATTCTCAGATTGAAAGTAGCAGGAGAGAATCAAAGGGTTTCAAATGAGTTCCAGCAAAGGCAAGAGAAAGAACCATGGTAGCTAATGGTGGCGGTGAACGAAGCAATGACAAATGAATATTGCAGCAATGCAAGTTCTAGCTTTGGCCATGGGTTCCTACACATTGAGTTTGGCTCCGACTGTGACTTCAATCCACCTCTCCCTCTACTATCTTATTTTCTTTGCTGTGGGTGTGTCACAAACCTTGAAGAGATCCTTAGCATACTTGTAGTGTGAGGGTATTTGGAGAGCCAAGAGTCCAGCCTCGATCTGGGGATAGTCCAAGTATCCTAGGTTGGCAGCATCGAAGAAATCGAACAGAGCTCAGATTCTGAGATCCCTCTCATCCTTGGTCTCCTGCAATGCCAGAAGCACGTGATCCATGGAAATGGGTCCACCTTTCTTCTTCTTGCTCTTGCTGTTGGGGTTGGGGTTAGGGCTGGAGTTAGGATTCAAATTAGGACGCCGTTGGTTTTGGTTTTGGTTTTGAGTGTCAGTTCTTATGGGTCTGTGTTTGTGTTGCTAGGTGTGGTGGGGCTGGGTTTTAAAAAGGGGTTTGCTTTGGTTTTGGTTTGAGATTTAAGAGAGAACTAAGGTGAAGCCGTGTATGATTTTTGTGAATGACTGAAAGTGTCTAAAAGGATTTTTGTGAAATTAGAGTAGAGAACTTTCAAGTGTAGGATTTTTGTAAATGTTTTTTAGGATTTGTGCGAATATGAAAATTTTATTTGGATAGATTGGCTCAAGACTGTTCATACCAAGAGGAAGTGTGTTGTTGAACCCAAGCTACAAAACCCCCTCTTTGATTTTGTTTGTTTGAGTTTTTTCTGTTATTTTTTGTTTTTAGAGGAGAGAGATATAAAAGTGAAGATAAAATACATTTTTACCCCTGATTTTAACAGAGGTGGATAATGGATGGGTAACGGAAGTAACCTCAGGTGGGCAAAGTGTAAAGTTTTAAACCACGGGTAGGCAAAGTGAAAACAGGTCATACCACAAGTGGGTTTACTATAATTATTCCTTTTTAAAATTTAAAAAATTAGGTATAAAATTACAGAGGCTGCAAAACTATGGTGACATGCTCTCAAGAGGCCAACCAAAAACCAGAGACTTTAGTTATATAGTAGTTATAGATACGCATGGGATTGAGTTAAGGCTTTTTAGGTCGGGGATTATTCGTATTACTTATGGATTTCATATTTTAGTTAGCTAGTTTCTATGTGCTAACTTATTTTTTATTTTGAACTTGGAACAAAATTTCCATGTGTTGAAGTTTCCAAAATTATACTCCTTAAATATTTTTATTTGAGATAGATAATAATTAGGAGAAGGTGGGGCTTAAATCACAAATGTGGAGCACCACAAACCAAAAAAAAAAATACCATTTCCATTGAATTATTACTTGAACCTCACCATCCTCCTTAATTTAATCACTGGGGGTTGGGGTTTCCAAGTTACATATTCGTACGTTCATCATGATTCATAAATATATTGTATATAAGATGATCAAATTTAAAATATAATAATATATTTCTAACTCAAATGTGTGTACAAAATCTGTCTAATTTGCTAGAAACATGTATAAAATTTAAGCTCAATGTTGATCTGTCATTAAATAAAATTCATTCATCATGAATTCTATCAGGAAATTCTTAGCAATTTCCTTTTCAAATTTAAAAAAATATATATAAATCTTTTTTCTATGGCAACCTTAATTATCATCTAAAAACAAATTAATCTTAGCACAACTTATCAAGCAACTAGATCCCTTAGTAAAAGATAAAATCAGCTAGAAAAAAAAATGAAATCATGAGAAAAGGATCAAATTTGTGGAAAAAATAAAATAAAAATAACCTCTAAGTTCGAACAGTGCACTATGCACGCAACACTTAAACAATTGAATACACAACGAATACAATGCACTCTTGTATACTTATAAAATATAAAAAGAAATGACACAACTTGGCTAGGCATTTATTATAGGTTTTGGCAAAGGAAAATGTTAAAGATACAAATTTTTTTACAAAAACTTTCTCAAATTGTAGATATGATAAGTAATTATTGGTAAATAAAAAAGTGATGTTATTGATAGATCCATATAAAAACTAGTAAGAAGTTGGCTGCAACAATAAATTATAAAAATATTGTAAAATAGTTTGTGAAGGCAGCGCTACACTTCAGTAAAAGGCTATATTTTATTTGAGTGGGGGTCTATGCTCTACTTGAGAAACCAACAGTGGGTGTGGGGCGGACTGACTGTACATCGCAAGATTTCAAAGGAGAGAAAATACAAACCAACCGTGGACTTGGACTTAAATTATTTGGATGGGCCAATCATTACAATTTTAGAAGCCCAACTTAATTTTTACTTCAAACTAATATATCACTACCAAGGACTTCAATAGTTTGAACCAAAAATATTGTACGGAGTAAATACATTGTTTTCTTTTTTTGAGTAAATACATTGTTTTCACGTACGTATCCATACCACATATGTATATATTTCGTATATCATATTAATAATAACTATGGCCATAACACACCAAGTGCCAGTAAATTCAGTCCTAGACCATTTCTCGTTAGTGGGCTAACTAGTGCTAATTTGGCGTATGTAAGCGTCTTAATTAATTCTTAAATTATTTTGGAGGTAAGGTGAAGTGCTAGGAATTAATTAATTCTTAAGTCAGCTAGAAGTGGGCTAGGAATTTCCATGTGTACGGTGATCGAAGTGTTACGCTTACAATATTTACATAACAAATTCTACGTAAGAAGTTATTATTGGTAATTTAAATCAATCACTAAAATTAATTTTTTTGTCCATCAGTAACAGCATGTCAATTAAAATTTATTATGAAAATATTGTGTACGTAATTTTTCTCTTGGGGGTGGGGGGAGGGGGGTTTAAATAAGAATAATTTTGTTGAGAAAACTAGCTCATCACCATCTAAAGAGCCCAAGAGGGTAACTCTTCTCATTCTATATTGTACCTTATTAGGATCGATTTCTTATTCCATTTTATCTTTATTATGTAAAGACATATTTGTACGATTAGACATTGAATAACAAAGTTCTTTTATCATTTAGTGAAATTTAATTTTGGAGGCTTTCCGCCAAACTATTTAAGTATACAATTACAAGAAGCTTTTGAAACGTGCATAATTAGTGTCCAAGTATCAACCCAGCTTCCATAAATTCATTTGGAAGATACGTAAGTCAACCATTTCAAGGTATGAAGTGGGGATAAAGCAATTTTTTTTTGATAGAGTGGGGATAAAGCTAATTATGTCTCCGGATTTAGGTATATTAAATAATATGATTCATTAAGTTATTTAAATAAGTTATATTATTATTAAATAAATTTTATTTTTTATTTTTTATTATTTTATAGAGTTTTAATCTATGGTGTCCACTTTTATAATTTTGCTCTTTATCATTAGATCAAAATACCAATCGATTTTTGGTATAAACAATAATTGAATCTCAAATTTCTTATTCAACCACAAGAGATTTTATCAGTCAAGTTAACTGGAATTCACTATTATTAAATAAGTTATGTAACTAAAAGTACACGTCGTCGATACTCAACTGAGTTGACATGTAATGAGTGGGAGAAGATATTATAAAGTTGTGATTTACAACTATGTTTTATATTGGGTTTATTCCATGACAAAAAGTGTTGTAATTGTATTAATTTATTTCCTTGTATTTTGTGGGATTTTATTGTATTGAATTTAGTATTAAGTTGGTGAAGAATCAAGCTTTAAATGAAGATCTGTGCAATTTTGTAACTAGCTCGCAAGAAGTTCGCTAGTAAAGGTTCTTGCAAAAAGGCCATGTGAGAAGCACATATTAAAAGTTGAAGAGTCAAGTGCCAAGCTACATTTCGGGAGTACTTCGCGAGACAAGCCATCTCGTGAGGTACCCACGAAACTCTCTACCTGGAGGATTTCAAGTATAACTTTCTTACCCTTCACCCATATTATATATACCCTCATTACCCACAAAAGTAAATGAGGCAATTCAAAGAGAAAACCCTAGATAGATTTCTACAACATAACACGCCCACCTTTTAGAGAGAGAGCTACTCATCCTTTAGTGAGAAATCATTGTAGCCTCTTCTCATTCCCTCTCCCATTGTCATACTTTAAAAGGAGATTTGTACCCAAATACAATTCACACTTATTCAAAGTGTAGAAAGTGTTTCGGAATTTGGGAAGTTTTAGAGATTTGCCAAAAGAAACCGATGAGGTTTGGCGGATGCAATCGGGCGGTATTATGGGATCCAGAAAACTTGTGAAGACAAGACTCCAAGAAGCCCGTTGGTAGCAAAAGCTTAGAGGGCTCAAGTACATTGAGTGGACTAGGCTTAGAAGGTATTTTTTTTATTTGTGTACTCCAACTTATTCACTAGTGAATCGATTTCAACTTGGAGGGTCGCAGAAAGATTTTTCGCCGAGTTCTTTGATTTCCTCTTCGATAACATGTCCTGGTATTATTTTGTGTTTGCATCTCTCTCCCCTACTCTTTAAACTTGTTACTTATTGTTCATTGTAGTTGGATATGGCTTAGAGTAGTGTTACCAGTTTATTGCGCAAATTTACTCTTGTTCCGCACTTTGTTAAGTTAGAGTAAAAGCAATTTATCCGTAATTTTTAAATTGGGGTCTAAACAAGTTGTAGTGTTTTCACACTAATTTGAGCTTTCAAATATTATCCAAACTAATTTAGCGGTAAACTCTATTAACTTTTTTTTTTGAACACGGTAAACTCTATTAATTATATATATATGTTATTAAATATACATATGTTACTTGTATAGCCATAAACTGAGAAACATATAATCATGACTAATAACCAATACTATGCCACGTGCTTGGTCCTTTTGGTTCTTCTTGACTCTCCTAGTCAAGTCCTTGTTCAAGAAACCCCTCAGCAGAAAGAACCCTCTCCACCTCCCTTCAAGCCCACCAGCTCTCCCAATCATTGGTCATCTTCACCTTCTTGGTCCATCCTTGTACAAATCCTTGCACAACCTCTCGACCAAATATGGCCCTCTCCTAGATCTCCGCATTGGTGCTTCCAGGTGCCTTTTTGTTTCAACATCTTCCATGGCCACCGAAATATTTAAAACCAATGACCTCGCTTTTGCATATCTGCATTTCACTTTCGTTGATACATTACCATACGGAAACTATGGATTTTTCATGGCACCCTATGGTGATTATTGGCGATTCATCAGAAAACCTAGCATGACCGAACTTCTCTCAATCCAAAAGATTGAACAGTCACATGGTGTACGACAAGAAGAAATTGCATTGTTTCTACGTAAAGTCTTTCAATGTGCTAAGAAAAAACAGGTTGTTGTTGTGGGTGCTGAGCTAATGAAGCTTACAAACAATATTACGTGCAGGATGATAATGAGCACGAGATGTTCAGATGAAAGTAATGAAGCTGTGAGGATTAGAGTTAGTAGAGGAGGCCTTTGAGATTCTTGCAAAGGTATGGATCAGGGATATGTTGGGGCCACTAAGGATTTTGGCCCTTTTGGGTGTATGGAAGGCTGGCGATAAATATGACCTTGAAGTTTGATGAAATTTTTGAAAGGGTGTTGAAGCAACATGATGAGAATCCTAAAATACAAAATGAGGATTTGATGGATATATTATTGAAGATTTATCAAGATGACAAGGCTGAGTTCAAGATTACCCGAACCCATCTCAAAGCTATCTTGCTAGTAAGTCACATTTTTGTGCGTTTTCTTATTTTCTAATCTCATTCTGTCTTCTCCTTAATTAATCTATAAAACTTTTTTGTTAGGTTATAGATTGACCCCAGTCAATTAATTCAATGATCAAGTTGATTAATTATTCAGATTTAATGTAAATAACATGAATACACAAACAAATCACAAATCTAATCTAGAGTACAGTAGAAATTAAATTTGACACAGTAATTTGTTAACTAGTGGAGAAAACTTTCACAATGCAAAAATCACACCATGTGAATTTTAGGTTACCACTCCCAAAAATCCACTAATTAAGAACAATCAGTTACAAGTATATATAAGGAACCTTATCACTATCCAGACTATCCCAAAATACCAATCTAATTGGACCCTTGCGCTTATTTCCAATTAGAGTTGATCTTAAAGAGACCTGTGGAGACTTCTTCAATTGCACAAATTTTCAATCTGTTACTAACTCCTTTACACGAATCTCCAATCCATGTCTAACTCCCAGCAACTTGAAGTTAGTTGTTGGATGCAAATTTCTGCACTATACACTTGTAAAATAGAAGTCAACTTGGTTACAAAACCCTAAGCCGCATAAGAGTGCAGTAGCTTCACATGAAGTATTTAGATTCTCTGTGTGAGTCTCTATGTTTGATGACAACAGTAAAATAAAGTTTTTATATCATCTAGTAGGTTAGATAATGAACCCCTAGAAAAAGCCAAGTCATCTTGGTCCAAAAATCAGATTTGAGAATTTTGGATCTATAGTGCTCAATAGACCGAGAGGTATCAAGAGGTGTCATGCCTCATTAATCTTTGATAGATAGGTGTATCGAGTTAGGTGTCAAGATACCTATTTTCAGATTTTACCACTTGTTTCTTTGTGTAATCTTCATGTCTTTATGTCTTCAATACTACCACTTAGAAAACTTTTTTAAAGTACTTTATAATATTTTTGAATCCACTTAAATCTACCCAACTACAAGTAAAGTGTGTTTTGTCACAGAATATGCTAACTACCTAAAATATAACCCTAATATTTTTAAAGGTTTTAATGAGCACAAAAAATGGAGTTTTTCTTGACTTTTCCCTCATTGTTATTATTAAATATCAAAAAGACATAAGAAAAAGATTGAATTAGTTGTTGACCTATCTTATTCTTAAAAAAAACTTCTTATCTTCCATATTAACTCACATATTCTTACATTTATATTGTCAAATTTATTTATTTTAATTATTTAGTATTAAAATGCTACAACAAGTGAAAAATGATTATATATATATATATATATTAATGCATTTGCACTTTGTGTTGGTCTTGAATTTATAGACCAGCCTTCATGGCAACCCTGCATGAGTCGCCTATAAATTTCTCTCTCTCTCTCTCTCTCTCTCTCTCTCTCTCTCTCTCTCTCTCTCTCTATATATATATATATATATATATATGGATTGGATTTAAGTTACACCTGATATAACTTTAATCAATATTACATCACTCATTAACTTTTTATTGAATTCATATTTTGAAAATCCTATGGTTAAATTATATGTTCTATATGTTCTTAACATGTATGCCATGGTTGGATTACATTTCTATACGTTCTTCACATACATTAACTTGTTAAAAACTAACTTCTCTTTACAACAACAACAAAACTTTGTCTAATAAAAGCAAGGTTTATTTTCAACCAGTAGTACAATATTGATCATAGAATTACATAAAAAGCATATATTTTACTGCATGTGCTTGTACTTATTTTAAGTAGCAGATAGTGTGAAATGAATTACATGCATTATTTTAGAAGTAAACAAACTCACATCACACAATCAAATGGGTTGAATTTGACAATTGCAACGCATTTAAGTGGATGAGCCATGTGAATAAAAGCGCCTTTTGAAACTTCAGTATTAACTTTAGCCTTATTCTCTCCTCCGTCTCCAACCACTTCCCAATTGAAACATTGAACCATGGTTGCAACTGCCATATGTGCCATACTCAACCCTAACTTTGAACCAGGGCAAGCTCTCCTCCCTGCCCCAAAAGGAAGAAAAGTAAACATTTCATCATGTTTATATTTCATACTATCTTGTTTTTCAGAGGAAACCAAAAATCTCTCTGGTTGGAACTCATTTGGATTGTTCCATAAATCTGGATCTCTCATTATGCCATACAGATTGATTAACACCATGGTTTCTTGGGGTATTTCAAAGCCTCCAATTTTGCAACTTTGACGACATTTTCTTGTTGTCACAAGCAATGGTGGATATAGTCGTAGTGTTTCTTTTACAACTGCTTGCAAGTAGGGGAGATTCTCAACATCTGATTCATCAACTAGTCTAGTACTACCAACGACTGAATTTATCTCCTCTCTAACCTTGTTGAATACAAACGGATGGTTGATGAGCTCAGTTATTGTCCACAGAATGACCTCCGATGAGGTACCAGTACTTCCGACAAAAAGATCCTAGTAAAAGTGCAACATTTGAGTAGATGAGAGAACATAGTAAGAGTTGAACCCAATGTAGACAAATCACTAATTTGTATGCTTGAACTTGTTAAAAAATTTTCTTGCAATTAATTTAATTCATACTGAACTCAAGGTTAACTTAAACTTATATAAACCATTTATCATGTATTACTATGAAAAACTTGTCGCAGTTTCTTTGAAGCATAGTCCTACTTGAAGTTCTCTAACATATTTTTCTTTTTAGATAGGTAAGTGCAAGCATAAGGGTAGTCTTGACATAGATGCTTGTGATAAAGAAAAGTACTTGTATGGTATGCAGAGTGTTGGATTAATAAGTGACAATTTTTAAACCCCTTAAACAATTGATTAAACCTAGTTAATTAGCCAAGTTGTTACTTAGTCAGATTAACAAGTCTAGGTTATCACAATAATAAAGATCAAATCATGCAAAGCAGCGGAAAATAAATAACACACGATATGATCACCCAGGAAACCAAACCGGTAAAAACCTGGGGAGGATTTGACTTAGCTATCCTCAAGGTAAACTTGAATCCACTATCAGAAAGAATCGAAGTTCATACAAAAGGACTTACAAGCACCCCCGCTCGACTTCCTAATGCTACCAACCAGTAGAATTTACTGATACGACCACGTGCAAGCTCCGAATCCACGAACTCCTTCTTTCTTTGGATTCCACCAGCTACAAGCACCCCCGCTTGTGTATTCTTTAAGCTTTAATGGCAGCAACTGTTTTGATCATCAAGGTTTAGAGAATGTCTCTTCCTTGAAAACCCTAAGTTTGTGTAAAGGAAAGCTCCTCTAGATCTCACAAGAGATTTACACAAACCGCAATATGAGCAACACTAAAACGTGGCTAGGGTTTGCCTTTTATACTTAGGACAAATAAGAAACCCTAAAAACGTTTTAAACACATAGGGCTGAGTTAGACGAATCTGCAGAAAAGCAATCTACCCGACGTTCGATCGATCGAGCCTAAGTTTCGATCGATCGAGCCAGGCTGAAAGCCATACTGCTTTCTGCTTTCCACTCAATTCCAACTTTACATTGACATACAACTTTGAGCTAGTTTTAAACACTTCTAAACACATTGTTTTGATCATGGTTTGCCAACATTATACATTAGAGTTCTAAAATGCATAAAGTCCTAAACTTTAGAACCTAACAATAAGTACATGGTTTCTAACAATTTTTGGCCTTCATTATCTATGGATGCACACACTCACAATTAGGGGTGGCAATATTTGGGCATGTTAGGTAGCTTTTGGATTGGGTCATAAATAAGTCATGTACTCAATTACCTATTTATCCATTTATGACCCATATAAATATAAATTAAATATCCATTATCTACCTAACCCATTATAATTCGGGTGGGAATCAACCCACCCATATAACTCATTATAGATTTATATATTTACTTACAAATACCAAAAACTTATGAATTACCAAAATATATTTCACTAAAAAGAATTATTACCTAAACACCCACTTTTTTTTTGCCTTATTAAAAAAAAAAAAAAAAAAAAAAAACTAATGTATGTTTTCGAAAAAATTAAGAAAAAGGAAAGGAAAATTCACCCACTATTTGTTTTCCAAAAATACTGAGAAAAACAAATGAAAATTTCCAAAATACCACAGTTGTTTCTGAGCAAACTAATATATCCATTGTTTGATTTTGAGAAAACATAGAAAACAAAAGTAAACTTCACACATTATTGGGGTTCTGAGAAAATTGAGAAAAAACAAAAGAAAATTTAGTTTTTGACTTCGATCTTACACACAGTTCCAATTTAAGAGTGAAAACCACTCAAGTTAAATTTAGGGTAGGCTTTATTTTGATATGTTTTCTTAGATCTAACAAAGTTTCACAATTTTCTCATTGTTTCCTACATTTTCCCTAAAACAAAACATGTCAATAATAAAATAAATAAAAGAATAAAAGAAAAATCAAAAGCTCTTGAAAAGATTGAAAAAGCTTCAACCATGAATCAAGTACAAGAAAATATCAACCAATTGTTGAGCAAGATGTGCTCTTCTTCTAGGGAATCCTCTATCTCTTAACCTAACCAAAATTTTCTTAACAAATTTTTCTCTTCTTTCCCAACTGAATTGAGAGGTAATCAAATTGAGACATGGAACCCAAGGGCTTGGAAATTCTGAAAGTCTCTTGGTAGGAGAGAGAGAGAGAGAGAGAGAGAGAGAGAGAGAGAGAGAGAGCTAAGGAAATGTGAAAAAGAAACCCCAAGAAAATCAATGAGCAATATGAGATTGGTGTGCAATTTTTTTTTTTTTTTTTTTTGTTGTAAAATTTGATGTCCCTAGTAAAACTTTTTATTTCTTTAATGTCTTTAAAATGGTCGAATGTGAATTACATGTCTTAAATGTGTGTGTGTGTGTATATATGTGTGTGTGCGCGCTATCTCCAATGAGTCATGGTTTTGGAACTCTATATTTTTCTCCTTTTTAGGCCTATTTAACGATTTCAAAGGTTAATGGATTGAATTAAAACTATGTAAAAGCACGGCCTAATAGAATTTAAAAATAAATAAATAAATACTTACAGTTAAAAAAGCCTTAATATTGTTTCTGGTCATTTTGACCTCAGCCTTGCCATCTTGATACACCTTCAATAATATATCCATAAAATCTTGAGTGTCTCTCTTCCCAATCTGATCTTCATGCTCTTTCAACATCCCTTCCAAGAGCTCATCAACCCTTCCAAACAACCAGAAAGCCAATACACCAAAGGGTCCCAACATATTTCCAAAAAATACCTTTGAACCAACCCTAAAGACGTCTTTCATTATCTTTCTAATCCTTTCAGCTTCATCACCTTTCTCTCAACAACTTGTGCTTGCCGCCATCTTACACAACATATTATTTGTTAGCTTCATAAGCTCAACACTTAAATCAACAACCTCTTTCCGCTTGGCACTCTCAAAAACGTTTTGCAAAAAACGTGCAAGTTCTTTCCCTCGAACCGCCCGTGACCTTTCAAGCTGTCCAGTTGAAAGAAGTTCCGTCATGCACAATTTCTTGATGAACCGCCAATAATCACCATATGGTGCACTGAAAAATCCAGAGTTTCCATATGGTGTCTTCTCCATGAAAGCAATCTCTTGGTGATCCGCGAAAGAAAGATCATGAGTTTTAAATATTTCAGTGCTCACTGAGGCCGATGAAACCACAATGCATTGAGCGAAACCAAGGCGGAGATTGAAAATAGAGCCATATTGGGTGGAGAGCTTTTGCAAGGATTTGTGAAATGATGGCCAAATGAGGTGGAGATGACCAATAACTGGTAAAGTTGGTGGGCTTGGAGGGAGTTTAGGATGGGTTTTAAGCTTTAGAAGCGTCTTGAAAATAAATTGAAACAAAAGAGTTGTAACGAACAAGAGGAGGAAGCAAACCAAGTAGTATTGGTTATCAGTCATGGTGACCATAGCTTGTAGTATTCTCTATCAACCTTAGAGTTATATATAATTCAACTAATCCTCCTATATATATAGTTAGTTAAGGATATTACATAATAAAAAACATCATTATTATAATAAATTTTATTTAATTTTAGTTTGTCTATTTTATATTAATTAAACATTTCAGGAAAAATTATATCTAGAACATGTAGAATGGGAACTCCCATCCACAAACCATATTACCTAGCCGTCATATATTATTGCTATGCCATGTACCATGTACTATTGCTTGCAACTATCAACAAACTCAAACAAAACCTACTAGTGTCCTTTGTAAGGCTAGAAAGCTATGACTCACTGTAGTCTCACTACTCCCCATTATGGCCCCGGATCCAGTAGGTTTTAAGCTTGAGAAGATTGTTAAAAATAAATTGAAACAAAAGAGTTGTGAGGGACAAGAGGAGGAAGCAAACCATGTAGTATTGGTTATCAATCATGGTGACCATAGCTTAGTATTCTCTATCAACCTTAGAGTTATATATAATTCAACTAATCCTCCTATATAGCCAGTTAAGGATATTACATAATAAAAAACATCATTATTATAATAAATTTTTATTTAATTTTAGTTTGTCTATTTTATATTAATTAAACATTCCAGGAAAAATTATATCTAGAACATGTAGAATGGGAGCTCCCATCCACAAACCATATTACCTAGCCGTCATATATTATTGCTATGCCATGTACCATGTACTATTGCTTGCAACTATCAACAAACTCAAATAAAACCTACTAGTGTCCTTTGTAAGGCTGGAAAGCTATGACTCACTGTGGTCTCATTACACCCCATTATGGCCCCGGATCCAGCAGGTTTTAAGCTTGAGAAGATTGTTAAAAATAAATTGAAACAAAAGAGTTGTGAGGAACAAGAGGAGGAAGCAAACCATGTAATATTGATTATCATTCATGGTGACCATAGCTTGTAGTATTCTCTATCAACCTTAGAGTTATATAAAATTCAACTAATCCTCCTATACAGCCAGTTAAGGATATTACATAATAAAAAACATCATTATTATAATAAATTTTTATTTAATTTTAGTTTGTCTATTTTATATTAATTAAACATTTCAGGAAGAATTATATTTTACTCCTTAAATTATGACTATTTTTACACTTACCCCATAAACTATGCAAATGCACAAATTATAATTTATCCTCCCCCCCCCCCCCCCCAAACTATTAGTAATAACTATAGGAGTTCAAACCCACTAGAACATGTAGAATGGGAACTCCCATCCACAAACCATATTACCTAGCCGTCATATACTATTGCTATGCCATGTTCTATGTGCTATTGCTTGCAACTATCAACAAACTTAAATAAAACCCACTAGTGTGCTTTGTGGGGCTCAGAAGATATGGCTCACCGTGATCTCTCTGCATCCCAGCATGGCTCCAGACCCAGTGGGTAGGATGTTATGTACGATGGTCACGCCCAGATAGATTGCCACATTGGTTGCCCCCTATCCTTTTTCATTCATAAAAATAAATAAATAAATAAATCAACAAACTCAAATAAAAGCCACGAACAAGTCTCCCACCAACAAATCTCTCTCTCTCTCTCTCTCAAAGTCTTCTTTTCTTTTTCTTCTGATCTAATCACTATAAGTACCCTGTACTTCTCTGTGTCCCAAAGCTCTTCTACGAGGTGCTCTCTCTCTCTCTCTCTCTCTCTCTATGATTCTTATATGGAAAAACTCAGTTTGCTAAAGTTTTAGGACATGGGTATTGGATTACTTTGTGTTTTGCTAAAGTTTTAGAACATGGGTATTGAATTACTTTATGTGTTTTGGCAGGGATTTGCCACATATGTATATATTTCGTATGTCATACTGATAATTACTCTAATTTTTCTTTCTTTTCATCTAAAAAAAAACTATAGTGAGTGCCAATAAATCCACATTCGTAGTCCACTCCTTGTTGAGCATTAGTATTGGGTGGTGTAAAACCCCCCATGTTGCTATTTTCCCACCAATTCCATAAAAACAAGTTCTAGTCGGGTTACTATATTTAAAAATATTTGCAAACCAGCTACAATAAGGTTGTATAAATACAACCTCATTGTAGCAATCACTGGGCTTTTTTATTATTATTTTGCTTGTCACTTTTCCCTCTCTCCTTCTCTCATTAGATAAAGTAGTGTTTATATTTTTTTATTTGATAGTTTATACTATTTTATTGGGTTGTATATAAAAATAAGAACTAGGATGTTGGATGTATTGTAAAGTGAGTTGATAAAATAGATAAAATAGTGTGAGGATGTAAAATAGGTTTGTTTTGCATCCGTGGATGCTAGTGCTCTAACTAATGCTAATTTAGAGTATGTAAGCCTCTTAATTAATTCTTAACTTATTTTGGAGATAAGGTGAAGTACTGGAAATTAATTCTTAATTAATTTTTAAGTCAGCTAGAAGTGGGCTAGGAATTTCCATGTGTAAGGTGAAATGCTATGTCTATAATAATTCCACAACAAATCTTATGTGATAATTTGTTACAAGTTCTAATTTAAACTCATCACTATAATTACTTTTTTGCCCACCAATAACAACCCGCCACATAAAAATTGTTGTGTAAGTATTGTGAAAATGTTTACATAACATTTTCCTTAGCATATGGATAACTCTTATACAGCTTTTTGTTATAATAAAAAAAAATGGTAAGTAAGGATAATTTTAGTGAAATAGAAAGAGGACCGGAGGGAAGTAGCCCATCCTGGAAATGCATGGATGATTCATCCTGGAAATGCATGAGAAGCCAAAATGTTGTTGGCCGATTAGGAAGGAGGAAAAAGGAAGAAGGGAAACTTTGGTAAAGATTGGAAATTGAATTTATAAAAGCTATTACAACGTTTAAAAAAAATGGTTTGATAGATTGAGAAAAACTTAAAGACAAGAGTGCACCATTGAGCTCTAATTCGAAAATGATATGAGGACCCTCTCATAATAATAATGGGACGAGATTGAGATTGTGATACTCTAAATTACATATGTTGTGCGACGTGTGTTGAGTTCCACATTGGTTTTTACTAATCTTAAATTTAAAAATAATTACAAGTAGCTCTAATTGTAATTTTCTAGTTCTTTTTAGGTATATCATTGATATTTTGTGACTAGAATTTTTTCTTGATTTGTTGCAATATCTAACATTAATCTATGTTATCTATAAGAGGATTCTTCTCTTTGAAGAGGACTTTTTATGTGCTTCAGAAGTACCTTTAGACCATACGTTTAACAGGGACAAAATTTGTGGACAACTTGGTAAAAATATATCTCAAACTTCACTTAAAATACCTACAAAATAGAATACTCTCCTACTAATCAATGTCTTCTAAATTGGAAAGCCATACAGGCTATCTGCATTGAGATTAAAATATCTACTTTTAACTTCCTTACTCCTGTAGTTTCTCAAAATATATATGGAAAAAATTGGCTTTTGCCCCTTTCAAAAAAACAATCCAGCATTTTGTCCTCTTTTCCAAATTAATTAGGGAAATGCCTCTCTTTTGAAAGAAACTCGATTTTCCCAAAATCGAGTTAAGCCCTATAGTGACGTTTTTAAGGAGCCTATAGTGGTGTTTTAAGGACTTATAGTAGCGTTTTATAATTCGATCTCCATAAAGTCGAGTTATAGGTAAAAAAAGAAAAACAATTGCATGTAACTCGACTTCATGGAGATCGGATCATAAAACACCACTGTAGGTCCTTAAAATGTCACTATAGGCTCCTTAAAACGCCATTATGGGGCTCCAATTTTTTTTTTTTTTTTATATAACTCGATTTTGAGAAAATCGAGTTTCAAAAGAGGGGCATTTCCCTAATTAGTTTGGGAAAGAGGGCAAAATGCTAGAATTTTTTTTTTGAAAGGGGCATTTGCCCATTTTCTCCAAATATATATTTCTTCCTCCTTTCCCCTTCCTTTTTTTCTTGATAGGATTTTCCCCTTAGTTTTGATTAGAAAACCGTTTTCCTTCAACTAGTCAAATTTCATGCAATTCTACACTAATGCCTCGATGATTTCTACTAATACATTTTTGCCTTGTGCTGTATTTTCAAGCGCCCTTGCTATTCCGAAAAGGTCATTATTGTCTATTCAACGTCAAGTAACATATAAATAATGAATAGATTTTACCACTAAATCAGTTTGGAAAATATTTTCTCCTACCCATTACGCGTCAACTCAATTGAGTATTGACTTGTACATTTAGGAATACAACTTATTTAATAGTAATATAACTTATTTAAATGATTTAATGACTCACATAATTTAATATGCCTAAATATGGAGACATAATTAGCTTTATCCCCACTCTATAGCTTGAAATGGTTGATGCACATATCTACCAAATGAATTTATGGAAGGTGGTTTGATAAGTAGACACTAATTCGGCACTTTTCAAAAGCTTAATGTAATTGCATACTTAAATAGTTTGGTAGAAAGCATCCAAAATTAAATATCATTAAATAAAAGGAACTTTATTATTCAACTAATCGCTAACTAGTGTGATGCATGGGAATGGCTACTATATAAGTTTTAGGAAAAAAAACATTATTTTTTAGTTGGAGTAGTAAGCAAAAATGCATGAAATTAAAAAAAAAAAAAAAAAAAAAAAAGAAATTGAAAGAAATAACACAAATTTTTATTAGTTAGGTAGTAGAAATGAATGTTATTTTATTTATTAGTTTTTTTGTGGGAAGAAATAAGAGACAAAATATTGCGTCTCTAATTTAAGATAGGTTGTAACACACACACACACACACACACTTAAAGGTGTCTATTGAAAGGTCATAACCCTTCAAATTGGATATACCAAAAAGTGCCTATTAAAAGGTCAAAACCCTTCATATTGGATATACCAAAAAGTTTCTATTAACCGAAAAAATGTCTATTGAATGAAAATGTGCTTATTTACAGAAAAAAGTGTTTATTGACCGAAAATGTACCTATTGAATGAAAATGTGTCTATTGACTGGCAATGTGCCCATTGAATGAAAAGTGCCTATTGACCAAAAACATGTCTATTGAAAAATGAAAGAGCACAATTGTTCGGCGTTTTTAAATGTATACGTGGCATTAATTTATACAGCCATGTGGTGCAATGAGTAGTGGACAACAAAAAGTGAAATGTTTTGCTTTTATATTATAACTAGTCACTAGCTCGTGCAATGAACAGGAATAGCTGCTAGATGGTTTCAAGAAAAAAATAAAAAATAAAACAATGTTTTATTTATTAGTTTTTTGTGGGAAGGAATAAGAGACTTAATGTTGGCATGTTGCGTCTCAAGTTTAGTTTGTGTTGTATATATAGATATATACAAGATAGGTTGTAATATACATACATACATACATACAAGTGCCTATTGAAAGAAAATGTGTCTATTGATTGCAAATGTACCTATATTACAAAAATGTGCTTATTGAATGAAAAAGTGCCTATTGACAAAAAATGTGCCCATTGAATTAAAAAGTGCCTATTGATTAAAAAAGTGTTTATTGAATGAAAAGGTGCCTGTTTAACGATCATAATCCTTTGGGTATAAATAAGGGTTCATATGAATTTGGTAACTTCTTCTCTTTTATCTTTCTTAAAAACATAAGAAACCTGTGGGTTTTCTCGAAAATTGCTATTTGTAAGTCATTTTTATTTATTTTTTGTTAAATAATGAAAAGGTCCAGGAATCAAGCTACACCAACAGTAGCAACAATTATACATAATGATTTCTTCATTTGGTAACTTCTTCTCAATTTTTTTCTCTTTCATCTTTCTTGAAAATACAAGAAACCTGTGGATCTTCTCCAAAATTACTATTTGTTAGTCATTTTTTTTCCATTAAACAGTGAAAAAGTCCAAGAATCAAGCCACACCAACAGTAACAACAATAATACTGAACAGTTTCTTTACATGCCTTACGAATGCTATTCTTCTAAAATTTCTCACTCTTTTCGCTACGCCTTACCAATGTTTTTCTTCTCAATTACTTTTTTTTTTTTTTTAAATATATACATCTTATGTGAAACGGTAAGTTAATATTGAAACTTAACTAGCAAAATGAAAAGACACAACTATTTGGTATTTTTAAATGTATATGTGACATAAATTTATTTAGTCACGTAGCACAATAGGAAATGGTCAATTAAAAGCCATACATTTTGCTTTTATATTATATATAGATATAGATATAGTTGTCTAATCCTACAAATATGTTTCTACAAGATAAAGATAAAATGGAATATGGAATGAATCCTAAGCTACAATAGCGATGATAAGAGTTACCCTCTTGGGCTCTTTAGATGGTGATGGGCTACTTCACACACACTCACGTACTTGATTAACATAAAATTTGTAGAAAATAACTTTTTAAATTTAATTACAATTTATTTAGAGAAAATATAATCTAATTTAATCAGAATTTGTTTAGTATTGAATTGCTGTATCCAAAAAAGAATAATTTCTAATTATTTAAAATAAAATATTATACCAATAAAAAATTATGAGCTTTTAAAAGCTTAGGTAGGAAACTTAGATTAAGTCAACAAAGAATTGAAAGACGTTCACTTTATATTATTATATAAAATTTTACAAAGAACACGAATGCTAATGGCTAATGCTTCCACACACATGCATATATATACACATTCACTTAATTCCATATAGAGGAATTCCATAAAATAAGAAAAGTTAGTTTTAGATCTGGTCCTTATCAACCTAATATCATCTGCTAAATTACATTTACAGCAAGAAATGAACTCTGCTTTACAACAAAAAATGAATAAAAATATATATCAAGGTTTTCCTCAGGGTAACGCTAAACTTGTTTTTTTTTTTCCCCTTTTTCGCTGCAAGACTAATCTATCTAGAAAATAACACAAGTTTAGAACTTTAGTTATGCTCACGCCTATGCTAAGATCAGCTATAAATATATTTGGCACCATTTTATAGTAATTACTGTTAGTTTTTAGACCCCTGAAAACATTGTTTGTTTTACCTACTTTAATAGCAAGTTGTTACTTAGGTCAATTATGTAGATCTAGGTTAAATATTCATCACACATATCTTGCACAGTAGAAAACTAAATAACACGAGGTGATGACCCAAGAAAACCAATGAAATAAATCAGTTTCAATGTAAAAACCAAGAGGGAACGATTTTAGGAGAACAATCCACTATATCAAATTGAGATTTATAGTCAAGATAACAATTCATAGTAAATCTAACTACAGTTACCAAACTGAGCTCTGAACTTCTTAGACTTCTTTGATGTGAACCTACTCTCACATGAACCTCCAGTTCACGTTTTAGATCTCTCACATAGTCCTCCAGTCTATGACTCCAAGACCACCCTTGAAAGTTCAAATCCAGTACTTTTGATTACTGGTATATAGCAACTTCAGATCTACCAGTTAAGATTGTGTATAGAAAGATTTCTGGCAATGACTTTGAAATGAGAAGGCATAGAACCTTTTAGATCTCAAAATAGAAGCTCCAAAGTCATAACAAAACGTGTCTTAGGGTTTCATTTGCATACTATGTAAATTAGATCTGAAATCTTAATCACTTGATGGGCCAATGCGCTGTTAAGCCTGAATTAAAATTATGCAGAAACATAGTTCGATTTGTTGAACCTTTTTCTCAATTGATTGAGCCCCGGCAATTTTTGTTTTCTTGAACCTACAACATCCTTATTCTTGTATTCTAACTTTGCAGCACCTTGAGTATTGTCTAATCATACCTATAGATTATAATCTATATCTAGACAAGAATGTTGACGAATTGCCAGTTATTCTAAACTTATAGAACCTAACAATTACATCATAATAGTAACAAAGCCTAGTAAACCTGGTAATAACTTTTGACTATGTTAGGACATATGTGAATCTTGTTAGGAACATATGTCAATGTAGAATTGTCTAATCCTTTGACAAAACGCACTTTACTTGTAATTGAGTAGATCTCGAATGTGTTTAATACTTAAGGAACAAGGTTTCAAGTCCAAGTGTTAAAACCATGCAAATCTATCCAAGAATCAAGTAAAAAAGTGCTTGACTTTAAAGCTTGACAGATAGCATCTATCGAGATTTAAAAGACAGCTTTTGCCTGATGCTCGACAGCTGCTCGATAGATACCTTATCTATCGAGATTTAAGAAAATCAGTTTTTCAAATCTGATTTCACTCCAATCTATGTATACATGTTTAGGTTTTCTTTTCTCACAACCCTAAACATATATAAGGATTATTTTAAGGGCGGTCACAGCTGATGCAAGTGAGTGCAACTTGATGCAAAGGTTTTTAACAAACATATTGTGACTAGAAACAATTTGCCCTAGTTTATCTTTCACTTCAAGAAGCTGCTGTGTTTGTACGACGTAGGGTTTTGTAACCAAGGAGTTTCGTGATTGATAGAGCAAGAATGTATTGACCCCTTGTGATGAATTAACCAATTAATTAGCCAAGTTAATTAATAATTTAATTACCATGCAATAAGCGTAGTAGCACAAACAAATCACCAACTAAGTTAAAATGCAGCGGAAAATAAATTAACACGGTGATTTGTTTACGAATAAGAAAAACTACATGGAAAAAACCCCACTGGGTAATTTTAAGGTCACCACTCCCGAGAATTCACTATTATCACAACAAGCGGTTACAAGTAAAGGAATCCCAGTACCTTATACTAACTTATTATTGAACTCTTACCCCAATACCTAATTGGACTTGTTCTGTAGTGACAATCTCTCCTTTTCAATGCACGGCTCCCAGTACGTGACTAGCCAATTCGATGTGCGGATCTTAGCACGTGGCTTATTCTCTAACTTGAAAAAGATGTTGGCTGCAAAGTTCTTCAGTTCATCATACAATGAAGATCGCTGTTAGGACATATGTGAATCATTTTTAGGAACATATGTCAATATAGAATTGGCTAATCCTTTGACAAAACGCAATTTATTTGATGGCACTAACTATGCATACTGGAAGTACACATGAGAGTTTTCTTGCAATCATTAGATGAAAAAGTATGGCAAGTTGTGGAGATAGGTTGGACTAAGCCTAAGGAAGTGCCGGCTGATTGGGATGATGCAAAGATCAAAACAGCTAACTTCAATAGTAGGGCATTGAAGGCCTTATTCAGTGTAGTCACGAATGAAGAATTCAAGAAGATATCTTCGACTAAAACTGCAAAGGAAGCATGGACCATCCTCCAGGCAACCTATGAAGGAACCAAGGCTGTCAAGGATTCAAAACTTCAGAGGCTTACCTCGAGCATTAAAGAGATTAAAATGGAGGAGGATGAGTCATTCGATGAGTTCTATGCCAAGCTCAAGGACATAGTAAACTCAACCTTTAATCTTGGGGAAATCATTTCCGAACCCAAGATTGTTAGAAAGGTGCTCAGATCTCTACCCGAGAGATTTCATGCCAAGATCACTGCGATTGAGGAATCAAAGGATATTGACAAAATTCCTTTGACAGAGCTAGTTGGCAATCTGCAAACTTATGAGTTGGGTTTAACAAGAATTGGGAAATCTAGTAAGGGCAAGAGCAAGGCATTGAAGGCCAAGAACAGTAACACAAATAAGTCTTCAGACGATGAAGATTCCAAAATGAAATCCTACAGTACAAGGCAATTCAAAAAGTTTATGAAGAATGCCAATGCCAAGGGATTTGACAAAGACCGCTAGCAATCCAATTCGTCTCAGTTCAAGAACCAAGACAAATGAAAGAAGGATGTTAAGGATGGCGGTAAGTACACTATTCCCTTAGGACCAAAGTGCTTTGAGTGTCAAGATTTCGGTCACATGAAACAAGAGTGCCCTACCTATCTCAAGACCATTGGGAAGAGCAAGGCACTTGCTGCTACTTTGAGCAACACTGAGCCTCAGGATGATTCTGATAATGAGGATGATGGAATCCTAAATGCCTTCACTGTCACTGTAAATCCTATTGAGGGGATTGTTGAAGATATGGATGAAGAAGAGGACTTTTTGGAGTCTAAATTTGAGAAGATGGATGAACAAGACGACATCCACACAGCCTATGCAAAATTATACAAGGTCTAAGAAAAGTATGAGAAGTTGTATAGGTTAGCAACCAAGAAGCTCAGTGAAGTGGAGCTTGAATGAGAAGAAATCTCCATGAAGTTTGATGAAACCAATCAGACCATTAGAGCACTAAGATTTAAGAATAATTACTTGGTTGAGAAGACCATAAAGCTTGAAACAGAGCTATTTCAAGTCAGAACTTAGTTGGAGAGGACTTCAAGTGCAAAGCTTGACGAAATGCTCAACCTTCAAAAATCTACTTCTGATCGAACTAGTTTAGGGTATGACATCTCTTCTCCTAGTATTGCTTCTACTAGTACTATTGTGTTTGTTTCTCCCACTAATAATGTTCAATCTGAGAACAATGATGACAGCTTTAGCTAATGAGAACTTAGACAAGGGTAAATCTATCTTAAGAGCACCCCCTAAGCTTGATAAGAAAAAAACTAAAAACCCTAGGGCTAAGAAGGGAAACACTCAAAAGCCTAAATAGAAAAAGCAGCTTCTTTGTCATCACTGCGGAACGACTGGACATACTCGACCTAATTACTATAAATGGTTAGCCACTCAACAGAGCAACAATATGATCTCATCAAGAAACCAGAATTAGTTTACATCCTCCTTTGATCCTCTTGGAGAACTACTCAAAGCCCTCATATTCCTTTCAAACTTGAATAGTTTCAATTCTTCCCCCTTACGGCCAGATTAAGGGTTTGTAAAACGGAAAGGTTCTTCCAAGGTGTAAAAGGAAAAAGGCTCTAAGTGATTTGGTCACTTTTTCTCTCTCTCCCTTTCTTGTTTTGAATGCATTACTTGTGTGTTGTGCTTTCTTGTTTTGAGTCAATCTAGTTTCATGCTTTGCTTTGTTTTACATGTTTTTGTTTGTTTATTTTTCAGTAATTTTTCTTTTCATAAAAATAAAAAATCAAAATTGAAAAATCAAAATAATATAAAAATAGTGTGTGTTTTGTGTACATTGGTACTTGTGTACCTTGGATGGCCATTGAAACAAAGTTTTCTAAACTTTATATCTTTTGTAGCTTAGATGAGCATCTGTATGCACAACTAAGTAAGTGAGCTTTGTGGCTTGTGTTTATAATGAGTAAGATTAAGTAATCTCTTGTACTTAATACTCGTATCACTTTTTTTGACTAGAATGACTAGAAAATTCTAAAAGAAAAACATAAATAACCATCTCACCATTATTGTCCACCAATCATGAAATGACATCTGTATGCTTTGGCATAGCAGTGCAATGTTAAAAGTTTAACATAATTGGATATTTCTTTTCTCTCTCTTATATGCCCATGCATGATATGCTCAAAAAGAAAAATATGCAAAGAAAATCAAAAGCAAAAAGAATCAAAATGCTTTTAAATATGGTTGCAAGCGTGTTTCTAGGAGACGTGGGAATTATAAGATGTACCTCAAAGGTGATAGTTCCCATCAAGCAATTATGATTGTGTGTGAGTGTATGTGATTTTCTCATATCTTAAATCGTCATAACATGTAGACACTTATGCAATCTCGCGATGTTTTTTACACACAACACGCAATATTCTTTGCTACTCTTGATATATGTGCAGGTACAATGTGATTTGGCCATCTCAAGGAATACATGTGTTAATGTATACTCACTAAACTGTCTTGCTTTTTTTGAAATATAAAATTGGTTAGACTTGTTTAGTGTGTGTTTTGGATCTAAATGCTTAACATTTTTCTAGTTGAGAGATGTTTTTTAGTGTTCAAATTGTTGTTTGGATCTTTGGTTGAGTAGCATGCTTAATTGCATTCATGGTTGTGTTTTTCTCTTCTTTGAAAAACTATTTTTGAGCAATCTCGACAGCTTTTCGACACCTCTCGACAGCTAGGCTATCTATCGAGCCTCTTGAGCTTCTTTTCTCGATAGATGTTATCGCAATTTCAATCCATCAAGGTTTTTGAGAATCAAGGTCAATAGCTTCTCGACAGCTTCTCGATCCATCAAGGAAGTTTTTGTATGCTCGATAGATTCTCGATAGCTTTTCAATCCATCAAGGTCACTTTGCTGTGGACACCTCTCAATAACTTCTCGATAGCTCCATCTGGCTAATTTTAATTCTCGACACCTCTCAATACCTGCCAATCCATCGAGCTACTTATTTTTCTATATATAGGGTCAGCGTGATTTCTATCTCATTTTCTCCAATCTCTCTCGATAGAAACTCTCTCATTTCTCTTCCAAACTCTCCCACTCACATTCTTCACCTTCCCCACTCATTTTTCAGCCCAAACCTTGTGTTCTACATCTAGTATGATCTATTTTCTCTCCTTTTTGATGCATTTCATTCATTTTAGACCTAGGTTTTGAGATTTTTGAAAATTTTGGAGTTTTTCAAAATTAATGAAGTTTTTGTGAAACTTTTTGGGATGGGTTTTGTTTAAATGATTTTAAATCATCATGCATTGCATCACATTTGTATTTTAACAGTGATTCATGCATTTTAGATGTGTGCTTAATATGTTGAAATGATGTGTGCTGGTAGAATTGGATTGGACTGAGCCCATGATACTTTTACTTTTGCATGTCACATGTTCATGCATTTTTCATGCATATGTACCTTCATTTATCTCTATTTTTGATATTGATCTGTGTTGGTGCTTTTCAGCATGTTTCTTTCTCTCTCTCTTTCTTTCTTTAGTTGCTCTGTGGCATCTAAACGGAAATCTACTCCATCTCCGAACCCTCTTCGTTCAGGGGCATCTTCTTCTTCTTCCTCCACTGATTATACTCCATCTTACGTCCTGTTCCATGATGATAAAGCCCGTAAGGACTTTTCAGATAACTTCTCACGACGTATCATTCTTTCGGAATGCCAAGTCATTCTATCGGACTTCTCCGATACTGACCTTCCCACTGTCATCTACAATAAGGGTTAGGAGTCATTGTATGGCATCCCGGTCACCTGTCCTTTCGTGATCATACAGGAGTTTTACTCTAACATGCACAGCTTCGACTATTCTGTACCTCATTCTGTCACTCGCGTTCGAGGTATGCACATTGTAGTCACTCCAAATCTTATATCCGAGGTGCTACACATACCGAAGGTAGAGTTTGCTGACTACCCCGGTTGTGAGCATCTTAGGACTGTGTCCAAAGACGAACTCTTGTCTCACTTCTATAAGACACCTTCTTCTTGGGGTGATTGTCAAAACACCCCTTGCTCGGGCTTTGCAAAAGGTTTGAGATTCCTTAACATGGTGATGACATTTGTTCTCCATCCTTTGTCTCACTATAACTCCATTACTGAACCTCGTTCTCGATTTTTGTTATCCCTTCTTAAGGGACTCATCATAGATTTTCCCTCTCACTTCATTCTCTCCCTTATAGATGTCTATAGGGATATGACAACCCATGATAAGTTCATTTTCCCTTCGGCTATCACGCGGATTCTCCTCCATTTTTCTGTCTCCTGTCCTGAGTCTACACACTTTTCTCCTATATGTGCCATAAAAGCTGCTACTGTTAGACGAAGCGAGGCCCAAGTTTGACCAAAGCGGCCATAAACCGAGAGGGTGACTCCGCCGACTTCTTTTGCTCCTTCTACATCCACTTCTTATTCATCGGCGGGTGGTGTGACCCTCGAGGCAGTCATGGCACAACTTCAGCACATGGATGCTCGCCTTGACACACTCAGTGATGAGTTGTGTCAGGTGAATACCCGTGTCAGCTGTATTGCCTGACGGCATGCTTACCTTGGTGGCTTCATGGCGTCTCCTCCTTCTCCAGAGGCATCTGAGGATGAGGACGATGATGGTGACTCCGATGACGATGATAATGATAAGGATGAGGATGCTAGCTCTTCCGGTGACAGCGTGATGACTACTTGAGTTACTTGCCCTTTGTCATTCGTGACAAAAAGGGGCAGTAGTTTTGGGTATGAGAGTAGTCATGTTCTCAAGGGGAGAGTTAGTATAGGAGATAGATAGTTAAGGGGAGTGTTTTTGTTTATGAAGGATGTAGTGAGGTAATTATATATTTTCTTTTCTTTCTTTTACTTTTACCTCATATATACTGGTCTTGTGACCATTTGACATACATTGTACTTATCTTTTGATATATATATGCTAATGTATGTTTATTCACCTATCTCTTTATGTGTTGTTTCTTTTCTCTCTCTATACACATGCTTCTTATTAATTGTATGCAATCTTTTATATTTTTGTTTCACACTAAGATGCCATGATGAGTTTTGTTTAAAGTGTTTCAGAAATACAAGTTGTCAAAGTCTTTCTTGCCATGAACTCTCTTCTTGCAAAATTTTTCAAAAGTTTATGTTAGAATAGATTTTATTGTATTCAACAAGTGAGTATGAGTTGAGTGATTTATGACTTCTCTTATATGTTCATTTATTTGTTGTGGTTTTGTCACGGATTGCCAAAGGGGAAGATTCTTAGGACATATGTGAATCATGTTAGAAATATATGTCAATGTAGAATTATCTAATCTTTTGACAAAATGCACTTGTAATTTGGTAAATGTAGGATGTGTTTAATACTTTAAGGAACAAGGTTTCAAGTTCAAGTGTTAAAGCCATGCAAATCTGCCCAAGAATCAAGTGAAGAAGTGCTGGACTTTAAAACTCGACAGCTAGTTCAACAGATAGCATCTATCGAGATTTAAAAGGCAGTTTTTGCTCGATGCTTGACAACTGCTCGATAGATACCCTATCTATTGAGATTTAAAAAAAAATCAGTTTTTTAGATCTGATTTCACTCCAATCCGTGTATACATGTTTAGACTTTCTTTTCTCACAACCCTAAACATATATAAGGATTATTTTAAGGATCGTCACAGCTGATGCAAGTGAGTGTAACTTGATGCAAAGGTTTTTCACAAGCATATTGTGACTAAAGAAAATTTTCCCTAGTTTATCTTTCTCTTTAAGAAGCTGCTGCATTTGTATGTCGTAGGGTTTTGTAACCAAGGAACTTTGTGATCTTCATTATGTTGATGAACTTAAGAACTTTGCAGCCAACATCCTTTTCAAGTTGGTGGTTAGTCACGTACTTTGATCCATGCATCGATTGGTTAGTCACATACTAGGAGCCGTGCATTGAAATGAGAGATTGTCACTACAGAACAAGTCCAATTAGGTATTGTGGTAAGGGTTCAACTGTAGGTTGGTATAAAGTACTGAGATTCCTTTACTTGTAACTGCTTGTTGTAATAATAGTGGATTCTCGAAAGTGGTGACCTTAAAATCACCTGGTGGGGTTTTTGCCTTGGAGGTTTTCCCCATTAGTAAACAAATCACCGTGTCGACTTTATTTTCCACTGCATATTAACTTAGTTGGTGATTTGTTTATGTTACCACGCGTATTGCATGTTAATCGGATTAATTAATTAACTTGGCTAATTAATTGGTTAATTCATCATAAGGGATCAATACATCTTGGCCTATCAGACTAAATCAATCTAAGTGAAAGATTATGCCCTGCTAATTTCATCACCCATGATGGTATGGAATATATTCCTTTTAGGGGAGGAAGGAGAGGTTGTCCAGGATCAAAGTTAACACTCAGTTTCATGCATACAATAATTGCATTTGTGGTTCAATGCTTTTCTTGGAAGGTTGGTGGTGAGGGAGACCATGCTAATAAGGTTAATATGCAAGCTAGACTAGGCTTTTCTTTGCTCATGGCCCATCCATTTGTATGCCTTCACATTGTTCACTTTAACCCATTTGCTTCTTCCATATAATTCCAAATACCTTTTTTGTTGAGAGTTTCAACCTATGAGTCTGTTCTTGATAATAGCTATTTATCATCAAACCAAGACACTAATCGGTTTTTTGGAATAGGCGGGAATTGAACCTCAGTTCTCTTATTCAACCATCATAGACATTTCCAATTGAGCTAAATACTTTAGTGGCTAGAACATCCTTTACTTTTTATCATATTAGAATTCATTTGTAATGTGGAGTGTAATTCAAATGGTGAAAACATACCAATTTTAATAATTTGTTGTTATATTTGGTGTAAGTGGTTTGAAGATTTTACTAATTAAGCTAACTAAAACTCATTGACATTAAATTTCATTCTTATTTTTTTTCTCAATTTCTCGTCTCCATGTTTGATACTGTATGCAACATCCTCCTCAATCCCATCAAAATCTATTAATGGCCCGAATATTGACTGCCATATAAGCTCAAAGTGTTGCCAATTACAAAGTTGGGCTAAAGAATGACATTGAAAATTTATGCAACATAGGTATGTAGGAGCTGAATATGTAAAGCACAATAACTATAGTCCTTCCCCAAGACCTAAATTAGGTGAACTTAGGCTTGTAGGTAAAGAAAAGGAGAAAGTTTTATTGAATTCTTATTTTGAAAATCTTCCGGTTAAATTACATGTTCTATATGATCTTAACATGCATGCCACGGTTGAATTACATGTTCTATATGTTCTTCACACACATTAAATTGTCAAAAACTAACTTCCCTTTTCAAATAAACTTTATCTGATAAAAATAAGGTTTATTTTCCACTAGTAGTACGATATTGATCATAGAATTACATAAAAAGTGTATATTTTACTGCATGTTCTTGTACTTATTTTAATGTAGCAAATAGTGTGAAATGAAGTCCATGCATTATTTTAGAAGTAAACAAATTCACAAGTGGGTTGAATTTAACAACTAGAAGGCATTTAAGTAAATGAGCCTTGTAAATAAAATTGCCTTTTGTAACTTCAAAATTAACCTTAGCCTTAGCCTCTTCTCCATCTCCAACAACTTCCTAGTCAAAACATTGCAATTGCTATATGTGCCACACTCAATCCTAACTTAGAACCAGGGCAAGCTCTCCTACCTGCCCCAAAGGTAAGAAAAGAAAAAGTTTCATCACGTTTATATTTCATACTTTCTTGTTTTTCAGAGGAAACCAAAATCCTTTCCAGTTGAACTCATTTGGATTGTTCCATAAATCTAGATCTCTCATTATGGCATACAGATTGATTAACACACTGGTTTCTTGGGGTATTTCAAAGCCTCCAATTTTGCAACTTTGACGACAATTTCTTGTTGTCACAGGCAATGGTAGATATAGTTGTAGTGTTTCTTTTACAACTATTTGCAAGTAGGGCAGATTCTCAACATTTGATTCATTGACTAGTCTAGCACTATCGATGACCAAATTTATCTCCTCTCTAACCTTGTTGAATATTGAAGGATGGTTGATGAGCTCAGCTATTGTCCACAGAATGGCCTCCGATGAGGTACCATTACTTCTCACAAGAAGATCCTAGTAAAAGTGCAACATTTAAGTATATGAGAGAACATAATAAGAATTGAACCCATTGCAGATAATTCACTAATTTGCATGCTTGAACTTGTCAAAATTTTGTCTTGAGCACAATTAATTTAATTCATATTGAACTCAAGGTTAACTTAAGCTTATATAAACCATTTGTAATGTATTACTATGAAAAACTTGTCACAGTTTCATTGAAGCATAGTCCTACTTGAAGTTCTCCAACATATTTTTCCTTTTAGATAGGCATAAGGAAAGTCTTGACATGGACGTTTGTGATAAAGCAAAGTACTTTATGATATGTAGAGTGTTGGATTTACAAGGATAGGGTCTCCAACAATTTTTGGCCTTCATTATTTGTGGATGTACACAATCACAATTAGGGGTGGCAATATTTGGGCAGGTTGGGTAGCTTTTGGGTTGGATTATAAATGAATTGGTACTCAATCACCTATTTATCCATTTATTACCCATATAAATATAAATTCAATATCCATTACTCACCCAACCTATTGTAATTTGGCCGGGACCCAACCCACCGCTATAACTCATTATTAGATTTATATATTTACATAATTACTTACAAATACCAAAAACCTGTAAATTACCAACATATATTCACTAAAAAGGATTTATTACCAAAACACCCACTGTTTTTTTACCTTATTTTTTCAAAAATTAATATACATTTTTGAAAAAATTAAGAAAATTAGAAGGAAAACTCACCACTGTTTGGTTTCCAAGAAAACTGAGAAAAATAAAATAAAATTACCAAAATAGCCACTATTTTTTGGAGAACACTAATATATCCACTAAATGTTATTATTCCTCATTAAATTTTCCATAATAGGCAATGAATTATTTCCTCATTAAATGTTATTATTCCATAATATCCAAAGTATTATTGACAAAATATTGCTTCACTAAAGATTTATTATTTTTAGTCTAATTTTCTGTTAGTTTTTAGACCCCTTAAAACAATTGATTTAACCTAGGTAATTAGCCAAGTTGTTACTTAGTCCAATTAAACAAGTCTAGGTTATCACAATAACAAAGATCAAATCATGCAAAACAGCGGAAAATAAATAACACAAGATATGATCCCCTAGGAAACCAAACCAATAAAAACCTAGGGAGGATTTGACCTAGCTATCCTCAAGGTAAACCTGAATCCACTATCTTGAAAGAATCGAAGTTCATACAATAAGACTTACAAGCCCCCACACTCGACTTCTTATTGCTACCAATCAGTAGAACTTACTGATACGACCACATGCAAGCTCCGAATCCACGGACTCCTTCTTTCTTAGATTCACCACTAGATACAAGCACACCTGCTTGTGTTTTCTTTAAACTTCAATGGCAGCAACTAAATTGATCATCAAGGTGTAGATAAATCTTCTCTTTGAAAACCTTAAGTTTGTGTAAAGGAAAGCTCCTCTAGATCTCACAAGAGATTTACACAAACCACAATATGAGTAACACTAAAACGTGGCTAGGGTTTGCCTTTTATACTTAGGACAAATAAGAAACCCTAAAAATGTTTTAAAACACCTAGGGCTGAGTTGGAAAATTATGCAGAAAAAACATTCTGCCCGAGCTTCAATCAATCGAGCCTAAGCTTCGATCGATCGAGCCAGGATGAAAGGCATAATGCTTTCCTGCATTAACTCGATTCCAGCTTTACATAAATGCACAACTTTAAGCTAGACAAAAACACTTCTAAACACAATGTTTTGATCATAGTTTGTCAACAATACAAATTAGAGTTCTAAATACATAAAAACCTAAGTCTTTAGAACCTAACATTTTCTATTTTCATTTATTTCCTTTGATTTTAACCTATCATTACACTATTAGAAACTCACAATTGAGAAAAAAAGTTATAAGCAAATGATTCATACAATCCAAAAGTAAATAAAACATCCATCCATACAAATTGATAGGCCAAAAACGAATTGACCCCTTGTGATGAATTAATTGATTAATTAGCCAAGTTTATTAATTAATCAAATTAACATGCAAATACATGGTAGTACAAACAAATTACCAATTAAACTAAGTGCAACGGAAAATAAATTGACACGGTGATTTGTTTATGAATGGGGAACACCTACACGGTAAAAACCCCAAAGTCACTCTCGAGAATCCACTATTATCAAAACAAGCAGTTACAAGTAAAGGAATCTCAATACCTTATATCAACCTACAGTTGAACCTTACCCCAATACCCAATTAGACATGTTCTGTAGTGACAATCTCTCCTTTTAATGCACGGCTCCCAGTCTGTGACTAACTAATTGCGCAGATCCCAGTATGCGACTTCAATCACCAATTAGAAAAGGTTGTTGGCTACAAAGTTCTTCAATTTATCACATGATAAAGATCGAGAAGATGCTTGGTCACAAAACCCTACGGTGCATAAACACAGCAACTTCTACACAAGAAAAATGAACTAGGGCAAATTCTGTCTCCAGTCACAATTTGCTTGAACAAACTTTACTCAACACCTGTGCAACGTGTTCCACCTTTGACGGCCCTTAAAATAATCCTATTATATCTCTAGGATTGTGAGAAAAGAAGGTCCAAACACATAATCACGGATTAGAGTCAAAACAAAACTGAAACTCTGTTTTTCATAAACCTCGACAGATGGCTATCGGTCGAGCTGCTTTCGAGCCACGGGGCTGGGACAGCTCTTCAAGCTCGATAGATGGCTAGCTGTCGAGCTTTAATGATAGGCACTTTCTTAGCTTGAATCTTGGACAGACTTGCATGGCTTTAACACTTGATCTTGAAACAAGGTTTCTTGGAGTATTAAACACATCCTAGATCTACCCAATTACAAGTAAAGTTCGTTTTGTCAAAAGATTAGCCAATTACATAAAATAGTGACATATGTTCCTAACAAGTGAATCACATATGTCCTAACACAAATACAAGTTGTTTGCAACACATACAATAACACAAGATGTTCTATAATAATACAAAAAACACTAATGTAATATAATTTGGGCCAAGAAAAGATGTCTTCAAATGTCTTCAAGTAGTGCTAAAAGAAAATGGCCTAAAAGCCACCAATAAGATATTTCTGCACAAATATAAAAACAAGACTACATTAAAATCATAAAGCAAAAACATTAACTACGTTATAAGAAACATTTCTAACAATGCATTAAAACTAGTCACAATTTTCTCACCTCTTCCTACATTTTCCCTGCAAGAAAACATGTCAATAATAAAATTAAAAATTATAAAAAATAAATAAATAAAATAACTTTAGAGCCTCTTGAAAAGATTGAGAAGGCTTCGACCATGAATCAATTACAAGAAATCTCAACCAATTGTCAAGAGAAATGTGTTCTTCTTCTAAAGAATCCTCTATCTCTTAACTTCACCGAATTTTTCTCAACCAATCTTTCCCAACTGAATTGAGAGACAATCTCAATTTTTTTCAAAAAATTGAGACATGGAACCCAAGGGCTTGGAAATTATGAAAGGCTCTTGGTTCGAAAAATGAGGGGGGAGAAAGAGAGAGAGAGAGATACATTTTGTAGCTAATGAAATGTGAAAAGGAAACCCCAAGAAAATCAATCAGAAAAAAGAACAAAGGGTGTTTGGCAAGTAGGTAGGTTGCTAGGTTAAGTTAGTGGTTTATCTTTTCTTTTTAACATATTTAATTTTACATAACTTAGTGGGTACCTAGTGGATTTACCCATTATTACTCATTTAATTATATTACCCAAATAATATTTACCCATTTAATCTAAATATTCAATTGGGGGTCAAGACATACCCAAATTAGGTGGGTCATAGCTGGGTTAATAGACTTGGGTAAAATTTGTCACACTTACTCACAAAAAATACATACATACATACATCTATACACACACCCCCCCACGCCCCAAAATTACACCCCAAAAAAAAAAAAATCCACACCCTCTCATGGCTTTTGTATTGTAATGTATTTCAAGTAAACTGAAATATGAGAGTGGTGTGCAATTTTTTTGTTTAAAATTTGGTGTCCACAGTAAAAATCTTTCTTCAATGTCTTTGAAATGATCTAATGTGAATTGCATGTCTTAAAGCACATTTTTCAAGTCTTGGGGAGCTACTTTTTTAAGATCTATGAGGTTATTGTTGGGTTAAGATAGCTTGATCCCGGTTAATTAATTAAATTATCTAAGTTGATTAATTAGGTTCAATTACATGCAAATCGCGAAGACATCAAAAAAATCACCAAAAATACTAAGTGCAACGGAAAATAAATTAGACAAGGTGATTTGTTGACAAATGAGGAAAACCTCACAAGGCAAAAACCCTACCAGGTGATTTTGAGGTCACCACTCCCAAGAATCCATTAATCAATAATCAAGCAATTGCAAGTATAAGGAGTCTTACCAACTACCATGACCTATCTCAAAATACCAACCTATAGTTGAACTTTCGCTCCAATACCCAATTGATCTTGATCTTGTAGTAGCCTTCTTTCCCTTTAATGCACAAACCTCCAATTTGTGACTAACCCTTTGCACGGATCCTAGTACGTGACTAACTCCAAGAACTTGAACAGATGTTGGCTGCAAAGTTTTTCACTTCATCAACAAAGAAGATCAGGAAGTACTTGGTTACAAAATCTTATGACATACAAACACAGTAACTTCACACAGAGAATATAAGTTTCTTGGTCTCTATATATGTGTGATGACTCTTAAAATAAGCCTTATATATATATCTATGGTTATGAGAAAAGAAACCATAAACAAATACAAAAGTTTGGGCCGAATTTCAAATTTGGAAATTCTGAAATTGTAATTCTTGATAGATTAAGCTACTATCAAGCTATCTATCGAGCTACACATTAAGTCTTGATAGCAGGCTTCTACCAAGCTATCTGTCGAGACTTAATGAACAGCTTTTCTTCACTTGTTTTTTGAACCAATCTTCATGTCTTTAATACTTGACTTGAACAACATGTTTCTTAAAGTACTAAACTCATCTTAGACCTACCCAATTACAAGTAAAGTACATTTTGTCAAAGGATTAGCCAATTACAATAAAATATGACCCTAACAGTTATTGTACCTCCAAATTCTTTCAAGCACCACCTATCGGAGATCACACTCATTGATAGTACCAGTGAAGTAAAGTTGCAGTTAATTTTCATATATCAAGCATACTTAAGATCAAGACGTGAACTCAAGGGTCATGTTCAAGGAATTCAACATCAAAGAAGTCTGAGGGGTTTTGAGCTCAGTTTGATAATTGTAGTTAGATTTACTATAAATTGGTATTCTTGACTGTTGATTTCAATTTGATATAGTGGATTGTTCTTTTGGGATCGTTCACCTTGGTTTTTTTTACCTTGAAACTAGTTTGTTTCATTGGTTTTTCTGGGTCATCACATCTTATATTATTTAGTTTTCCACTTTTCATGATATGTGTGATGAATTTTAACCTAGATCTGAATAATTAACCTAAGTATCAACTTGGCTAATATATTAGGTTAACCACAATGTTTTCAGGGGTCTAAAAACTAACAATTTTTTGGTATAGGCGAGGATTAAACCCAAAATCTCTTATTCAACTATTAGAAATTTTAGCAGTTGAGTTAACTGAAAGTCACTCAAATTATATGTTGATACTCAATTGAGTTGACATGTAGTGGGTTGGCTAAAATATTTTCCAAACTGATTTAATTAGTAGTAAATCCTATTCATTATAAATATGTTTTTCAAACTAATTTAATTAGTAATAAATCCTATTCATTATAAATATGTTACTTGTGTGGTACCACTAGCCATAAACTGATAAACATAAAACCCTCGTTCATGAAACCTTCCAGCGATTATGTCTAAACTAATTACGAAGTTAATTCAGACTGGCATATACACTAGCACCACATTATATAAGAATGAATTATCTAAAACCTATCTCTTCTAAAAAGCAGCCTACAGAAACAATCTACTAATTAACTGTTATTTTCTATTAGATAAACATGAAATTATGCATGTTTATTCAAACAATTACAAAAAACTTATGAAATCCATGGAATTTGGTGCTCGCACATATAACGGTTTTTAAATGTAATGGTTCAATCTAGAGTTGTCCATAATTGCAATATCTTTTGGATAGTATTGTATTTTAAATAAATATATAAGAATTGTTCAATTTTTTTTTAAATGGTATCTTGCAAATTCACTAAAATTAGTATATTCTTGATCTCATCTTATGCTTTTGTTTTTTTTTTAATACAAGATGAAATTTTACTTTAACCTAATCTAATTGTATATGTGTGTGAAGCTTCCTTCTAGAAACTTGAACCCCAGCCCTTTCCTCCCACACCCTACAAACACTTATATTTGTAGAGTGATCATCGCACCAAGGGTGTGCGGCGGTACATCATCTTATGCTATATCTAATCATATTATGCATTTAAGCTAATGAATGTTCCATGCATCATATGGGTTAGTGACAAGTAATAGCTATGGCCATAACCACCAAGTGCCAATAAATTCACAGTCCTAGTTCACTTCTCGTTAGTGGGCTAACTATAGTGCTAATTTGGATTATGTAAGCCTCTTAATTAATTCTTATATTATTTTGTACGTAAGGTGAAGTGCTAGGAATTAATTCTTAAGTCAGCTAGAAGTGGGCTAGGAATTGCCATGAGTAAGGTGAAGTTCTATGTCTACAATATTTTTATAACAAATCTTTAGTGAGAAACTGTTATTGGGTGATTTGATTGTGCCTCCACGTAGTTTGCATATATTTTGACTAATTAATCAATTTGAATAATTAAATTAATTAACTGGGGTCAATTTATAACCCAATAAGTATTGAAGATTTATCATGATGACAACTTGACAAGGCTGAGTTCAACATTACCATAACCCATCTCAAAGTTATCTTGCTAGTAAGTCACATTTTTTGTGTGTTCTTATTTTCTAATATCATTCTGCCTTCTCCTTAATTAATTTACAAACTTTTTAAAGATTAAAATGAGTACATAAAATGTTGTTTTTCTTTCCTTTTCCCTCTTTATTATGAGATATATCAAAAAGACATAAGGCCTAAAGAAAGAATTATGCCCTTCAAATGTTCATTGAAAGAAAAAAGGGTTGCGACCCACTTAGGTCAAGGACTTGACACATTACTATTGTATGTATTAAGATTTAAAAATACATATTGAAATATTAAAACTTACTTAGCAATTCCTTTAATAAATAAAATTAAGAAGCCCAAGTTTTGATGTTCAAAAGTAATGAGAAAGAAGGAATGAATATTTTTTACTAGTTAAGCTAACTAAAACCCCCTGACATGTATTTTGATTAAATAAAAAACTTAAGATAGTAATATAATATAAATTTCATACTAAATTACAATTTTAAATTTCAGACTTAATTGTTTTTCAATTTCATCTCCATGTTTGATATTATATGCAATGCCATCCTTGCATCAAAATCTATTAATGACCTGGCTATTAAATGCCATATAAGCTCAAAGTGATGCCAATAACAAATTTGGGCTAAAGGATGACATTGAAAATTGATGTAGCATAGGCAAGTAGAAGTTGAATATGTAAAGCACAATAATTATAGCCCTTCCCCACGACCTAAATTAGGTGAATTTAGGGCACGTTTGGTAGACTGTAATGGTAATTACATAGGAATAAGAATAGATATTACAATGAATACAAGATGTTGTAATGTAATAATTATTACTATTAATTTTTTTGGTGATAACACAATAATAAAACCTTGAAAACAATGGAATCAAAATATATTAAATCAAACTTAAGATATATTTTAGGAAATATCTTACTCATATAACTATATATCCTAAAAAAAACTTTTTTTTTAATGATTTTTTTTTTCATAATTGTTATATGCATATGAAAAGTTTGTTTATTTGGAAATATATTAATTTTGGAAATGAATACACCTACTAAGGAATAGCTATTACAACCCTTTTAGAGATAAATAACTATTTCTCATTTTAAAGAATAGCTATTCATAAAAAATGACTATTCTCTTTAATTAAAATATAATCAAACTACTAAATAGCTAAATCATAGGAATAACTATTAAATTACAGTGCCAATTATAATCTATCAAACATACCCTTAGGCTTGTAGGCAAAGAAAAGGAGAGTCCCTCTCAAATATTTTATAAAATTCAACTAAAAGATTTCTTCTTCTTTTTCTTTTCCAATTTATAGACTGGTGTGAGACAAGAATATGAATTTTTTTTTTTCATTAATAAATGATGTATCTTAAGATTTTATTAGATATTTATAAGTACATTTTTGTACGATCATTTGAAACAAAATCTAATTGACAAAATATAATATCAGGTTTAAATCATATGTTGAGTGTTTATTTCTCGTACTTTAAAGGATTTTAAACATAGTAATTACACCTAAGATGAATTAAGGTCCATTATAATAAAAATAATTTCTTTCACATATAGCATGCTTATAATATTTATTTTGTTATGCCTTTTGAGTTTGTTATTGGACACATCGAAAAATATTTTATATCAAGTTTTTATGGCTATACGGTTATATAGCAATTTTTTCTAAATAATATTTTTAAAAACATATATTTTAGAATAGCATTGTTTGAAAGTCAATTTGGATTATAACATTTTTTTTTTTAATATAGTCGCTTGGATGGACAAATTCTATCATTTAATCAATGCTAAAAGACTATATTCCCATATACTTTTTAAAAATAAAATCATACTTGTTAGGTTCTAAATGTCTAAAACAATTGGCAAACTGTGAACACAAACTTGTTTATATATAAATCATAAAGTATATAAGTTATATTACTATATTAGACAATGTTCAAAGTGTTATAAGTCAGAATATAAGAACGATGAAGCTATAGGTTCAGGAATTCGAAATATAACAAGCTCGGCTAAATGAGACTATGCTTCGATCAATCAAACTTATTCTATTTTTCAGTCTTTCAGCTCATTGGCCCATAAGATGATTAAGATTTCAAATCGATTTCACTAAGTATATAAAGAAAACTCTAAGGCACGTTTTGAAGAGATTTTAGAGTTTCTCTTTTGAGATCTAAAAGATTCTTTGTCTTCCCCTTTCAAAGTCACTATCAAAAATCAATTTACATACTATTAGAACCGGTAGATTTGAAATTGCTGCATACCAGTCATTAAAGGTGTTGGATCTTCACGTTAGAGATCTAAAGCATGAACTTGAGGTTCATGTTGGAGCAGATTCACATCAAAGAAGTCTGAGGGTTTCAGAACTAAGTTTGATAATCATAGTTAAGTTTAATACGAATTAAATATTATTGACTATAAATTTCTGTTAGGTATTTAGACCCTTATAAACTAGATTGTTTAACCTAACTAATTAACCAAGTGAATACTTAGGTTTATTATTTAGATCTAGGTTAAAACAATAAAGTCATATCATGTAAAGCAGCAGAAAGTAAAGAACACACAAATATGATGACCTAGGAAACCAAATCGGTAAAAAACCTAGGGAGGATTTAATCTAGCTATCCTCAAGGTAAAAACAGATCCACTATGAAAGAATTGAAGTTTGTACAATAAGACTTAGAACACTAATATCCTATTGCTACTACATGTAGAACTTACTACCACGACTCCATGATAGCTTCAAGTCCACAGACTACTTCTTTCCTTGGCCTTTGCAACAACAAGTTCTCCTACTTGTAACTTTGAGACTCCACTTAAAGGTTTTAAATCTTCTTTAAAGTTATTTATGCAGCAACTAAAACAACTATCAAGTTCTTGATGTGAATCTTGATCTTGATAGCTCTATGTGTGTGTTTGAAGGTCAACACCTCTCGGATCTCACAAAAAATTCAACACATAACTCAATAAAGACTTCTAAAACATAGTTAGGGTTTTTCCTTTTATACATGGAGTGAAACACCTAACCCTACACGTCATATGGGCTTGGGCTAGTTTGAGAATTCTGCAGAAAATTGTTGATCCATGATTCTCAATCGATCGAGTCTGATTTTCAATCGATCAAGCCTTACAGAAATTGAATAGTAATTTCCTGTAATTACTCGATTCCAAACTTACATTAAACCAAACTTTGAGCAAGTCTAAACCTGGACTAAATGTTTTAATCATGGTTTGCCAATATATACAAATTAAAGCCCCTTGGCAATCTGTGACAAAACACATTACAAAAATTAAAATGCTCAAAGTAAAAACAACCCAATTACACAATATTGCCCAAAATACAATTCAACCTAACTACTATCTATTAGTTGCAAAAGTAGATAGCAACTTCAAATGAATCAACCTGTAAATTCCTAAAACACTAAACAAACTATAAATGCATGTGTGGAAAAATACAAGTAAACCAAAATAAATTTCTTATTTTCACAAAACATAAAATAAAAGACATATACCATGAATAACCTCATAATATAAATCATAACCAATGTATCATAGTTTGAAAAACAAGAACATAAACATAAATAAAACAAGAACATAGAAATACCAAAGCATAAGCAATGTCTCCCCTTAACATGTACAATCACATCATCAAAACATGTATGCCCCTAAATACAATCTACACCAAAAAATATAATATATATATATATATATATATATATATCTCCCCCTATCACATTCACTCCCCCTTTTTGTAACGTATTGCCAAAGGGCAATCAAGACTCATCTAAGGGTGGAGCCAGAGGAGAAGCACCTCTAGCATCAGCTAAATCTACTCGTAAGGCCACAACCTCATTGTGCAAATTCAACAAAATCTGTCCATGTGCTGCCTGAACGGTGAGACAAATCTTCAGCATAGTACACATAGAAGAAGATGACAATGTAGATGGTGGAGGATCCACAACAGTAGTGGGATCAACAAACTCCTTAACTGTAGGATCACCAAAAGGAGGGCCTCTAGATGCATCACCTATAGAAGACTTGACTCGAGGGTGCTTAGAGCTTGCTTTTAACTGAGCAACCCTTTGCTTAAGAAAGGTGACACCTATAGGAGCTATGATATGAACAAGTTCAGACGTGGGGAAGTCCTCTAAACCTAAATCTAACAAAATCCTATATATAAAGACCAGGAAAAACAAACTATGAGACTTAGCACTACTCCTATGAACCTCAACAAGAGAACAAATGAAAAGAATAGGAAAACTGATAGGAGCATCAGTGATGAAAGCGTACAAGAACGCACATCTCTCAATGGGAATGGTATGTATATAAGAAATAAGCCAAATGCTATGACAAGAAATCCCAAAGAACAAATAATTGAGCTCAGTAAGCTCATGTGTGGTAATCCTAGGATTAGTACCCCAACTAATGGTAGTACCAATAAGAAGAGACATAATGTCGTCAATGGGAGGAAACTTGGTGTAAGGATAAACAGGTTGTTGTACCAAAGGTACATCAAGAGTAAAAGCCACTACCTCATAGGTAATGTCAAACTCTTCACCCCTTATCCAAGTCTTCACATAATGAATGTTGGAATCATCGGAGTGAATAGAGAGGTTTAAATAAAACTCTCTAATCAAAGCAGCTGGAGGGGTATGCTCAACTTCTAGAACAGGTAACCAACCTCGACTCTCAAAGTTCCCACAAACCTCGGGATTAACCTCATCTAGGATAACTTTCCTTTTAGCCAAAACAGACCTAAAGATATTCAACTTCTCATAGGCTTCTTAATTAGATTTAAACTGAAATCTAGACTTTTCAAAGTCAGAAGAGGAGGAGGTAATGTTTTTCTTAGCTCTAGTTTTCCAAACCATGACTCTAAGAGTAGAAAGGAAAAATAAAATGAAAAGAAAACACAAAAACCAAGGGCAGACTGCATTAGAATGGGTTAGAGCACAATGTATTTCACAAATAACAAACTATATGATGCATGTAATGAATGCACATATGGTGCATGCTCTAATGCACAAAAACTTGTTCAATTTTTCAAAATTTGCCAACAATTGACTTGAATAAAAGAGTTTTAACCTAAAACCCCAAATTTGAAAAACCCACTTTTCAATACCAAATCAAATTGATTAATTAAACATTATACTAGTTAGAAAATATCATATAATGACTTAATCCATCAATTTCACAAGTCAATTTCATCAATTTAACCTCAATTGAAAAAAAAAAAAAAAAACCAATTTTGCAAACTTTCAAGCCCTAGAATTTCAAATCTTTCTCAAATCACAAAATTGATCAAATTAATGCATGAGAATCATGTATATATCATCTAAGAACAAAAACCCAATGATCAAATTTGAACAAAAACAACTCAAAAATCAAAAACCCAAAATTTCCTTAGTTGGAAAATAATGATGAAAATGAATGAAAAATATAAATAAATAAGGGTATTTAGATCTTACCTACACTTGAGGACAAAAACCTTTGAAGATTTGAGGAGGAAAACGACAAAAAATCTTGGATTTGATCGGTCGAGAGAGAAAAAGGCAAAAAGGAAAGAAAACTATTTGAAAAAGTGAAGAACACGTGCTAAGAAAAAGTGTTTTATTTTCTTTCTTTTTGAAACCCGATCGATCAAGCACCGATTGGGTACCAATCGAACTAGACAAAAGGTTTTCTTTAAAAACACTCAGAATTTTGATTGGTGGAAAATTGGTTTCAACCAATAGAAAAATGGATTTGATTGATCGTGAACCAATCGAGGATCAATCGAACCAACCCGAGACTAGGCTTAAAAAATAAGGGATTTTCAACCGGTCAAAAAATACATTTGATCGATCGAAATTCTGGAAAACTGGATTTTTTGAAAAAACGGCAGAAGTTTATGCAAAAAACACTTAACCCAAATAATTTCTTGAACATATTTTGTATCAAAATCATATAATATATAATCTTGGATAGTCAAACCAAATTCACACACAATTTCATGTACTAAGTTTAGCAAAGAATAACTTGTGAAGTGTGTGTGCAACTAGATATAGATCTTAGAGTCTATAGGTATTATTAGACAATGCTTAAGGTGATTCAAGTCAAGATTCAAGAACAAGCACTAGAAAGAAGAATTTAGAAGCTACCTGGGTCGACCGATCGAGAGACAGGCTCAATCGATCAAAACACATATCTGCAGAATTTTTATTTAAGCCCAACTGCTCATTAAGCCCAAAAAGGATTAGGGTTTCAGACCTACTTCTTCTAGTATATAAAGGAAACCCTAAACACGTTTTTATAAGACTTTCCAAAGAGAATAGTGGGCCTCTTTTGCATCTAGGGTTTTGTATCCAAAAAGCTCTCTCATGTCTTCTACCAGTGTTATTCCTTGAAGAATCTCAAGATTTGGTTTTGTAGAAGTTGTTGCCTTCTCTAACCATCAAAGGTGCTAATAATCTAAACCTTCAAGGGTGGTCTTGGAGTCACAAATAGGAGAGTTTGTGCTTTGTATCACAAGTGTGGGTGCTTGTGTTGCAAAGGCCTAATAGAGAAGAAGTCCTTCGATTTAGAGATTGCACATGGTCGTGTTAGTAAATCCTACACGTGGTAACGATAGGATGTTAGTGGTCTAAGTCTTATTGTAAACTTCGATTCTCTATAATGGATTTGCTTTTTACCTTAAGAATAGTTAGGTTAAATCCTCTCCAGGTTTTTTACCGGTTTGGTTTTCCTGTGTGATCATATCTTTGTGTTCTTTATTTTCCGTAACTTTACATGATCTGACTTTATTGTTTTAACCTAGATCTGAATAATAAACTTAAGTATTCACTTGATTAATTAATTTGGTTAAACAATCTAGTAATTACAAGGGTCTAAAAACCTAATAAATGGTATCAGAGTGGGTTAGCTCTTGATTTAGGTTATTATACCTAGAGTTGATCCTTGATCCCTATTATCATGGATAATTTTAGTGTCTTACTGTTTTTAATTGTGTTTTGAATAAAAATGACACTATTGTTTCAATTGGTCTTTTTAAGGCTTGTGAAAAGAATTTGGAAGATTTCAGTTTTTCTCAGAAGATTGGTGTAATCCTTCAAATACACTCTGCTTCTCATTGATTTTCACCTACAAAGCTAAAGACTTGTGCTATATGGATGAGAAAAGACTTGCTAAGGTGAGTGTTGTTTACTTGTCCCTAATTTAATTCTTTCAATTATTTGTGGACATGTTTTTTTTTTGTTTTTGGTTGGTTTTTTTTTTTTTAAGGTTGTTTTTCATTTTAAAAAAAAATCCAAAAACATTGAAATATTTCAAAAAGACAAAAATATTTATTTTTGTGTCTAGTTTGGTTTTTTTTTTTTTTTTTTTTCTTGAGGATTACATGAATTATAAAATCTCTCTCTTGATTTAGAATATGCTTGACATTGTGGAGAAACTTGAATAGTATGTATTTCTCAACTAAGTGCATGATTATTTTGAGATAAATATGATTTTGTATGAGTATGTACTAGTTTGTACATATACTCAAGGGTTAATTAAAAAATTGATATTTCTTGTTTGTGTGTCCTCTATAGCTTAGTTAAGCACTGTCATGCATTGCATTTGCATTTGCATTTTTAATCATTTAGCATAATGTGTGCTTTTTTGTTTTTGGTCATTAAATTTTGAAAAACCTTTTTTTTTTTTTTTTGGATTACACATCATAAATGTGTAGTTGAGGTTGGCCTATGAAATTTTCACTTCATGACTATATACCTTGTTTAACTTTAATGAGCTTACTTTTATGCACTTTGCTAGTTTGTATTATGTAGTGCCTATTTGTGTAAGTTGTTTATAGTTTTTAATCACAGGCTCTTAATTTTGAAATCACATTCTTTTGATTGTAAGGACTAAAAAATCTTAAGAGAAATGTATAAATAACCATCTTACCACTGTTTAGTAGCCAATCATGAACACCTTAGTGCATATCATAAAATTTAGTGCTCGAAAAAATGTAGCACACATACAACAAGAAAAGAAAGGTGTTGCCTTAAAAGAAAAAGAAAAATCTGCATAAAATGTATAAGGAAAAAATAATAATAAAAATAATACATGATTGCAAGCTTGTTTTCTAGGAGATGTGGGAGTTATATGATGTAACTCTTTAGGTGATAGTCACTTTCAAACTTGTGTGATGAATAATGTAGAAATTTTGATTGATTACTATCTACATATCACCTTTTATGTATCTCATATACTTACTAGTTGCACAAACCACAAGTAAATCTTTGCTCAGGTTTGTACATGAGATTGTGTGTAAACTAGTGTGGCCATCCAAGATTATACACTTTGAGATGTTTGATGCAAAATTCTTTGAGGGCTGGTTTAAATTTTGAGAAGAAAAATCCAAAACTTTGTTTTTGAAAACTTAAGTTGAAGATTATGAGTTTTGAAAAACTTTTGGAATCATTTACATGCATTTCATGTCATGAAAAATCTTTCGAAAATTGATTCCACAAAAAAATTTCTCGTTTTTTCAAAAAATTCTATTTTTTTGAGTCTTGATCAATTGAAAAAGTTAAGTTCTTAAAACCTGACCTTTTGCCTAGTTCATTGATGTTCAATCGATGCTCGATCGATCGAAACTAAAAAAATTTCAGTTTTTAGATTTTTGACCAAATTTTTTTTTCATGCATCAATTGTGTTTAGGATTCACATGCATTACATTGTTTTTTCTTTATCCATCTTGCAATTTTGCAATCATATCTCTCATTGTTTTCATACATAACATGCATACACTTTACTAAATTAGGTACTCAACTTGATTTAAAAATTGATTGATTAATTTTGAGTTATGTACTTTTTAGTATATGCTATTTTTATATGTAAACTGCAGAAAATATTTTTCTTAAGAAATTTGATAGATAATCAATGTGCATGTATTTTCTCTTAAACACATTACATGCATATATTTACGGGTCGCATAGTATCAAGTTTGCATTTATTGAAAGAGAGAATATTTTTTTAAAGTGTATCCTTAACTTATGTTTCTATTTATTTATCCCCACCTCCTAAATTTTCCCCAAAACAGTTTTTTCCCAAAACTTGTTTTGTTTTTCCTATTTTTATAAGGGGAGAAGCTTGTTATTAACCTTTATTGTTTATAGGGGGAGTTGTTGCTCTTCATAGAGGGAGTTGCCTCTACTCTCTATAGAGTTGGATTCATTTGTTTTCTTGATTCTCTATTTTCTCGTTTCTCTGTTGCGTATGTTTTCTGTTTATCTTATGATTGGGGTGTCTTTGTCAATACATGACAAAAAGGGGGAGAAATAGATGAAATGTAGAAAAAGTTTTTTTTTTTTTTTTTAAGGTTTTTAAAAATGTTTTGTTTAGGGGGAGATGAAATTGTTTTGAAAGAGGCAAAAGATAAAAACATTTTGATGTATCTAACTTAGGGGGAGAGTTAGAATTTATTTTTTTTATTGATCCATATTATTTATATGTCTTTCTTTCCACGCATGCGGTGATTTTTTTTTTTTTTTGGAGTGTTTTCAAGAAAGACAAATACATTCTGATCAAGACTTTCTACCTTTTATTGCAACTTCTAAGTTAGGAGTCTTAGATTGGGATTTGTGATGTAATTGGGCATTTTATTATATTGGGTTATTCTTATATTTGAGTATTTCATTTTGTTAGTAAGTTTTTTCACAAATTTCCAAAGGGGGAGATTGTTAAGTTCTAAAAGTTTTGAACAATTGGCAAATTGTGAATACAAACTTGTCTAGGTATAGATCTTAGAGTCTATAGGTATTATTAGACAATGCTCAAGGTGATTCAAGTCAAGATTCAAGAACAAGTAAGCTGCAGAAGAGAAAAATTCAGAAACTGCCTAGTTCAACCGATCGAGAGACAAGCTCGATCGATCGAAACACGTATCTGCAGAATTTTTGTTTTAGCCCAACTGCTCATTAAGCCCAAAAAGGATTAGGGTTTCAGATCTATTTCTTCAAGTATATAAAGGAAACCCTAAACACGTTTTTATAAGGCTTTTCAAAGAGAAGAGTGTGCAACTTTTGCATCTAGGGTTTTGTACCCAAAAAACTCTTTCATGTCTTCTACCGGTGTTATTCCTTGAAATTGCTGCCTTCTATAGTCATCAAAGGTGTTGATGATCTAAACCTTCAAGGGTAGTCTTGGAGTCACAAACATGAGAGTTTGTGTTTTTTATCACAAGTGTTGGTGCTTGTGTTACAAAGGCCTAATAAAGAAGGAGTCTATGGATTCGGAGCTTGCACGTGGTCGTGTCAATAAGTTCTACATATGGTAGTAATAGGATGTTAGTGGTCTAAGTTTTATTGTAAACTTCGATTTTCTATAGTGGATTTACTTTTTACCTTGAGCATAACTAGGTTAAATCCTCCATAGATTTTTTACCAGTTTGGTTTTCCTAGGAGATCATATCATTGTGTTCTTTATTTTCCGATGCTTTACATGATCTAACTTTATTGTTTTAACCTAGATCTGAATAATAAACCTAAATATTCACTTGATTAATTAATTAGGTTAAATAATTTAGTTTACAAGGTCTAAAAACCTGACAATTTCTATTTGATAGAATGGATTGTTCTTCTTAGGATTGGTCCCTCTAGATTATTTACCTTGAAACAAGTTTGTTTCATTAGTTTTTTTGGATTATCATATCTTGTGTTATCTATATTTTCCGTTGCATGATATGATTGATATACTGTTAAACCTAAGGCTTGCATAATTGACTTAATTGATAACTTGGCCTTAATCTGGTTTAACATAGTTTGTTCCGGGTTCTAAAAACTAACAATACTTAAAAAATTAAATTTTAAAATAGAATCAGCCTTGCTTCATTTTAGTGGTTTTGTTAGACCCAATCGTGTTGGACGTTTTTTTTTTTTTTTTTTTTTTTTGTGTAAATTAAGCTAGTGATGAGGTGGCCACCAAAGTACTTGCTCTGCCCAAGAGTGGTTTTCAAAATTATGCTTGGTAATTAGTCCAAGTTTGCTCATGGTGTATGTAGGTATGTAAACCCTAAATTTTGCTGATTGTGTGTTTTTTTTTAAATCTTAAAATTACAAACTGTCAAATCATTTCTTTTTCACAAAGCCATTCATTCTTACTCAACTACAAATCATCGAACAGTATATCTGTTAAGCAAAAGCAAGTAAAGTAAAGGCCTAATAGGACTGCAAAAACCAATATTCACGAATAGAGCTAAGGAGATGGATGACCTTACAAAACAGAGCAAGCATTATTTGTTTATAAACTAAAAGCAATATATTTTAGCTGAAACTAAAAAAACAAGTATAATTCATATATCAAAGCATAAACCCACAAGATTCAGTACATAATCTCGACATCTATCCTCTTATTGTGATCAGCATCAGACAAATACTGCCAAGACTCCTGAAACATCTAAAACGCTTATTCATAGAAGCCTGCTAAGGTCTAGGCTTGTACATTACTTCATGATTTCACCTGCACCCACAAAAAAAAAAAAAAAAAAGTTAGATAATTGATTCACAGAAAATAAGGGGGCAATTTTTAGAATATTCTTCTAAGTAGTACGTTCTTTTGTTAATCATTTGCGAATGATTTAAACTAAATGGTGGGACAAGTGCAATTTCAATGTGCTATGTGCTCGTAATGATTTGGAGTTTAGGTAAAATCACATACATACTCAAATTCAGAGTTTTTGAGTTTAAGCCAAGGTTTTTCATTGGTTAATTCTTTTTAACACATTATAACAGCAAGAAAAACTGGGAACAGGGTCTAAATTTGCAAAGGGCTCTAAGAATGGCATTGTTCTTAAATGTGGTTAGGTGCCAAACTTGTTATACTCAAATGCAATGCCAAAAATACTACTTACAGACAATTGTGTGTCATACAAAGTTTCTATGCCTTTATAATTAAGTCAAAAGTTAAAATAATAGTTAAAATTAAATTTATTATTTTCTAAAAAGTTCAAACTAAAAATTTGGAGATAATTGATAATTTATAATAGTATCAAACCTTTAACTTCACTTAATAAAGTTAAGAATCTTATTTTTTAGGTTACTCATTAAATTTTTGGAACAAGTAGTAGTTTATCTTTGAAAAAAGAGAAATTTACATGGCTCGAAGTTGGCGGTGCACTTTTCAGGGAGCAGCATGGCCATGTTCCGGTCCACACCAGATATCGGAGGTCCATTCACAAGCACACACAAGCAAGGCTGGCCTAAAGCTTTAATGGCACTGCAGCAGCCCTCAGTTGGTGGGATAGGGCTAAAAGGAGAAACTGATGCCCTGCAAGGTATCAGCTGAACAAGTGCTGAGAAGAAAGTGCTACCACAAGGGGTAGCTTGGCCTTGCCACACCAATGTTGTCATGACCAACATAAACACCAACAATGGCGAAAACTTGGAACCGAAAGGCTTCATGTTTGAACTGAGATTATCTCCCTTATTATGTGCAAAATAATGGTCTGCAAAGGGTTCGATTTATATAGGAAATAAGGCTCATGCCATGTTGCATTTCTTTCCTAACACAGTATCACACTGGCCATCACACTTTTATGCACAACTATGCTATTGATCTGTATTCTATCTAGAAAAAACTGAAAAGAATGCGATTTGTGTTGCTGATGAAACAGTTAATAAACTCAAAAATCATGATCCATAGCACATGCAAAACTTGTTTTAACATTTACTACACGCTTTAATGAATATCTATTTTCATTATTGTTCTAGTTTAGAGTTTGATGAGGTCGTGTAAATGGATTAATCAATCACATTCATACGATTAATCAAGTCACATTGTAAGAGACGCAGCACAAAACGCAGCAGTGGAATATAGTACAGGGGCACTGACATTGGTTGTGATGGGCCAAGACAACACCGTTACGTCACAGAGAATTGATTACGTAGTTTTGCTGCAACTTTTGCATGGATTTCATCATCTACTTTTCTTTTCGTATATAATCACCTAATTAACTAACAGAAGGAAACTTTTTGCTTTATAAAAATATCATTGTATTTTGGACAAAAATAAACCCTAACTTGATTACCATTTTTCTCTATCGGTGAAAAAGTAATGTTAGGGATACTAAGTATTACTACAAATTTTACTAATATAAATATTCTTTTTCTTTTTCTTTTTTCTTTTTTATAAGACTAACATAAATATTCTATTCCACTTTAAGTAATTCATATTTTCACTGTGTGCTCTGGTCTCCACTAATCTTAGCTCCCCACACAGTCTCTTTTATTTCCTTATAAAGGAATTTTTTTTTTTTTTTTTTTAAACCACATAGCATATTTCAGTTTGTGGAGTAAAAATGGGAACACTAAAAGCGGACATAGAATTGTCATTCCAAATTTTGCTTCATAAAATTTACTAATTGATGTATCATTAATCACATTAAAAAGTATTTAAATATTTATTTATTATGTTGTTTAACACCAATTACATTCATTAATAACTTTAGCATTTTCCTTATAAAGATTACTTATTTCAATAATTTGTTTAAGGGTAAACTACGTATTTGGTACCCATCTTATACATTATATTTCAATTTGATCTCTAACCTTTCAATTGTATCAATTTGATCTCTAACCTTTTAGTACTGTATCAATTTAGTCTCTGTCGTTATCTTTTAGATGAAAATTGATGATGTGTCTAATGGCCAAAACAAAAAATTTGCTTCGATTGATGTGACAATGAGCTTAAATTTTATTTTGGTTGTTTATTATGTTAGCAATTTTCATCTAAGATATAACAGCAATGACTAAATTGACACAAAATTGAAAGGTTGTGGACCAAATTGACACAATTGAAAGGTTAAGGACTAAATTGAAATATGGTGTAAAAGTTAGAGAACAAATATGTATTTTACCCTTTGTTTAATAAGTGTCAAATATATCATAAATTTTGAGCAAGAAAATAGGGCGAAGGGTACGACATTTGATGATTGATTTATCTCCTTTCTCTTAACAAACAAACTAAAAAATAAAAAAATAAAAAAATAAAAATAAAAAACTAAAATCTCATTGATTAAAGTAATATGATATTAAGAGATTTTTTCACACAAAAAAGAAAAGTAAAAAAAAGAAAAGAAAAGTAAAAGATATTTGGAGATTTCATTGTCTTATTGATTATAAGAATTTGAAATAATTAGGATATTTGACTTAATTAATTATAATTAGCATTAAAATATGATCTCTCTCTCTCTCTCTCTCTCTCTCTCTCTCTCTCTCTCTCTCTCTCTCTCTCTCTCTCTCTCTATATATATATATATATATATATATGGTGCATGTAGAGTTTGACGTTCAGATCTTCTGTTCGACAACAAAGAATTTTACCTTATCACGTTGAGGTGAATAGAGGAGCATTTTCCTAACTATAAAGCACATTACAAGGTTTTCTAGAACATGAACGTGTGGACTACAATAAGTTAAGATCCAAATTCATAAACATTTCAAATGATTTTTTTTACTTGGGAGGTAGAATATGAAGAGAAGTAGTTAAGTGTTATTCTTGGACACTAATATAGGAAGTTTAATATCGTCTTCTTGTTGGCTCCCATGGTCATCTACCAAGTATATATATATATATATATGAAAGCTCAAATTAGTGTGAAAACACTAGAGCTTGTTTAGACCCCAATTTTAAAGTTATGACTAGATTGATTTTACTCTAACTTAACAAAGTGCAGAATAAGAATAAATATGCACAATAAACCAATAATATTACTCTAAACCATATCCAACCACAATGAACAATAAATAAAAAGCCTAAAGAGCTGGGAAGAGAGATGCAAACATAGGACAACATCAAGACTTTTTATCGAAGAGAAAACCGAAGAATTCGACGAAAAACCTCTCTGCAACCCTCTAAGTCGAAATTGATCCACTAGTGAATAAAGTTGGAGTATACAAATAACAAAAGACTCTCCAAGCCTAGTCTACCCCATATACTTGAGCCCTCTAAGCTCCTATTACCAACGGATTTCTCGGAGTCTTGTCTTCACTAGTTGTATAAATCCCGCAATACCGTCCAATTGCATCCGCCAAGTCTCACTGGGTTCTTTTAGCAAATCCCAAATGCTTCCCAAGCTCCAAAACACTCTCTACACTTTGAATAGATGTAGGTTGTGTTTTGGTCCAAGTCTCCTCTCATATAACAATAAGAGAGGAAAGGAGAAGGGATTACAATAATTTCTCACTAAATGATGAGTAGCTCTCTTTCTAAAAGGTGGGTGTATTGTAGAACCCTATCTAGAGTTTTCTCTCTAAATGACCTCCTTACACTTTTATGGGTAATGAGGATATATATATATATATATATATAGTATAGGTGAAGAGTAAGAAAGTCGCACTTAAAATCTTCTAGGCAGAAAGTTTTGCAGGTACCTTGCAAGATGGCCTGTCTCGCGAAGTACTCGCGAAATACAGCCTGGCACTTGACTCTTCAGCTTCCAACATATGCTTCTCACATTGCCTTTTCACGGGAACCTTTACTCGCGAACTTCTTGTGAGCTAGTTGCAAAACTGAGCTGATCTTCATTGCATACTTGATTCTTTAGCAACTTAATACTAAACCCAATACAATAAAATCCTACAAAATATGAGAAAAAAATTAATGCACAACACTTTTTGTCATGGAATAAAGCTAACATAAAACATAGTTGTAAATCACAACTTTACGGTATAGTAGAATTTCAAAGTTTGAGGGTTATGGTTCAAAGGTCAAACAAGCATATTACTATGTTACAAGGCACATTATTCACTTAGTAGTGGATATAAATAGGAGCATGTCCACAATGATGAATGAATATTTTCAACAACAACAAAAACCCCTAGAGACTCTCATATGCTGATCCATTTCAAACCAATGGAACCATGGATGAGCTACCAATAATATCAATTTTACCCAATTCATGGAAAAATAAAAATGTAGAAGAAGTTAAGCATGGAAAGATTGAAACTTGAGAAACGCAAAAGGAAATCATCACTAAGCTCCAAACACTCCAGAAAAGCCAACCTTTCATCATTGTAGTCTATTTTATTCACTGGACCACTTTCTCATGTTCTATTATATATCACATGTTTGGTTATATTTTTAGATTGGACTCTCCTCCACTTTGAGGCAGTTTTTAGTTTCTATGCAAAAGTGCCCACCCAAGGCAAATTATTGTTTCAAATTCAAAGTCATGTGAAGATTATGTGTGATTGATTTGTATATGTGATTTTTTTAGATAATAATGGAGCAAGAATTATTAAGAGGAAGCATGATGGTATGGGATTAATAATGGTGTATTCCCCAAATATGGAATGAAGATGTTGGTTTGGAAGTGGTGTAGGATGTTACAATTGAAAGGTCTGATTTTTTTTTTTTTTTTTTCCTTTCTTTCTTTGTATGATATTTTGTTATCCTTAGTGGTGATAAATGTTCACCTCAATATGTGGTTCTCTTTTGCCACACTATCGCCATGGAATAGAAGAGGTATATGATTAAGAACAATCTAGACAGTGAACCACAATGGAATAGAATTCTCAAAACCTTATTCATTTATTTTGAAATGAAATGATTGAATTTTGTTACAACATTAATATATATATATATATATATATAGAGAGAGAGAGAGAGAGAGAGAGAGGAATGGATTCAAGTTATACCTAGAGTAACTTTAAGTAATGTTACACCACTCAATATTTTTTAATTGGATGTAAATTTTGATAAATCCACTGTTAGATTACATTATCTTTATATATTCTCTATGCTTGCAAAATTTCAAAGTGATCAAAGATTAATAATTATATCATTAATCAATTGTTTAAATTCAAGTTTTTTTAGTTTAAAATAATGCATAAAAGATGAGTTTATGGATCGAATGGTAAATAACATCCAATTGACATGAAAATTGGCATGAAAGTTAAAAACATATAGAACATGTAATTCAACAATGAGATTTTCAAAATATGAATTATATAACAAGTTATTAGTTGGTGTAACATTAGTTAAAGTTAAACTCAACATATATATATATATATATATATATATATATTAAAAGTCTAAAATGATAATAGCCGATGTATATTTAAATCTTGATAGCCAAAGGCCTTGTAGCTGAATTGGCACCTCCCCATACACAAAGTGCTTTGGGGTCTAGGGGGGAAAGGATTCGAACTGCGAGGTTAGCAGCATGTTGTAATTATTTCTCAAAAAAAAAGAAAAAAAATCTTGATACAGCAAAATACAATCAATGCATTCAATAATTAAAGGCACTATTCATGTGTAGTCTTTCAAGTTTACACTTAATAAGTTAATATTTTAGGTTCTTAAAAGAAACGCCACTATAAAATTATTATAACCTTGTGTATCAAAAAAATGGATTGTATTTTTACTACACCATCAATAATTTAAATATTTACTAAAACATTAACAACCCATTTCAAAATTCAATAAATGCATTTCAGAATACAATAATAGAATTTTAAGAACTTCACGGTGAAATTTCCCTAAAACCTTAGAGTTTTTTAATCCAAAGAAATCTACTTGTGCTAGCTTTCAGATTATGGATGCATTGTTTCTTTTTTTTTTAAGCTTTCACTAATTGCCAAGAATTTTGTAGTTTCGTGGCATGATCTAATAAATCTCATAAAGGGAATTTAGGTTCGAATCCTCTCTCACACTTATAGTAATCTTGCTTTCATTAGTTAACTCATGAAATTTTGTCAGTTTTTTCTAATGTAAGCAGGATTTGTTCTTTTGGTTGCATTCTATATTTCCAATTCTGATTTTTGCCTTTTTTTTTTTTTCTTTGAAAATAAAATTATCATGTTTGTTGGACTTGCGTTCCCAATGGAAAACTCCAAAGGTCAGTTTTCATATTCTGTATGCATCAAAATGTTTTATAATTTTGCATTCATTAGGGCCCCGTTTATGTTAAGTTTTTTTTTTTTTTTAATAATTCAGTAGATACAATAAGAGAGGGAGATTTGAATTTTGAGCTCAAAAAATTTTTGTTGTAAACACCAAGAAATATTAGTTGAGCTACAAAGCTCATAAACCTCTACAATGCTTGATTTTATTTTTAATTTTTTTTTTTTTTCTTATGAAGGAGGGAAAGGCCTCATTAAATAGAATAAGGTGCTACAACATTGGAAGTTCTAACATTAAACGTCCATTCCACGATTTGTAGGTATTTCTAAATGATAATAAAAGCTTCCCGTGGACCACTTATTTTTCTGTTTCCGCGATTTTTTACGTAAGGCTTTATAGTTTATATATGTTGATTGATTATGTGTGGACTATATTCTGTTCGGATCCTGATTCCTAAATTTTGAGAGCTTCTATTAACTAGTGCCTTAATACTTTATTTAATGACTTTTTTATGTTTTTTTCAATAAAAATCATATATATATATATATATATATATGTGTGAGATTAGGGTCTTTATTAACATGTACTTTAAGCAAACAAGTTAAGGCATATTTAACAATACTAATGCTTGTCAAGAGCACTATAACTGAATGGGGTAGCCTAATCTCTTCTATAATTAAGAGAGACAGATTTTGTCATGCCAAATGATAAATCATTTCTTTTTTCTTTATTTTTGGGGACTGGCACCAATAACTCAACTCAATAACATATGCATTAACTTCTTAAATTTTCTTATCAATAATTTTACTGACACATCTCCAACAACATTAGAAGCAGGGATGGATTCATTTGTTGGTGATTTTAGCAATTTGATTGAATAAAATTACACTTAGGGTGAGTTTGGTTCAGCTTTTTGAAATTATGTTTTCTGAAAAAGTGGGGTTTTCAAAAAATACAGTATGAAATTAGGCTTTTTTTTAAAAAACTGAGTGTTTGATAAAAATTGTTAAAAAGTGTTTTTTAAAAAAGCTGAGTGTTTGGTAAAAACTATTAAAAAGTGCTTTTTAAAAAAACTGAGTGTTTGGCTAGCACTTATAAAAGTAATGGTTTAAGTGGTAAATTACCAAAAAGAACAAAATGTATATATATATATATAAAGGAGTTTATTTCATACTTAGTATCCACTTCTTCTTAATAATAATAATAATTCATGTTAATAATAAATGACTCTTTTAATAAAATATTTTATAAAAAAGTATTTGACTTTAATATCTCTTTTTTCAAAAAGTGTTACATCTACGACATTTTCGCAATAAATTTTCACAATATTGTAAACTGGAGTTACTCAAATATATTCTATTCTTTTAATATATTTATTGGCACGCCCCCACACCCAACCCAACCCATTTCCCTTTTCTTTTATTTTTTTCTTTTTTTTCCTTCCGTTTTTCCTTAGCCACAAGAGCCAACCCTTCACCTTTTGTCTTCTTTCTTTTTCTTTTTCTCTACTTTCCTCCATACATTCAGCCACACAGCCCACAGCCACAAGAGCCAACCCTTCACCTTTTGTCTTCTTTCTTTTTCTCTTTCTCTACTTCCCTCCACACATTCAACTACACAGCCCACACCCACACACTTCTTCACCTTGATCTTCTTTATTTTTTTTTCTTTTTGTCTAAATTCAACCACACACAGCCCACACCCACGTACTTCTTCACCTTGATCTTCACAAGTAATTTCTCTTAATTTCAGCAAAAATCTTCAATACCTCTCTCTCTTCGTAACCCAAAACAAAATGGGAATTGAAGTCAAATTAATGCATCAGAACTCTTCCTCGTTACTCAACCTCAACCATGTCGGAAGATTCAGATCGGGTTGTTGAGAGTGAGATTGGTAGTGGAGGTTCTGGCATATTGTAGCTATTATTTTCTGTGTTTGTCTTTTTCAGTTTTCAATGTATTTTGTGGCTAGTGAGATGAGGGTAATTTGGGTTATTTCTTGCATTTCCAACGGTAATATTGATAAAAAGCACTTTTGCTTTGGCGTTTGCAAAAGCTCCTCAAACCTGTCCGCACGTTTTGGCTCAATTTTTTGCATTTCAAAACACAATTTTTTTTGAGAAAGCACGTTTTGAAATATTACCAAATGCTTGACTTTCATTTTTGCTCTCAAAAAGTGCGTTTCGGCTTTTAAAAGCCGAAACAAACAGGTACTTAGTCCCCTTAACAATATATCCCTCTTAAAGGCCAAAAAAATTTCTTTGATGTAAAATCCAAAAATAAAATTAGTAAACCCAAAAAAATTAGTCCAACAACAAAATCTCCAATAAAAAAGTTAAGGAAAATTTAGCCTGCCTAATCAACCAATTTGATCTTAAAAAAAAAAAAAAAAAGGAGAGACTTTTAAAAAGTTTGAATCACATCTAATTCATGAACTAAACTATTCAATCATTCTATTGAATTCCAGCTATGAATGTCATCAAAACTAGTCTTTCCAACACAATGAAAAATGAGTTTTTTTATGGACGCTCTGTGTTATTTATTAAAAGTGACATCGCTACGCTATGTTAATACAAATTCAATCATAGATGACTTACAAGATTTAAAAAACGTTGAGTTACCTTTTCACAAATAATTGTATTATAATGTATTAAAAAACAAATGATTATGTCTCTTTTTTTTTATTGACTATTAACTCGAAGATTTTATCCCTTGTTAGATGAATCACATGCCCTCAAATTAATAAAGTACACACAATCCCCTTTTGAACGCGTCGGTGTCCAAAGACTTCAAACCAATGTCTCTTTGACAAGCGTCAGGTGAAGTATGAAGATGCTTACTAGAGATAAAAAGGACATCCACTGAGAAAAGGCTACGCTTTTAATATATGTATTGGTTTGACAAATGTCCTTAGTGTTTGTAGCATACTATTTTCGTTGCTTGACAAAGATGCAGAACCTTTTTGAAATGTCACAAAACCGTTAGTTTTGTGATGAATTTGTCCCTGCAATGTGGAAGTTTACATCAAAGGTTTCACATTTTCTGTCATGAATGATTGTAAAAGGCACGTGTCTGGTCCCCCCCCCCCCCCCCCCCCCCCCACCACATTGATTGATTTTATCTTTTTGATGTGAGTGCAATGCGACTAGAGCATTCGCATCAGCTTATGAATCTATTTTCAAAAATATCAAGCCCATCCACCACCCACCACTCACCACAAACAACAACATAAGGATCATATTGCCCAATCAACCCTAAAAAACATCACACATTAGCTTATGAATCTATTTTCAAAAATGCATTTTTGTTATTTTATTTGTGCAAATATACACAAGCACTATCATTGTGCATTTCAATTTTTTATTCTTTTTTTCCTTTTCTTGAAGATAAAGGAAGAGAATGGATGATAGTAGATAATAAAATTTGATATTTTGATAAAATATAGTTTAGAATAGATAACCTGATGTTGGTGTTTTGAAAAATAGTTAGGTAAAATAGAAAAAAATAATTTTTTATACTAAAATAGACATAAATTTTTGCATGTAAATGAAATTGGGCTATGTCTTCTAGGGAAAGGGATGAGAAAAGAAAATATCAAGGGAGTGGAAAGAGAAAGGAAAGGGAAAAGAAAATATCTTTCTCTATGTATTTTTGGATGTAGGAAGGAAGAAATAAATAAAGGAAACAAATTATTTCCCTTCTTTGGTTTTCAAAGAGAATGGAATGAGAAATAACTGTTTTTTAGTTTATACCCTTGAATATGACCTTTAGTGTAAATTAACAAACGTCGAGAAAATAAATTATTGAACACAAAACTTAATAGATTTTCTAGTAATATATAAGAAATTAAGGAATCAACATTCAAAAAATTAATGAGTATTCCATGTATATGTGCATCCATTTCAAACCAAAATTAATGAGTGTCCACCCAAGGCAAATTATTATTACAAATTTTAAAGCATTTGAGGATTATGGGTGTTTTGATTTGTTTATGTTTTTTTCGATATTTATTGAGCAAAAATCATATAAGAGGAAGCTTGTTGAGATGGGATTGATACTAATATATTCCTCAAATTCCTCAAATGGGAGATCAAGATGTTGGTTTTGGGCTATAGGCTAGGGTTTAGTAGGTTAAAAAACTAAAAAATATATCGTAGATTCAAAAATGTAAAGTATGTAACAATCTATACCATTGTACTGCTTTTTTTTTTTTTTTTTTCGGTTGGATTACTGCTGTATTATTATTAATGTCAAGGAAATTTTAGGACATATTTTAGTGAACTATTTTAGGAAATTTTTTTTTACAGAAAAAAGAAAAAGTTAACAACTTTCTTTTTACAATTTTTTTTAATTTTCATAATAAACTTTCTAAAATGAAACTACACGCTAATATCTATAATAACTATACAAAATTGCCTAAGGGGAGAGAGATGAGAAAGTTACTAATGGAGACCCAATGTCACTCATCCCTCGACACAAAAGTTTGAGTAGTAAAACTATCCCACCAATAATAAATAAAGATATTGAAAAGACAAAAGTTGTATGTATTTCCCCACCAATAATTGAAAAATATTTAAAAATAATGCAACATGTACCTAACAATTTGGAGAGGTGTGAAAGGTCTGACATGAAGACCCTATGCCACACGTTCTGGGGCACAAAAGTTTTTGTGGTGTAATATCAAGGACAGACCTCAAGGGGGACCCGGGCCCCCCTGGGTCCAAAATTTTATTTTTTATTATTATATATTTTATTTTTTTAGTTGGACATTTCTTCCAAAATTTTAGGCTTTTTTCTTCTTCAATAAGTTTAATTAGCCTTACTCAAATAACAATTATTCAACCTAAAAACTTAATAAAAATAATAAAAACATTCACAATGGTGATTGTATTTCAGCAAAAAAAAAGTTATTTTACCACCAAATGACCAAAAAAATTATGTGTTATTGGAGAAACTAAAACTAAATATTTTGCAGTTTCAGTAAATTAGTATAAATATCAGTTGACTGTAGCAAGTTATTAAAAATAAAATAAAATAAAATATTTTATTAAAATTATATCTATTCTTTCAATTGAAAAAACTCAAATTCTTTCTCTTTATTTATTATTTTAATGAGTTGTTTATATTATTTTAAATGAAGTGATAAAAAAAATAGAACAATATTTTAATGAATTTTTTGTATGAAGAGAATTAAGATTCTTATATAAAGAGAATTAAAATTCAAAACTTAATTTTTAAAAAATTATTAAAAAAAGTAGAAAAATGATATTAGAGAGACCCTAGTTCTTTGTTATCATTTTCCATTCTCACTTTATTTTCTTCCTTTATCACCCTCCTAATATTTTTTTTTTTTAAAGGCTACAACCTTACTCATAATCTTATTATTGGAGGTGAATTTTGATAAATTCTCCATTGGATTACATTTTCTTCTTAATTATATCATCTATGCTTGCAAAATTTTGATAAAATTAAAGTTCAATAGCTATGTCATCAATAAATTATTTAAATTTTAAGTTTTTGTAGTGTAAAATTATGCATAAAATATAAGCTCATAGAACATATGGTAAATAATATCTAAATAGCATAAAATTTGAGATGTATTAAGAGCGTAAAAAATATGAAATTCAACGGTTAAATTTTCAAAATATGTAGTAATTTTAATGATATTGAGTAAGATTGTAGCTTTAAGTTATAACAAATTTTATAACTAAATTTTGTCCATAAAATATTAATTCACAAATAAAGTGCTCTTTTTTTTTGGGGTTAAGTTTTGTTTTCAAGAAAATAAGCTATTCCAAACATGCAAGTATACATCAGATGGTAAAACATGTGGAAACTGCTAGAGCGTTTGTAAGAGCATGTTCAATGGTGTAGCTAAATGCATAACAATTTCTATAATAGAGAATAACACTATAAAAATAGTCTCTAATAGACTCTCTATACTTGGAATTTTTTTTTGGCTCATAAACAATAGCTCATCAAGTCTGATGGGCTATTGTTCATTCTTCAAATGTTTTTTTTTTCTATTAGAATAATCAGGTAATGAATAAAAAAATATTGGAAAATGTATAGTTGTTAAAAAAACAATAAATAATGAATGAATAAATAATATTTAAATGAAATAGAGAATCTGTTAGAAAGTGTTTTTGAAAAAGTGGATAGTTAAAAGGTAAAAATTACTGTTCATTTTTCAAACAGCACAAAAATTTGATGATCTGTTGGAGTTGCTCTTGCTTTCATAAGAGAAGTGAATGAACACTTATGGCAAGCCAAACCCAATTGCTACCATTAATTTCAGCTATAATATGAACAGAGCAAAAAAAATCAGTTTCACTAAATAATTATCAAAAATAAGTTTTTGTTTATGTGTGTCCTTAGAATACAAATTAAGGTGTATTTAATACTCCTTTAAATTGTGTTTTATCAATTCAAAACAAAATTTTCAAATTGCACCTTCACAACTATCAATTAAAAAAAAAACACACACACACATACAATCATAGTCAATTTTATGGATGAAAAACAATGAATTATATTGATAATTTTTCTACTTTTTTTAAAGAAACACACAACTCATAATTGAATATTTATTAGTAAACCATTTGTTAGTAATGGGAAATGTTAACTAATGCCTTAAAGGCATTTGTTAGTAAACAATTTTAGGAAAAATTTTATGGGAAAAGAGAAAAATCAATTAATGTATATATTGACATTTTTTTCTATATAAATGGTATAAAAACTTTCTTAAAATGATTTATTATAATTGCTCTAAAAATACCTGCTAAAATGACTCTTTTTTAATGAGTACACTTGCGACATTAATAATATTGTTAGAAATTATTGCATAACACTGTTTACATTACATCTAAATAGAATCATGCATGAAAGTGAGAGATGGCAATAATATAGAAAGGTGACATGACATGAGACCTAAAATTAAGTGTCTGAACGCTGAAGTTGAAAGGACGAGCACAGATTTTACAATTTCCACCTGTCACCATTTGCGATTAATATGCCACATAAGAGGTATCATGTAACTAACTAAATGAGAGAGAGTCTGATTCCACAAATATAGTAGTGCTTGTTTGATTCCAAAAATTTGTTGTAATTTGAAATTAGCAGAAGCACATTATTTGATAAGAAAATAAAATAACTACTTAAATCAGTAATATTTAACATGATTCGACCAACTTAACTCAAATCCTATATCAGTAGGTAACACAAATCAAAATCCATTATCATCAATATGTATTATAATCATGCACACTCAACCAAATCTCATAAGCCAAACTCACATATATTATACAAACAACACTCAAAAACAATGTAAATATAAACAAAACCTTTTAAAAATTAAAAATAACTCACAAATCTCACGCGCGCACCACACACACGAATTCACAATCCAAAAACTCTAGTACACTCAATAACTTTTTAGTACAAAATAAACAGACTCAAACTACTATAACCCATTCTATATTTTTCTAAGATTCATTTCCTTTTCCCATGCGGAGGGCCCTTGAACAAAAGCCACCAAATTTTGCAACAATGTCTATTTTTAAATCTTCAAATTTATCCCTTAACATGGATAAAGAAAATAATCAATTAATTATTTGATAAGGAACTTTCCTTCTATACATGGGAGAATTTCTTTACTTCCAAACAATGATAAACCATTTCCTTTCTCTCAAAGAAAATCCAAACCAAATTAGAATAGAAATTTGAGTCAAATTCTACATGTATCATCACATGCGATTTGCCACAGTAGGGGTATCATGTAAGTAACTAATTATGACAGAGTACCGATTCCACAAATATCGTTGTGCTTGTTTGATTTCCAGAAATCAGTCAAAAAATCATGCACATAGTGAGTATTATATCATGTAAACTAAAATCATGCACACTGATAAAGATTGAATCTCATGCATTGATTTGTATGGTCACAATTGGGGTCTACCCAACGAATTTATGGGAGAATTATTGTATACGTAGGTGGCTGTATCCACACGTGCAAGCTGGTCCTGCTACGAGTGAGTCACACATTATTACAAAACAACAATAATTTCACACAGTGAGAACGTAAGGATATGAACCCCGATTCACCTCTATAAAAACCCAAACACCGACCCCATTCTCGCCATCACAAACTCGAACAACTGTTTCTTATTATTGTTGTTGTTGTTACTGTTATTGTAAATGGAGCTCAAGGTTATCGACCTGAAGGCCTATCTGGCGGTGATGGATAAACTGGACGGCGAGCCGTCAAAGATAACTGAGCAACTGGGACCTGAACTGACTAGGTTGTGTAAGGAAGTGGCTAGTTCTTTGAGAGAAGCTGGGGCTGTGGTGGTAAGGGACCCAAGGTGCTCGGAGGAGGAGAATGAAAAGTTCATTGAGATGATGGAAAGGTACTATGAGAGCCCTGTGGAGTACAAGCGGCCCCAGGAGCGACCAGACTTTCATTATCAGGTTTGGTTTGTTTGATTTTGTGGAATACATGACATGAAAGTTGAAATTTGTATTCTAATGCGTTAGACCTGCTACAATATATACACACTTATGTCAAGTCCAATATCTAGAAACACTGAAAAATTAAAATTAGTGAGAATGGTTAGATAAGAAACTATTGGGAGGAATGGAAAGAAAGTGTAAGGAAAAATAAGAAGACTTTTATTTATTTTGGACGATTGAATAGTGTTAGGATTTAGAGCATCTCCTAGGCAAGGAAAGGTTTTGATCCACATTTTAACAAAAATGTACTTACCTGTTTTAGTTCATCACCTTTACAAATCAATTCAAGACAAGCTTTTTCCTCTTTTTTTTTTTAATTTTATTTTAAAAGATGGTTGAATATTTTATTAAAAAAGATATATAAACTCATTTATTTCAAACAAAATTGTCAACATCGATACGGAACAAACCACCCCCAAAAAAAAATCTTTTAAGAAGCTAATCGATGGCCAACAATCTATGTCATTTGATTAAATTTTTAGGTACTCCTAGAGTATAGAGAAATTGTTCTCCCTCTTCTCACATTCATAATGGACTCTACCATAAATTTAATGAATGGACTCTAATATAATTGTAAGAGGAAGGAGTATCATTCTCCATATTCCGGAAATACCTAAGAATTACTCGAAGTGGAAAGCGGTTTCTTATGTTTTCAATAAATGCAGTATAACATTTAGGACATGTGAGTTTAGAAGTAGTATTCTATTTCATGTAGTGAAAACACAAGATTTTTCTCCAAAGGTGGGAGGGTTAATTTAACACCTTTAAAAATCTTAAAATAACTATATTATAAATTTCTTAAAATCTTAATTATTTATTGTTAAATGATTTTATTAAAATCTTAATCTTTTGCTTCTCTTATTCCTACCAATGAACCAAGTAGTTGAATAATTAAACACTAATTGTAGGCTTCCGTATATACAGACAGAAAATTAAAGGATGAATTGAGCATAATTAAAACACCATCATGTTTGTCTTGTTATTGGCACCAATTTAATATGTGAGTTTGCATTGATTTATTAAAATATTGAAAATAATCTCTTACACAATTGGAGATAACAGGTTGGGATAACCCCAGAGAAAGTAGAAGTTCCAAGGTTCTTGGTTGATGAAAAGATGCAGGAGAAAGCAAAAGCATTGCCCAAAGAATCCCAACCAGCCACTCCTGTAGGCTCAGATCTCAAGTGGCGTTACATGTGGAGCGTGGGTCCTCGTCCTTCAAAAACCCGATTTAAGGTCTCACATCCTCACCTTCTCTTTCAATTTCATATTATATACATTTTCTTTTGACTCTTTTTATTTCACATACAATTTCACATAATACAATTTGAACAACCCTAATTTTTCTTTTAAGGACAATATCGTCTCCATTTAACGATGAAGAATTTAACTTCTTAATTAATCGTGTACAAAATGTCACATAATTTAAAATTAAATGGCATGACTATAGATACATGATGCATTTTTGTTAGATTTGTAATATTTAAATGTCGTCTTTCTTGTGCAGGAACTCAACGGAGGGCCTGTCATACCCGAAAGTTTTCCTGGATGGACTGAAACCATGAATTCATGGGGATATAAAATGATAGCGGCCACAGAAGTAACTCATCACCTAGCTTGGTTCAGTTCACTTGTAATGCTTTTTTATGCATGTTGTTTAATGCTATTGTGTACCCAAAATTTTTTGTTCAGGTTGTAGCTGAAATGGCAGCAATTGGTTTTGGCTTGCCAAAGGATGCATTCACATCTCTTATGAAGCAGGTTACGCATTCAACAGTTCAATTGGTTTTTTCTTTTTTATTTTGTTTTTTGGCATATTTAATTTATGCGTAATGTAATTTTTAGTCTGACAGGAAATGATTAATTAAGGCATGGTATGGGTCATATTTTTTTTCATTTCCATTATAATGCAATAATATTAATATGTATTTTTTATGACGACTGCCTTTCCTTTGAAAAACCAGGGGCCGCATGTTCTTGGTCCAACTGGAAGTGACCTCCAAAGCTATGGCCAGGAAGGAACTGTGCTTGCAGGATATCACTATGACACCAATTTTCTTACCATTCATGGAAGATGTAGATTCCCAGGTCTAAATATTTGGGTCAAAAATGGGCAAAAAGTTGAGGGGTCAGTTCCTGAAGGATGTCTTCTCATTCAAACAGGAAAGGAGGTAGGAGTCATGAATATTTGGTGTTTATGGTTGTGAGCTACTTTTGCTACGTGAATCTTCTGGCTTTTACCTAAATAAAAAGTATAAAATTCTATTTTAGTTTCTAAATTTTACTAAAAAAAAATTTTTTTGTATCCAATCATCCCTAAACTTTAAAAGGTTCTTTGTTCAATCTTAAACTTTGTACAAAAATTTTTCAATATTTTAGAGGCAAAGATAGAGATGAAAAAATAAAGTTTTTCAATAATTTTGAGATAAAAAAGATTTTTTAAGTTTAAGGATAGAAATAAAACATTTTCAATAATTTTGAAACGAAGGATGAATTTTTCAATAATTTAGGGACGGAAAATGAATATCTTATAGTTTAAGAATAAATAATAAATTTTAATAAAGTTTAGGATTCAAAATAGTATTTTATCCAAATAAAAAAAATAGTATTTAAAAATATAAATAGATAAATAAAAAGTGGCAAATTATGTCATTAGGTCACATCAATAACTTAATATAAATAAATAAATTTAAAAAAATAACTTTTTAGTTTTGTGTTTGAAAATTGACGCATGAATTAAGATTTATATCTTAATTATGTAATAATAATAACATCACCCATACGAATTCTAAGAAGATAGGAGCTATATCACTATATCTCTAATATATATTGACTTTTAAGTTGGGCTATTGCTTAGCTTGTAAATTTAAAAATGAACATATCATGTTTCTATATCTATTTAGTATTATCATAGTAAATTTCAAATCATTTAATCATACAAATTACAGAAAATATGTTGTTTTTGTCATTATGATATATTTAAGTCGAAAACCGTGTGTTCTAACAAAAAATTGTAGAAGACTTTGGCTAGCTATATAGTGCATGCTTCTTTTAATTTGTACATTAATTCTCTCCCTTTTGCGCTGCTTTTATGTGCCAGATGGAATATTTGACTGCTGGAGATTGCATTGCTGGAATGCATGAAGTAGTTGTCACTGAGAAAACTACTGAAGCAATTAAACAAGCATTGGAGCAAAATCGAAGCCTATGGAGAGTATCCTCAACTGTAAGTGATCTCAACCATAGCAGCAATCAAGAAATCAACCATCATTACCATTATTTTTATTTTCTATAAAGCTGGCATTTTTAGAGAGCTCAATGTGAATGACTTTTCTATGTTATCATGCTTATGAGTATTGTTAGGGACACAAATCTTTATATAATTTATTTCACATTTGTTACATTGATTTAATTTTGTCATAAATCAAATCATAAACAAGGAATACCAATGGTTGTAAAAAAATTTATGTCTCTGTACGTACTTATATTTTTTTCTCCTGTCGTGTGTGTAGTTGTTTGCCCACATAGCATCAGAAGCAGTGTTGAAGCCCTTGGGCCACTTTGCAGAATCACCACTTGCGAGCAACTATCCACCTATCTCTGCAGGAGAGTTTACTAATCAAGAGCTTTCGGCTATCAGTCTGAAAGGCTGAAAGATTGTAGCAATTGGTTTAGTAGATGCAAACTGCATCCTAAGGTTTCCTACATGATATAAGCTAGAATAAAGAAGGCTGACAAGCTGTAGATTTTCTTCTTCAGTTTTTTTCTTCTTTTTTTATTTTTTTAATGTGTGGATTTGGCCATGGCATATCTGCCATTGGATTTTGTACTCTTTGCTGGTAATAAATTTGAGGGTAAATTATAACATACCCCTTTGTGGTTTCACCATGTTACAATTTAGTCAACAAAGTTTTTATTGTTATACTTGATCCTTAAAGTTTGGATTAAAATAAAATGGTTAGACTAGGTTTCCATCCAGATTAATTAGTGCATTTTGCATATTTATTAGACAAACAAGTATCTCTTTCTACTAAGAGTCTTGTGGCTCAACTAATATTTTCTAGTGTCAAAAAGACATTTAGGTTTTAAATCCTCCCTCCCTCATTGTATTAATTATAGTATTATCAAAAATAAATAAAACTACTCCCTTATGATTTTGATTCAAACATAATTTAGCCCCACAATATTTTTTAACTGTTACATTTTGATTACCTTTGAAATAAGATGAAAATGTTAAGGATACTTTGCACAGAACCTAATTAATGATTTCACTTTAGTCTAAACCTTAGAACATATGTAACAATAAAAAATTTATCAATAAAAAAATGTAACAATAAAAGGTTTAAGAGACTATATTGTATAGTGTCAAAAATCACAATCAAATAAGTTGTAATTTTCCCTAATTAATTACAACAGTAGGGAATGACTTTCTTCATTGTTCTTTAATTCCTTCAAATAATTATAAAAAATTTTAAATATTTTTACCTTTTTTATCACTGGAATGGCGTAGTAGTGGATTCGATTCCATGTTAGAATTAAGGATCATTTTTTTTATACTAATAAATAAAATTATATAAGGCATTGCCTTTCTATAAATAGTCATAGGAATATTGTACAAGTAATGTTTGTATGGTATAAGTAAAGTAAAATGGACCCAATTTCCCAAAGCATGTTGAGCTTGTACGCTTTCAAAAATATAACACTCCCAGTAAGACAGACTACAATTTTTTTTTTTTTTTTTTTTTTTTTTGGAGAAAGATTACAACTCCAAAAAAAAAAGTTACTCCAAAAAATCACTCCTACATTTACAATGAAAAACCATTAACAACTACATTATTACTATTCAGAATTGTGTATTACAACACAATACAAGGATAGTATAGGAATACATGTCCCTATGTTTATAGTTGATAACCATAAACCCACTGTGTGTTCATTAAGTTAGTTGGTAACAGTAAAATCATAGTAACTCATAATATGTGTTCATTATAAATTGAATCTATTTACTCTATATCTAAAAATAAATAGATATCACAAAACAACAAGTTTTAAAAGAATTATTTCATTATCATTTATATGTCGAAAATTTTGAAAACTTCTTTTTATATTGTATATATTTCGAAATTTTTATACAAAAGAAGATTTGGTAAGTTTGTGTATATATGATTTCAAATCACATGTTATGTGATTTATACGTCACATAATAATTATATCAGAAACTACTTGGAGAAGAATCTGGAGGGTAAAGGTCCCCCTAAGGTTTGCACCTTTGTATGGTGAGCATGATCAAATATCCTCCTCACTAGAGATAATTTATACCTGTCAGGTTCTAAATATTTATGATTAAATATTTAGATCTTTATTTTGTATATGTTGGCAAACCGAGAACAAAAACATGTCTAGATTAGGTGTTAGACATTGCTCAAGATTGTACAAATCAAGATTCAAGAACATTCAAGCTGCAAAAAGGAGAGTTCAAGTTTTGTGAAGCTCTACCGATCAAAAATCAGACTCGACTGATTGACAATTGCAAATATGTTAATTCTGCAAAATTTAAATCAAGCCCAAGCCCGCGAAAACATTTAAAGTTTTTGTCCAACACTATAAGGTATAAAAGGAAAACCATAATTACATTTTAGAAACTCTTAGAAGACTTGTGAGTTATAGTAATATGATATTAAGAGGATTTTTCACCAAAAAAAAAAAAAAAAAAAAGAACGGAAAAAATAGAAGATATTTGGAGATTTCATTGTCACTTTGGTATACGAATTTGAAATTAGGATATTTTATTTAATTAATTGTAATGAGCACTAAAATATGATCTCTCTCTCTCTCTCTCTCTTTGAAGTTCAGAATTTTTATTCGACAATAAGAAATTTTACCTTGCTACATTGATGTGAACAAAGGAGAATTTTCCTAACTATAAAGCACATTACTCGGTTTTTAGATCATGAATATGTGGACTACAATATGTCAATATCCAAATTCATAAATACTTCAAATGATTTCTTTTACATGGCAGGTTGAGTATGAAGAGAAGTAGTTAAGTGCTATTCTTGGACACCAAGATTTGGAAGTTTAATTTCGTCTTCTTGTTGGCGCCCATGGTGGTCTACCTAGTTTGGTCTATAGTGGAAGGCAGCCCATGAGCCCATATCTTGCTAACTCAAAAAAAATCAAAGGCGATTAATTAGTGCTTTCGATAGGGCCTTTTCACAGCACTTCTCAGAAAATAAAGTTAAAAAATAATGGTAACACTTTTGTCCACATGTTAGGGACAAACACATGGGATAGTTCATGTCCACATAGCTTTGAAATATAATTTGGTTTGTGTAAAAAAATGTGATTAATTTATGAAAATTGCCTTATCTGTTGTAGAATTTCAAAGTTTGAGGCAGACGTATTATTAGTTACAAGGCACGTTCACTTAGTAGTGGCTATAAATAGGAGCATCTCCACAATGATGAATGAATATTTTCAACAAAAAAAAAAAAAAAAAAAACAATTAGAGACTCTCATATGTTGATCCATTTCAAACCAAGACACCAATGGAAGCCTGCACTACTAAAAACACCGGCCTAAGACAACGTTTTTGTAGCTAGGTGACCTATTACAGTGTGTTTTAAAAGCAGCTATAGGCCTTTTTTTTGTAGTGCTAAATGAGCTACCAATAATATCAATTTTACCCAATTTATGGAAAAATATAAAAGTAGAAGAAGTTAAGCATAGAATGACAGAAACTTGAGAAAGACAACAGGAAATCATGACTAAGCTCCTACACTTCAGAAAAGCCAACCTTTCATCATTGTAGTCTCACTTATTCACTAGACCACTTTCTCATTGTCTATTACATATCACATGTTTGGTTATATTTTTTAGATTGGACTCTCCTCCACTTTGAGGCAGCTTTTAGTTTCTATGCAAAAGTGCCCACCCAAGGCAAATTATTGTTTCAAATTCAAAGTCATGTGAAGATTATGTGTGATTGATTTGTGTATGTGATTTTTTTGGATAATAATGGAGCAAGAATTACTAAGAGGAAGCATGATGGTATGGGATTAATAATGGTGTATTCCTCAAATATGGAATGAAGATGTCGGTTTGGTAGCAAGGATGTCAATACCGTACCGGAGGCCATATTGGTTTGGCCACCAGTACAATATATTTCGGATACCGGTCAATACCGGTGTACTATTTCGAGTTTACCACTATTTTTTATATTTATAAATAAATAAATATGTATGTATGTATGTGTCTGTGTATATATATATTATAATAAATATAAAAGTTTACCATAAAACATTTCCTCAATTCAGTACTAATTATTCATGGTTTTAGACTTTAGTATCACTTAAAAGGGAAAAATAAAATAAAATAAAAAGCTTAAAAGTTACCATTGCTTACTAAGAAAACAAATAATACTAATAAGTTAATGCAAATAAGTTACCATTTTGTCCTAACAAAAATTCAAAAATTACAAAACTTAAAAAAAAAAAAAAAAAACTTTTTTTTTGTACCGGCCGGTACGCCCGATATCTGCCGGTATTGCACGAAATTGGTCGGTACGTCCGGTATTTTTTCCGGTATGAAACAGGGAGGTCGAGCGTACCGGATTGCTGGTCGGTACGGTATATTCCGACAGTACCAACCGGTACGATACGGAATCGATAACCTTGTTTGGTAGTGGTCTAGGATTTTACAATTGACAGGTTGATGATTTTTTTCTTTCTTTCTTTGTATGATGTTTTGTTATCCTTAGTGGTGATAAATGTTCACCTCAATTTGTTGTTCTATTTTGCCAAACTCTGCTAGAGAGTAGGGATTCCACCAGAGGGTTGAAGAGGCATATGATTGAGAACAATCTAGACAGGGAATCACAGTTAACGGAATAAAATTCTTAAAATCTTATTCATCAATTTTGAAATGAAATGATTGAATTTTCTTACATTATCAATATTTTAATATATATATATATAGACACTAAAATGATAATAGCCAATGTTTATTTAAATCTTGATACGGCAAAATACAATCAATGCCTTTAATAATTAAAGGCACTATTCATGTGTAGCCTTTCAAGTTTGAACTTAATAAGTTAGGGAATTCTAGCCTTTTGCCCTTAATTTTTAAAAAATTTAGCACTATGCTCCTATTTCAAAACTATATAGGAATATGCTCCTGTTTCGATACTCGATTACCTTAAAATCGAGTTTCAATGAAATACTCGATTAGTAGAAATCTAGTTATGATTAATAAAACTTAAAAAAAATAAAAAATAAAAATAAAAAAATGCATGGAACTCGATTTTAGGGAAGTCGAGTTCAAAAACGCTGCTATAGGGCTTTAAAACGTCACTATAGGGATTAAAAACGCCACTATAGGACTCTCTAAACTTGGTATGGTGACACTTAGAAAATTTTTTTGTAGGAAAACGTCGCTATAGGGCTTTAAAATGTCACTATATGGCTTGAAAACACCACTATAGGGCTCCCTCATTATGGGAGCAATCAAACTCATAAAAAAAATTGCATGAAAACGCCGCTATAGGGCTACCTGAATATCACACTCATAAAATTTTTTTTGCATGGAACTCGATTTCCTGAAAGTCGAGTTTCATGCAAATTTTTTTTTTTTTTTTAAAGTTTGATCGGGCATAACTCGATTTTCTATGAATCGAGTATTTAATTGAACTCGATTTTAGAGTAATCGAGTATCAAAATAGGGGCACGCCCCTATAGAGTTTGTAAACAGGGGCATATTGCCAATTTTTTTAAAAATTAAGGGTAAAGTGCCAGAATCTCCTAATAAGTTAATATTTTAGGTTTTTAAAAGAAACGCCACTATAAAATCCTTATGCATCAATTTTGAAATGAATGGATCATATTTTACTATATCATCAATAATTTAAATATATGCTAAAATATTAACAGCCCATGTTTATTTAAATCTTGATGGGACAAAATCCAATAAATACATTTTAAAATATATAAATAGAATTTTAAGAACTTCATGGTGAAATTGCCCTAAAATCCTAGAGTTTTTTAATCCATAAAAATCAACTTGTGCTAGCTTTCAGTTTATGGATGCGTGGTCTATATTTTCTTTTAGCTTTCACTAGCTACCAAGAATTTTGTAATTTTGTGGCATGGCCTAATAAATCCCATAAAGAGAACCTAGATACAAATCCTCATTTACACTTGTTGTAATCTTGCTTTCATTAGTTTTTTCTTTTTCTTTTTCTTTTTTTTTTCTTTTTCTTTTTCTTTTTTTTTCTTTTGAGGAACATCGTGCTTTCATTAGTTAACCCATGAAATTGTGTCAGTTTTTTGTAATATAAGCAGGATTCAATGTAAGCAGGATTTGTTCTTCAGGTTGCATTCTATATTTCCAATTCTGATTTTTTCCTTTTTCTTTAAAAATAAATTATCATTTTTTTTTAACCATCGAATTATCTTTTCTCAAATAATTTTATTGTCATATATTAAGAAATAATGATTTTGCATCTTCTTCTTTTTTCTGTTAAAGATATATATTAACTCAATAATATAGACACAAATCCAATTATTTTATGTGTGCAAATTTATACTATTGGGCATATATATTTCTAACATCTTTATTGACGATTTGTTAATATAAAAATAGACGTTTATTTAGAGTTGTATAATGAATTTCTATTTATATTTATATACTTTGGCCCTATTAATCGAGGTACCACATGCTCTCAAATTAATAAAGTACACACAAACACAATCCCCATGAACTCGTCGGATTCCAAAGACGCAAATGTCCAAACCAATGTCTCTTTGATAAGCGTCAGGTGGAGTGCGAGAGATAAAAAGGACATCCACTGAGAAAAGACTACTCTTTTAACATATGTATTGGTTTGACAAATGCCCTTAGTGTTTTAGTTGCTTGACAAAGATGCGGGATCTTTTTGAAGTGTCACGTACACAACCGTCAGTTTCTTGGACGTGTTTGTCCCTTGCAATGTGGTCAAAAATGTTTTCATCAAAGGTTTTCATATATTTCGTCATGAGTGATGGAAAAAGGCACTTGTTTGGTTCACCACATGATTGATTTTGTATTTTTGATGGGAGTGTGATGCAACATGGGCTGTTTAGATTTAGAGTTGTAAAATAACATAAGGATCACATTAGCTTATAAATCTATTGTGCAAAATGATTTATTGTTATTGTAATTGTATAAATATACACAAGCATTATTGTTGTGCATTTCAAATTTTTATTCTTATTTTGCTTTTTTTGAGGATAAAGGAAAAAAATGGATGGTGGTTGTAGTGTGTGAAAATAGAAAAATAATTTTTAAAAATAAGAAAACTTGATATTTTAATGAAATATGGTCTAAAATAAAGAATCTAATGTTGATGTTTTGAAAACTAGTTAGGCAAAATAGAAAAAATATATATAATTTTTTATGCTAAAATATACATAAATTTTTGTACAAACTAATGTAAATGATCTAAGGCTATATTTTCTAGGGAAAGTGATGAGAAAAGAAAATACCAAGAGAAGGGAAAGAGAAAAGAAAGGGAAAAGAAAATATCTTACTTCGTGTGTTTTGGATGTAGGAAGGAAAAAAATAGAAGGAAACAAATGATTTCCCTTCTTTGGTTTTCAAAGAGAATGAAAAGGGAAATAACTATTTTTATTTTATATCCTTGAATATGACCTCGTGTTAATTAACAAATGTAGAGAAAATAAATTATTGAACACAAAACTTAATAAATTTTCTAGTAAGATATAAGAAATTAAGGATTCAACATTCAAAAAATTTATGAGTATTCCATGTATATGTGGATCCATTTCAAAACCAAGTCACCAATTATTAATGGATATCCCTTGATCAATTACTCTACAATCTCTAGTATCCAATTCATGGAGAAACAAAAATGTAAATAAAGTTACTATTGCATACCCTTAGTACGATGATCACTCCACTAGTATAAGTGCTTATGAGATATTGGGGGGCAAGTGCCAAAGTTCAAGTCTCTAAGAGAGAGTTTCACATACACATACACTTAAATTAGACTAGTTTAAAATTTCTTCCATCTTGTAAAAAAAAAAAAAAAAAAAAAATGTAAATAAAGTTAAGTGTGGAGAGAGAAACTTGAGAAAGGGTGAAAGACTACCAGGAATTTCGCAATTGTAGTCTCATTTTAATCACTGGATTTTCGCATTGTCTATTACACACCACATGTTTGATTACATTTCCTGATTGGACTCTCCTTCACTCCGAGGCAAATTATTATTACAAATTTAAAAGCATTTGAGGATTACGTGTGTTTCAATTTGTTTATATTACTTTTTTCGATATTTATTAAGCAAGAATTATATAAGAGGCAGCTTGTTGAGATGGGATTGATACTAATATATTCCTCAAATGGGAGATGAAGATTGTTGCTTTGGGCTATAGGCTAGGCTGTAGCGAGTTAAAGAACTAAAAATATATATCATAGTTTCAAAACCTAACATATCTATATAAAAAAATTGTCTTTAAAAATTAATGAACACAATAATAATAATTTTCTTAATTTGTTATTTATTTTATTTTCAAAGTCAATACCCCTTTTCACTAAAATTAAAATTAAAATTCTCTTAAAAAATTAAATTGATGAGGACAATTTTGTAAACAACTATATATAAGAAATTAACCACGCATGTATAATTCTTGGGAGGGGGAGTGGGGGTTGTAGTGGGCAAGGAAAAACTCCTATGCATAAAGAAATTAACTAGAATAGAAAAGGGAATCAAATTAAAAAGAAGAAAGACTGGAAAATGTTAAATTATAGACTATTCTAAAAGTTTAAACCAATAAGAAATGGTAAATTAAATAAGAGGAATCAAACTAAGAATTATTTGCTCTGATACAATATTAAATTACCGATTCTTCCACAAGTTTAAGTTATTAGGAAATAGTAAATTTAATTATTTAACCATAATTCTAATATAAAAATGTTAAGCATGCAATAATCTATATCATTATATTGAGTTTTTTTTTTTTTTTTTGAATTACTATTACATTGCTATTAATATCCAGGGTTTTACTAACATATGCCCTAAGAGCATAAATTAATAAACCATTCTAAGAAATTTTTTATTTAAAAAAAAAAAAAAAAAGTCGCCAACATATTTTGATTTTTTATAATTTTTTTAAAAAAATGAATGATTAGTAAATGTCTTAAGAACATACATTAATTAGACCCTAATATATAATAAAATAGCAGGAAGAAATTTCCTAATGAGAGAGGGATGATAAAGTAAATGTAACAACTGAGGAAGTATATAACTAATTAATTAGTGATTCAGAGAGAGAAAATGACTGATGGAGACCCATGTGACTTATCCTCCGACACAAAATTTTGAGTTATAACATTCTGTTAGGACATATGTGATTCACTTGTTAGGAACATATGTCACTATTTTATGTAATTGGTTAATTCTTTGACAAAATGTACTTTACTTGTATTTTGGTAGATCTAGGATGTGTTTAATACTTCAAAGAACAAGAGTTCAAGTCTAGTATTGAAGCCATGCAAATTTGTCCAAGAAACAAGTGAAGAAGTGCTGATTCATTAAAGCTCAACACCTGCTTGACACCTCTCGACACCTGGCTTATCTGTCGAGCTCTTCAGTTGCTTCTTATCTCAATCTCGATAGCTAGGTCGATCGATCAAGCAAATTTCTGTCCCCTCGACACCTCCTCGATCAATCGAGAATTACGAAATTCAGATTTCCAAATCTGATTTTCGGCCCATGCTTATGTATTTGTGTAGGGTTTCTTTTCTCACAACCCTAGACATATATAAGGTTTATTTTAGAGACTGTCACATAAGAGAATACAAGGAGAATATATGCAAAAGGTGACCAATGCCTTATTCTCTCTGAAAGAAGCTACTGCATCTTTGCACCTTAGAGTTTTGTAACCAAGTGCTTCTTGATCTTCATTGTTGATGAAATGAAGAACTTTGCAGCCAACATCTTCTTCTAGTTGGTATGTCAGTTACGTATTGGGAGCCGTGCATTATTGGTTAATCACGTACTGGGATCCATGCAAAAAGTATGGCATTCATATATTGAAGAGTTCAGAGGTTTTGAAGCGGTAGAAGATTTTTGCTGTGAATTCATCTACGGGGATTGTAGAGTCTGGGGACAAAGGTTTTGCACTAAATCTGAAACTTCTCTTTACTATAGTGAATTGCTTTTCCGGAAGGTTTCTCCCCAGGTTTTTTACTGTGAAACTAGTTTGTTTCATTGGTTTTCTTGAGTCATCATATCTTGTCTTATTTATTTTTCCGCTACATGATTTTGACATGATATTGATGTTTGTTTATTTTAACAAGTTTTATTCATAATAAATCTAATTAACAACTTGGATTTAAAACTTGTTAATTCTATCAATCGGGATTTAAATTTCCCAATACATTCTCCCACCAATAATTGATAAAAATATTAAAAAGACAAAAGTTGTATGTATTTCCCCAAAAATAATAGAAAAGGATTTTAAAATAATGCAGCATGTACCTAACAATTTGGAGAGGTGAAGGACTGACATGGAGACCCTATGACAGACATTCCAAGGCACAAAAGATCCATTTTACAATTCCCACTTGTATCAATATTTGCGATTTTCCAAATAAGAGGTATCATGTAACTAACCAATTGAGAGAGAGAGAGGACTGAATCCACAAATATAGTAGTGATTTTTTTTTTTTTTTTTTTGACAATCTATTTGTGCTTGTTTGATTCCACAAATTTGTTGTAATTCGAAGTTAGTAGAAGCACACGGTCATACGAATAAGAAAATAAAACTACATAAATTAGTAATATTTAACATGATTCAAACAACTCAACTCAAAGCCTATGTCAGTAGGTAACGCTAATCAAAATCCATTATCAGCCATATGTATTATGATCACACTCAACCAAGTCTCATAAACGAAACTCACATGCATACTCACATACTATATAAACAACACTAAAAAACAATGCAAATATAAACAAAACCTTTTAAAAAATAAAAACTAATTTACAAACCTCACACACACACACACACACACACGCACGAACTCACAATCCTAAAACTCTAATACACTCAATAACTCTTTTGGACAAAATAGACATACTCAAACTACTCTAACTCACTCTATATTCTTCTAGGAGTCATTTCCTTTCCACATTCAAGAGGACCCTTGGACAAAAGCCACCAGATTTTGGAACAATGTCTATTTATAAATCTCCAAATTTATTCCTTAAGGTGGATAAAGAATGATCAATTATGTCTTCGGTATGGAACTTTCCTTCTATACTTAGGAGAATTTCTTTACTTCCAAACAACGATAAACCATTTCCTTTCTCTCAAAGAAAATCCAAACCAAATTAGGATAATAATTTGAGTCAAATTCTACATGGATCATCACGTGCAATTTGCCACATTAGAGGTATTAAGTAAGTAACTAAGAGTACATTTGGTATACTGTAATAGATACTGTAATATAATAGATATTATTATGGTATAACTATTCGGTTGTTTAGTTATGTTTTTATTACAATGAATAATTATTACTTATAAATAGCTATTCTTTAAAATATGGAATAACTATTCCTTATCAAACGCATTGAATGTCTATTCCTTAACCTTATGTAATAACCTTTTTTAAAAATTTCCTAAAAAGCCATTAGTTGCCGCATCTTCAAAAGGAAAGAAAATAAATTCGCGTTGCTCTCTCTGCTTTGGTACCTATTACCACTTTATAATAAGAGTAATACTAGAGATACAAACTTTTTTACAAAAATTTTTACAAACTGCTGATTTAATGAGTAATTATTGGTAAATGAAAAAGTAATCCTAATGATGGGCCTAGATGAAAATCAATAGCTATTCTTTAAAATATGGAATAATTATTCTTTATCAAAAGTATTGAATGTCTATTCCTTAACCTTATGTAATAACATTTTAAAAAAATTTCCTAAAAGACCATTAGTTGCCGCATCTTCAAAAGGAAAGAAAATAAATTTGTGTTGCTCTCTCTGCTTTGGTACCTATTACCACTTTATAATAAGAGTAATACTAGAGATACAAACTTTTTTATAAAAAATTTTACAAACTGCTGATGTTATGACTAATTATTAGTAAATAAAAAAGTAATATTAATGATGAACCTAAATAAAAACTAATAAGAAGTTGGATGCATCAACAATTTGTAAAAATGTTATAAAATAGTTTACGATTGTAGCATTACTCTTATAATAAATGATTGTTAATTATTAGCTCTATTTTGAACGTCCATTTTATCAATATTAATTCACTCAAAAAAAAAAAGGTTCATCAATATTATTTTTTAACATCATATGATACTTGGGTGGTTGTTTTGTGATCAATATTAATTTATGAAATCTTCTCAAAATAAAAATAGTAATATCTATGAAATTGGAATTAATTTGATGGAATTGGCGAGTTCATGAAATTTTTTTCTTTTTTCTGTCATATTTCTTTTTAAATACAAATAAAAGATGTATCATTTTATTTTCTCTTATATGACATTTATGGAGTTATTAATTTTTAAACAAAACACATATATATTATTTATTAAATTTATACATAATAAGCTAGATCCTTCTCCCACTTTTTGTTTTTGAAAAACATAAGAGTATTTTAGAAAAATTTGACATAAAAATGATTTCATTCCACCTTCTTTTCATACTCTACCAAATTGTGGATGCATATTCAAAATTCTATTCCTAAATAGTCACCAAACTAATGAATAATAATACTTATTATATTCTAACTTAGTATATTATTTGTAATACTTATTTCTATTCTCATGTAATAATCATTACAGTGTACTAAAAGTGCCCTAAGTATGAGAGAGTACCAATTCCACAAATATAGTTGTGCTTGTTTGATTTCCAGAAATCAGTCAAAAAAAAAATCATGCACATGGTAAGCATTACATCATGTAAACTAAAATCATGCACACTGATAAAGATTGTATCTCAAGCCTCGATTTGTATGGTCACAATTGGGATCTACCCAGTGAATTCATGATAGAATTATTGTACACGTAGATGGCAATAATACAGATAGAAAGATCCATAACATGACACCTGAAAGAACAAGGACCCAATTAGTCAGCAATTTTTCACATATCTTCATCACGTGCAAGCTGGTCCTGCTAAGAGTGAGTCACACATTATTACAAAACAACATCCGGATATGGACCCCAATTTAGCTCAGTAAACCCCCCCCCCCCCCCCAACAAAAAAAAACCACCACGTCCATTCCTGCCATCACAAACTCAAACAACTGTTTCTTGCTGCTGTTGTTGTTACTGTAATTGTAACGGAAATGGAGCTCAAGGTGATCGACCTGAAGGCCTATCTGGCGGTGATGGACAAACTGGATGGAGAGCCATCAAAGATAACGGAGGAATTGGGACCTGAACTGACTAGGTCGTGTAAGGAAGTGGCTAGGTATTTGAGAGAAGCTGGGGCTGTGGTGGTGAGGGACCCAAGGTGTTCAGAAGAGGAGAATGAAAAGTTCATTGAGATGATGGAGAGGTACTATGAGAGTCCTGTGGAGTACAAGCGGCCCCAGGAGCGACCTGACTTTCATTATCAGGTTTGGTTCATTTGATTTTGTCAAGTACAGGACACGAAAGCTTAAGTTTGTATTCTAATGCATTGGACCTAATACAACACTAACATGCTTTGTGTTGGGTCCAGTGTATAGAAATACAGGAACCAAATTTTGCATTTTATATTATTATCCGGAAGCCTCTCGCCAACATGGTTCTTTTAACCCTAAAAACCACTTAAAAATAAAAATAAAAACATTATATACAGGCTTATTGAAGCTGATCTCCGTTGTTGTAGCTTCAAACACCGTTAGATGCTGTTAAACTTTGAGACTTGAGATCGCATCACAGTTTCTTCTCATTCTTCTTCTCTATATCACTCTCTCTCTCTCGTTCTTTCTCGCATCACAGTTTAAAATCTTAATTATTTATTGTTAAACGATTTTATTAAAATCTTAATCTTTTGCTTCTCTTATTCCTACCAATGAATCAAGTAGTTGACTAATCTAATTGAAGGCTTCCTTATATACAGACAGAAAATTAAAGGATGAATAGCGCATAACTAAAATACCATCATACCTGTCTTGTTGTTGGTTCCAATTTAACATGTGAGTTTGCGTTGATTTATCAAACTATTGAAAATAATCTCTTACACAATTGGAGATACCAGGTTGGGATAACCCCAGAGAAAGTAGAAATTCCAAGGCTCATGGTTGATGAAGAAATGCAAGAGAAAGTAAAAGCATTGCCCAAAGAATCTCAACCAGCCACTCTTGTAGGCTCAGATCTCAAGTGGCGTTACATGTGGAGCGTGGGTCCTCGTCCTGCAAATACCCGATTTAAGGTCTCACATCTTCACTTTCTCCTTCAATTTCATATAACATAATCCATCATTTCCTTTTAACTCTTTTTATTTCACATACAATTTCATATAATACAAACAACCCTAATTTTTCTTTTAAGGAAAACATTGTCTCATGTACCAAATGTCACACAATTTAAAATTAAATAACATGATTATACATGCATGTTTATTAGATTTGTAATATTTAATATGAATACGTCATTTCTAATGAAGATAGATCATTTTAGATTAAACCTTTGTTGTGTTGTTTTTCGTCTTTTAAATGTCATCTTTTTTGTTCAGGAACTCAACGGAGCGCCTGTCATACCTGAAAATTTTCCTGGATGGACTGAAACCATGAATTCATGGGGATATAAAATGATAGCTGCCACAGAAGTAACTCATCACCTAGCTTGGTTCAGTTCACTTAAAATGCTTTTTTATGCATGTTGTTTAATGTTATTGTGTATCCAATTTTTTTTTTTTTTTTTTTCAGGTTGTAGCTGAAATGGCTGCAATTGGTTTTGGCTTGCCAAAGGATGCATTCACATCTCTTATGAAGCAGGTTACGTTTTCAACAGTTCAACTTGTGTTATTATACTCGAGTCTACTTGTACTTTTTGGCTTTTTTCTTTTTCATTTCCATTATTGTGAAATAATATTAATACGCGCTTTTTATAACGAGTGACTTTCCTTTGAAAAACCAGGCACCGCATCTTCTTGGTCCAACAGGAAGTGACCTCAAAAGCTATGGCCAGGAAGGAACTGTGCTTGCGGGATATCACTATGACGTTAATTTTCTTACCATTCATGGAAGAAGTAAATTCCCAGCTCTAAATATTTGGGTCAAAAATGGGAAAAAAGTTGAGGGGTCAGTTCCTGAAGGATGTCTTCTCGTTCAAACAGGAAAGCAGGTAGGAGTAATAAATGTTTGGTGTTTATGGTTGTGAGCTAGTTTGCTACGTGAATCTTCTGACTTTTATCGAAATGAAAAAGAGAAAATACTGGTTCCTAAAATTTACAAAAAAAATTTATTTCCATCCATAAGCTTTAAAAGGTTCTCTGTTCATCCTTAAACATTGTACATAGTTTTTTTTAATATTTTAGAGACAAAAATAAGAATGAAAAAATAAATTTTTTAATAATTTAGGATTAAAAAAGTTTTTTTTTTTTTTTTGACTGAAAAAGATAGGAAAAAAAAATTCTTTTTTTTTTTTAAGTAGAAGAATATAAATAAAACATTTTCAATAATTTGAAACAAAAGATGAACCTTTCAATAATTTAAAGGCGAAAAATAAACATCTTATAGTTTAGGGATGAGTAATAAACTTTTGGTAAAATTTAGGGAGAAAAATTATATTTTTTCCGAATGAAAAAACAAAGAGAATGGTATTTAAAAATAGAAATAAATAAATAAATAAAAAGTGGCAAATTATGTGATTAGATCACATCGATAACTTAATATAAATAAATAAATATTTAAAACTAACATTTTGATTTTTTGTTTTAAAATTGACACATGAATTAAGATTTATATAATAAATTTTGTAATAACAACATCACTCATATGATTCTAAAAAGGTAGGAGCTATATCTCTAATATATATTGACATTTTTAGTTGGGCTTGCTATTACTTAGCTTGTATATTTAAAAAATGAAAATATCATGTTTGTATATCTATTGAGTATTATCATAGTAAATTTCAAATCAATTAATCATACAAATAACAGGAAATATGTTGTTTTTGTTATTATGATATATTTAAGTCGAAAACCATGCCTTCTAGAAAAGAAAAGGGGTAGAATATCAAATTCTTTGGACAAGGATTCAATCAAGTTCTCAAAGTAATGCCTTTGGCTAGCTATAGTACATGCTTTTTAAATTTGTACATTAATTCTCTCCCTTTTGCACTGCTTTTATGTGCCAGATGGAATATTTGACTGGTGGAGATTGCATGGCTGGAATGCATGAAGTAGTTGTCACTGAGAAAACTACTGAAGCAATTAAACAAGCATTGGAGCAAAATCGAAGCCTATGGAGAGTATCCTCAACTGTAAGTGATCTCAACCATACTAGCAATCAGGAGATTAATCATCATTACCATTATTTTTGTTTTCTATTCAGTTGGCATTTTTAGAGAGCTCAATGTGAGTGACTTTTCTATATTATGCTTATGAGTATTAACGTTAGGGACACAAAGTTTTTTATAATTTATTTCACATTTGTGAACTATAATTTAATTTGATTGAAGCAACATCACTTTTACTTGATCCATAACAGACAACTTTTATCATACATTAATCACAAACAGGGAATATCAATGATCGTAAAAACCTTTACGTCTCTATACTTATATTTTAGGACCTTTTCATTTTGGATGCAATGTTTCTGACCTCTTCTTTTCTTTTTTTCTCTTCTGCGTAGTTGTTTGCCCACATAGCATCAGATGCAGTGTTGAAGCCCTTGAGCCACTTTGCAGAATCACCACTTGCCAGCAACTATCCACCTATGTATGCAGGAGAGGTTATCAAACAGGAGCTTGCAGCTATGAATCTAAAAGGCTGAAAGATTGTAGCAATTGGTTTAGTAGATGCACACTGCATCCTAAGGTTTTCTACATGATATTAGTTACAATAAAGAAGGCTGAGAAGCTGTAGATTTTCTACTTCAGTATTTTTCTTCTTCTTCTTCTTCTTCTTCTTCTTCTTCTATGTATGGATTTGGCCGTGGCATATATGCCATTGGATCTTTGTACTATTTGCTGGTAATAAATTAGAGGGTAAATTATAACTTACCCCTTTGTCCTTTCACCATGTTACAATTTAGTCAACAATTTTTTATTGTTATACTTGATACATAAAGTTTGATTAAAATAAAACGGTTAAACTAGGTTCCATCCAAATTAAATGCATTTTGCATATTTATTAAACAAACAAACTATTTCTTTGTACCAAAATCTTGTGGCTCAACTAACATTTTCTAGTGTTTTTAACAAAGACGTTTAAGGTTTAAATCCTCCCTCCCTCATTTTATCAATTATAGTATTATCAAAAATAAATAAAACTACTCCCTTATGATTTTGATTCAATCATAATTTAGCCCCACAATATTTTCTAATAGTTACATTTTGATTACCTTTGAGATAAGATGAAATGTTAGGTATACTTTGGACACAACCTAATGATTTCATTTTAGTCTAAACCTTAGAACATATGTAACAATAAAAAGTTTATCAATAAAAAATGTAACAATAATAGGTTTACGAGACTATATTGTAATAGTGTCAAAAATCACAATGAAATAAGTTGTAATTTTCCCTAATTAATTATAACAATAGGGAATGACTTTTCTTATTGTTCTTTAATTCTTTCAAATAATTATAAATATTTTTACCTTTTTTTCAACACTGGAACGACATAATAGTGGCCTTGATTCTATGTTAGAATTTAGGATCAATTTTTTTCTACACTAATATTTAAAATTATATAAGGCATTGCCTTTATATAAGTAGTCATAGGAATGTTGTACAAGTAATATTTGTATAGTATAAGTAAAATGGACCTAAAATTAAGCATAGAAAAAAGAGAGACATACCTAAAAAAATAAACGAAAAAATGTAAAAAGTATTTTTTTCAAAAAAATATTCCAAACTCACACATAATAGTAACACAATATAGTCCACATCAAAGAAGGTTATGTGTCATGCTTCAAAGCTGTGGGGTTTGTGATTTATGGACAAATCATATGGGACATTTTTTGCATTTTCCCTAAAAGCTTAGTGCAAAATTGCTTTAAATCTGGATATAAAGAAACCAAAGAGGCTTTTTAAAAGCTGCATAATTGTCCATTTTTGTGATGAAAATGAGATGACCTTGTATTATATATTTCAAACAGTGTGACAGCTTCTTCTTTTTTTTCTTTTAATAATTTAAACAACTTGATTAGGTGCTCTAATGAATAGTCCTTTATGGAGGGATAAGATATGTAGTGTGCATCTTGCCTATTAACCTTTCCAGTGGCAATTTTGCTCCACCTCGCTTGACTGGCCTCTCCTTGCTTCACCATGCATGGGTTTTCCGTCCACTTAAACGTGGTAGGGCAAGGATGGGGCGAAATTTTGGCTCCACACCATGGGACAAGGCGGGAGCTCCTAGACACCAATGGAAGGCTGAATGAGCTACCAATAATATCAATTTGACCCAATTCATGGAAAATTAAAAATGTAGAAAATACCTAGAGACTCTCATATGCTGATTCATTTCAAACCAAGACACCAATGGAACCATGGATGAGATACCAAAAAATAAAAATGTAGAAGAAGTTAAGCATGGAACGATAGAAACTTGAGAGAGGCAACAGGAAATCATCACTAAACTCCTAACGCTACAGAAAAGCCAACCTTTCACCATTGTAGTCTCATTCATTCACTGGACCACTTTCTCATGGTCTATTACATATCACATGTTTGGTTATATTCTTAGATTGGACTCCCCCTCCACTTTGAGGCAGTTTTACTTTCTATGCAAAAGTGGCCACCCAAGGCAAATTAATGTTTCAAATTTAAAGACGTGAAGATTATGTGTCATTGATTTGTGAAAGTGATTTTTTTGGATAATGATGGAGCAAGAATTATTAAGAGGAAGCATGATGGTATGGATTAATAATGGTGTATTCCTCAAATATGGAATGAAGATAACGGTTGTTTGGTGGTGGTCTAGGATGTTACAATTGACAGGTTGATGATTTTTTTTTCTTTCTTTCTTTGTATGATGTTTTGTTATCCTTAGTGGTGATAAATGTTAACCTCAATTTGTGGTTCTCTTTAGCCACACTCCGCTAGAGAGTAGGGATTCCATCAGAGGGTTGGAGAGGCATATGATTGAGAACAATCTAGACAGGGAACCACAGTTAATGGAATAAAATTCTTAAAATCTTATTCATCTTTTGAAATGAAATAATTGAATTTTGTTACATTATCAATATTTTAATATATATATATATATATATATACACACTAAAATGATAATAGCCAATGTCGAATCTTGATACAGCAAAATACAATCAATGCCTTCAATATTTTTTTTCTGGAGAAAGATAGAATTCTACTCTAGTCTAATCTAAGTTTATATGCAGTGACCATCGTCCAAGAGTGCCGGTAGTAATGCATTCAATAATTAAAGTCATTACTCATGTGTAACCTTTCAAGTTAATTTGCACGTAATTTTTTAGGTTCTTAAAAGTAACACCACTAGAAAATTCTTAATACCATATGTATCCATTTTGAAATGAATGGATGGTATTTTACAATATCCTCAATAATTTAATTATTTATTAAATATTGACAACCCATGTTTATTTAAATCTTGATGGGACAAATTCCAATAAATGCATTTCAAAATATATGAATAAAATTTTAAGAACTTCACGGTGAAATTTCCCTAAAACCCTACAGTTTTTTAATCCCTATAAATCTACTTGTGCTAGCTTTCAACTTATGGATGCATGATTTATATTTTCTTATAGCTTTCACTAGTTGCCATGAATTTTATAGTTTTGTGTCATGATCTAACAAATTCCATAAAGAGAATTTAGCTAGCTAGGTTCAAATCCTCTCTGCAATTGCAAGCTTGCTTTCATTAGTTAACCTATGAAATTTTGTTAGTTTTTCCTAATGTTAGCAGGATTTGTTCTTCAAGTTGCATTCTATATTTCCAATTCTAATTTTTGCCTTTTTCTTTAAAAATAAAATTATCATTTTTGCTGGACTTGTGTTCCCAATGGAAAACCCCAATGGTCAGTTATATTATTCTGAGCATCAAAATATTGTATAATTTTTCATTCATCAGGGTCCCGTTTATTTTTGGATTTTTTTTTTAATAATTCAATTAGATACAAATATACAATAAGAGAGGGGGAGTTGAATTTTCAACTCTAAAAGTTTGTATCAGTTGAACGGCAAAGCACTTAACCCATTTATGTTTACTTGCTACAGTGCTTGAACTTTTTGTTTTTCTTTTGAAGGAGGGAATGGCCTCATTAAATAGAATAAGGTGCCACAACATTGGGAGTTCTAACATTAAACATCCATTCCCTATATGAATTAAGTTCCAGGAAAACATATTAGCAAAACAAAAAAAGTTCCTGGAAAACTTTTACTCACATGTAGTAACTTCTAAATGATAATAAAAGCTTCCCGTGGACCACTTATTTCTCAGTTTCCGCGATTTGTATGTAGGGCTTTATATATGTTGATTGATTATCTGTGGACTATATTCTATTCAGATCCTGATTCCTAAATATTGAGAGCTTTTTTTTATAAAATAAATAAATAAATATTGAGAGCCTCTGTTAACTAGTGCCTTAATACTTTATTAAATGATTTTTGTTATTCTTTTTTCAATATATATATATATATGAGACTAGGGTCTTTATTAACAAATAATTTAAGTGAACAAATTAAGGCATATTTAACCGTACTGATGGTTGTCAATAGCATTGTAACTCAATAGGATAACTTCCGTTGACCGTAAAATATGCCCTCTAATTTCGGAAAAGCATTTCCGTTTTTATTTTACCTTCAAATAACTTCCGGAACTGAGACGCGCAAAGGGAGAAAGAGAGAGAGAAAGAACGACTCACAGACGCAGCGAAACGGTAGAGAGAGAGAGAAAGAAGAGAGAGTAGGGAGAGTGAGCAACAGCCCAACCCCAGACGCAGCGGCGAGATCGTGCCGTCAAGTTCGCGCCGCCGATCTCTCTCTTTCTCGATCTCCCTCTCCCTTTTGAACCGAGTCTGATCGTTGTAGCACCACGCCGATCTCGCAATCACAGCACCACGCCACGCAATCTCGCCTTCGCCTTTGCCGCGCGATCTCGCCTCTCGTCGAACCCAATCGCCTCTCTCTCTTCCTTCTTCTCTCAATTTGACCGGATTATCAATTTTTTTTTCTGGGTTTTATTTGTGTTTCTGGATTGAGGAATGAAATTATTTATTTGTTTGGCAGCTAAGAAAATGTGAGAAAATGTGAGCAACAAGTAAAAAATGTGTTTTCTATGGTATTTTCAAGAACACAACCAAACACCAGAAAATATTTTTCAAAACATTTTCTGAAATGCAACCAAACACTTAAAAAGATTTTCTTTTCCTAAAATAGCATTTCTGGAAAATAAGTATTTTCCAGAAAATATTTTACATGAAACAAACACAGCCTTAATCTCTTTTATAATTAAGAGACAGATTTTGTCATCCAAATGATAAATCACTTCTTTTTTCTTTTTTTCTTTTTTTCTTTCTTTCTAATTTTCTTGGACTAGCATCAATACCTCAACTCAATGAGAAATTATTGAGTACTCCCGGAATATTATATATGCGTACTCTCCTCTCTTACATAATTGTGAGTCCCACAAATTAAATTCATGGTAGAATCCACAATTCATATGAGAGGGGGGAATATACATTTATGGTACTCCGGAAATATTTAATAATTTTCCCAACTCAATAACTTATTCATTAGCTTCATTAAATTCACTTACCAACACTTAAAAAAGTTTGAATCACATCTAATTTATGAACTAAACTATTCGATTATTTTATCAAATTCCATTTCCAATTATGAATGTCATCAAAACTAGTCTTTCCAACGCAATGGAAGAAAAGTTTTTTTCATGGACACTTTGATATTATTTATTGAAAGTGACATCACTATGATATTGTAATACAAATTCAATTATAGATAATTTTCAAGATTTAAAAAATACCAAGTTATCTTTTAACAAATAATTGTACTTGGAATGTATTAAAAAACAATATCTTTTTCTTTATTGACGATTTGTTAATACAAAAATGGATGTTTATTTAGAATCTCATAATAATTTTTTTTAATTATATTTCAGCTCCACTAACTCTACCCTTTATTAGAGGTGCCACATGCCCTCAAATTAACAGGTACACACAATCCCCTTTTGAACTGGTTGGTGTCCAAAGACTCCAAACCAATGTCTCTTTGACAAGCGTCAGGTGGAGTACGAAGATGCTAACGAGAGATAAAAAGGACATCCACCGAGAAAAGATAAAAGGCCACTCGTTTAAAGTATGTATTGGTTTGAAGTGCCACACAACCATTAGTTTTGTGTAGGTGTTTGTCTCTGCAACGTGGTCAAAAATGTTTACATTAAGGATTTCATATCTTTTGTGATGTGATGAGTGATGGAAAAAGATAACCATTAGTGGCAATGTGGTCAAAAATGTTTACATCAAGGATTTCACATCTTTTTGGAAAAAGACAACCATTAGTGGCAATGTGGTCAAAAATGTTTACATCAAGGATTTCATATCTTTTGTGATGAGTGATGGAAAAAGACAACGATTAGTTTTGTGCATGCGTTCGTCATCTGCAATGTGGTCAAAAATGTTTACATCAAGGTTTTCGTATCTTTTGTCATGAGTGATGGTAAAAGACACGTATCTGGTATTCTGGTTCACAACATGCCCATAAGAAGCATTAAGACCCCCCCATTGATTTATTTTGCCATTTTGATGTGAAGTATGAAGCAGCATGCCTTATTTAGAGCATTCAACCGTTGTAAAATAGCATAAGGATCATAATGCCCATTAACCCTAAAAAACATCACATTAGCTTATTAATTTATTGTCAAAAATGCAATTTTGTTATGGTATTTGTGCAAATATACACAAGCACTATTGTTGTGCATTTCTTTTTCTTTTTTTTCTTTTTTTTGAAGATAAAGGAAGAAAAGATAAAGGATGGATGGTAGTTGTACTGTGTGGAGATAAAGAAATAATTTTTAAAAATAATAAAATTTGATATTTTGATAAAATATAGTTTAGAATAAATAACTTAATGTTGGTGTTTTGAAAAATGGTTGGGTAAAATAGAAAAAATAAGTTTTTATGCTAAAATAGACATAAATTTTTGTACGAACTGATGTAAATGATCTTAGGCTATGTCTTGTAGGGAAAGAGATGAGAAAAGAAAATACCAAGAGAATGGAAAGAGAAAGGAAAGGGAAAAAGAAAATATCTTCCTCTACGTGTTTTTGAATGTAGGAAAAAAAAAAAAAAAAAAAAAAGAGGAAACAAATTTTTTCCCTTCTTTGGTTTTCAAAGAGAATGGAAAGAGAAATAACTGTTTTTTATTTTATACCCTTGAAGATGACCTCTAGTGTAAATCAACAAACGTCGAGAAAATAAATTATTGAACACAAAACTTAAATAAATTTTCTGGTAAGATATAAGAAATTAAGGAATCAACATTCAAAAAATTAATGAGTATTAATTCCATGTATATGTGGATCCATTTCAAACCAAAATTAATGAGTGTCCACCCCAGGCAAATTATTATTACAAATTTAAAAGCATTTGAGGATTATGTGTGTTTCGATTTGTTTATGTTGTTTTTTTCGATATTTATTGAGCAAGAATCATATAAGAGGAAACTTGTTGAGATGGGATTGATACTAATATATTCCTCAAATGAGAGATGAAGATGTTGGTTTAGGGCTATAGGCTAGGGCGTAGCAAGTTAAAAAAACTAAATAATATATCATAGATCAAAAATGTTAAGTATGCAACAATCTATACCATTATACTGCTTTTTTTTTTTTTTGGTTGAATTACTGCTATATTGCTATTAATATTTTGGATTTTACTAACATATACTCTAATGGCATATATTAATAAACTATTTTAAGAAAAGTTTTATGGAAAAATGAAAAAGTTACTAACTTTTTTTATTAACGCTAATATCTATAATGGCTAGACAAAATTGCCTGATGAGAGAGAGATGAGAAAGTAAATGTAACAACTGAGGAAGTACATAACTATTTAACCAGTGATTTAGTGAGAGAAAATGATACTGATGGAGACCCTATGTCACTTATCCCCCGATACAAAAGTTTGAGTAGTAACATTCTCCCACCAATAATAGATAAAGATATTAAAAAGCAAAAAGTTGTATGTATTTCTCCACCAATAATCGAAAAGGATTTTAAATAATGGAGCATGTACCTATCAATTTGGAGAGGTGCGAAAGGACTGTCACGGAGACCCTATGCCACATATTCCCGAGCACAAAAGTTTAAGTAGTATAATATTATTGTATGATTTTCTTTTATATAAAGAGAATTAAGATTTGAATCTTCTTTTTTAAATTATAGAAAAATGATATTAGAGAAAACCCCTAATTCTTTGTTTTCATTTTCCATTCTCACTTTGTTATCTTCCTTTATCACCCGCATAATAATTTTTTTTTTTTATGAACTATAAAATAGTAGTTCACAAATAAAGTGCTCTTTTTTTTGGTTAAGTTTACTTTTTCAAGAAAATAAGCAATTCCAAATATGCAAGTATACATCAAATGGTAAAACATGTGGAAACTACTAGAGCATTTGTAACTTGCTTTCATAAGAGAAGTTATTAACCTAAAGTAAAGATATCAAACATAAAACAATCCACACAAAAAAGAAAAAATAAACATGAGAGAGAGAGAGGGAGAATAATAGTAGAGTTCTAAAGAACATGAAAATTCATCAATATAAAGTAAAGATACAAACAATATTTAAATAAAAAATTCCAAAAGAAAAAGAAAAACACGAGAAAGAGAGAAAGTAATAACCTTTTTGTGTGATAAAATATGTATAGAGTGAAAGAGATTAGCAAATTTATAGTAAGAGGATGGAGATAAGAATAGCTAGTCAAAATAAAAGGAAGATGAAGGAATAAAGGAAAAGTGATATTAAATGTTAATAGTAGTGGAAAGATGAGAAGATAAAAGGGAATGGAAAAAGTTAGAGAAAATGTAACCGTAAACTACAAAATTAATAAATAAATAAAAAGAGTCAAAAAATAAAAGAGAAATAGTTGAAAATAAGTAGGTCATATGGCCGCTAACGTGGTTCAACAGAAACGTAGCAACAATAAATGCTACGCTTCACCTTTTAGATATGTATAGATATAGATTAAGTACCTAGAATTGTTGAATGACTCACATTCCAATAGATGCAATAATGAAACAGTTCTGACTCTTTGCAAGTCTTCATTGATTGTTTTTCCAATTATCACACTAATCGGACCTTGACAAATCTAGTAGAGTCATTCTCATAATAAATTACCGACTCTTCAATCAATTTAGCTTCGCTAAAATGCCTGGCTGATATTATACCAAATAAGGACCTAGAATTGTTGAATGACTTGCTTTCCAATAGTTGCGTAAATGAAAGTCTTTCCAAGTGATATTTTTCCAACAATCTGCTTATAAATATAACTTTTTTTTTATTAAGAAAATACATAAATATAATTATTAAAAAATAAAATTCAATAGTTTGGCCCTCCTGTCTACCTGTCAACAAATGGCTCTGCCACCATTCCAAATACTACCAAATAATGTAGCACAAAACATTCATTTGCATCACAATGCATGATAACACAATATGCCTCTACTTTTGGCTTACTTCCAATGCTCCAATAATATGCCGACGCAATGTGAACATATATCAATTAGCATTACGTGCACAAAGAGTCAGATCAGATGGCAATATCGCAGAAAAGATGACATGGCTTCATCAAGATGAGACCTGAAAAGGACGAGACCCACTCAGCAAATTCCACATCAATATGTACCTACGAGAGAATTGGAGTCACACAATGCTACAAAACAACAATTATTACACAGTGAAATCGTCCTAAAAATGGACCCCAATTTACCTCAATAAAAAAAGCTAACGTAATTCAATCCCATATATAACACACTCCCGCCATCACAGTCACTCAGAATAATATCTTGTGTTTTTTAATTATTGTGACGAAATGAAGCTACTTCCGGTGATCGATATGACTGCATATCTGGCCGTGATGGACAAACTGGACGGCGAGCCGTCAAAGCTAAAAGAGCAGCTGGGACCTGAGCTGACTGAGTCGTGTAAGCAGTTGGCTCGGGTTCTGAGTGAAGCGGGGGCGGTGGTGGTGAAGGACCCAAGGTGTTCGGCGGAGGAGAACGAGCAGTTCATCGAGATGATGGAGCGATACTATGAGACTCCTGTGGAATACAAGCGCCCCCAAGAGCGACCAAGCTTGCGTTATCAGGTTTGGCTTGGTTTGGTTTTATGGGGAACTAAGATTCAAATTTTCCTCCCTATTATATTATCGAATTATCAACCAAGAAAAAAACTTTTTGTATTATAAGGTAGTTAGGGTAAGGAATGTTTCTCGGTTGGTCTTATAATTATTTGATTTGTGTGGGATGGAGATGTATATACTCAAGGAATAATCAAGTACTTGTAATATAACTTGTCTCACCTTTTTAAAAGTTATCATAACTTTTGAGTGGAGTTATAATGTATTTTTATGTTAAAACCTATTTCTCTCTCCTTTGTGTATGTGTTTGTTTCTCAAAAAAAAAAAAATACTCTAATAGTCCAAAATACCCATGTCATCAAAGAAAAAATAATGATTAAGAAAATATGTGTGAAAAAGAAGATTCTAGAATTTGATGCGTTAAAAAATATACTTAAATAAGTATTATAATAATGCTAAGCAAAGTTTGTTTGATGTTGATAATGTGACAAAATAGAAAATATAAAATTTTGGTGATGTTCTTTAGATGTTGCATCTTAGATTTTTTTTATTAAAATCAACCACAATCAATGCAACAAACATAATGTTGTCTTTTTTGAGAACAACTAAAGTCAATCATATGATTCATTGGGGAACGCATCCATGCAATTGAACTTAGTTGGGGAACCTAAAGTAAAACAGTTGAAGAATCATACCTAAGTTTCTCAACTAAAACAATGTGAAGAAAGTGAATAGATTCATAATTCTGGTCGATTTCAATTACTATGGATTTTAAGTGAAGTTTTGTGACTGTCTTTGATTTAGAACCACACCCCCCTCTCCATTGTGTGTGTTTGTTTCTAAAAAAGAAAATAGTCATTTGAAATGTTTTTTGTACTTAAACCCATGTGTTTGGCAAAACTCCATACTGAGTCGAATTGAACTGAACCTATTCGAGGTGGTGGAGAGAGCAATCGATGCCAATCAATCAGCAATAGTTACCGGCATTGATGTGATTGATTGCTATTAGGGTGGTCAGGTATGGTCGGTGGAGTTAGTATGGGGATGAGGATTGAGGAGACCACCAGACCTTAGATCAGTGAACAAGAAAACTGTTAGACCTCATATCTGTGGATGAAACGGTTAACACATGCAGCTCAAATATACTTTTGTTTAGTGTTAAATGAGGAAATTAAAACCATATAAACTTTTGCTTCTTTCATTCTTCCAATCAATCAAGTGGTTGACGAAACAGTAATTGAAGGTTTACATAATTTACAGAGAAAATAAAAGGATGAATGAAGCGTAAGTACCATCAATGTTTGAGTTGTTGTTGCCACCAATTTAACATGTGAGTTTGTATTGATTTATTACAATATATAGATATATTGAAAAGAATTTATGTCACAAAGGTTGGAATAACACCAGAGAAAGTGGAAGTTCCAAGGGCCATGGTTGATGAAAAACTGCAAGAGAAAATAAGAGCTATGTGTAATTCGAAAGAGTCCCAACCAGCCACTCTTACAGGACCAGATCTCAAGTGGCGTTACATGTGGAGCGTGGGTCCTCGTCCTTCAAAAACCCAATTTAAGGTCTCACATCTTTCCCTTCTTCAATTTCATATGATCTAACTGATTATTTTCTTTTAATTAAACTTGTATCTATATACAATTTCATATTATACATTTTGAACGACCTAGATTAGTATGCTATGAATAAAATCTATTTCTAGATAAAGATTTTTTTTTTTTTTTTTGTAGTGTCACGTCATTGAAAATTAAATATCATAATATTTGATATACATTTAGATTTATAATAGTATTACAAGTACAAACTATTTTATAACATTTTTACAAACTATTGTTGTAGCAAAAAAAATTTTAGTTCTCATCTAAACCCACCACTTTTGAGTAATTCTACAGCAACAAACTATTTTACAACATTTTTACAAAATGTTGATGTAATCAACCTCTTGTTGGTTTTCATCTAAACCTACCATTAATATCACATTTTCATTTATCAAGAATCAATCACCACGTCAATAGTTTGTATAATTTTTTGTAAAATAATTTGTATCTCTAGCATTATTCATCACTTTTTCATTTACTAATAACCACTTGCCACATCAGCAGTTTGTAAATTGTAAATTTTTTTTGTATAAAAGTTTGTATCTCTAGCATTTTTCTTGTAGTATTAAATCTAAACCAAAAAAATAAAGAGCATCATTTTGGGACTAAAACTTTGTTGCGTTATTTTCTGTTTTTTAAATTCCATCTCTCTTGTGCAGGAACTCAATGCAGACCCGGTCATACCTGAAGGTTTTCCTGGATGGGTTGAAACCATGAATTCATGGGGATATAAAATGATGGCTGCCACAGAAGTAACCCATTATCTAGCGTGGTTTAGCTCACTTGTATTAATGCTTATTATGCATGTTGTTTAATGTTATTGTGTACCCAAAAATTTTTGTTCAGGTTGTAGCTGAAATGTTAGCAATTGGGTATGGCTTGCCAAAGGATGCATTCACTTCGCTTATGAAACAGGTTACGTATTCAATACTAAACAGTTCAGCTTGTTTTATACTCGTGTCTACTTGTTGGATTTGGCCCATTTTGGCTTATTTAATTTATGGAGAGCTTTTTAAATACTCAATTTCGCTAAATACAATGTTTGTGTGTTGCCTTAAAGTAATCGTGTTCAGTCCTTTAAATTATGTAGTCAAACTAAATACTAATATATTATCACTCCATTAGCCACTTTTAGTCACATTAGTAACTAAAATTGACTACTTCTAAACTTTTAGGGACTAAAAAGCGATCATTTTAAGTTTGTTAGGAAATAAAAGCTTGCACTAAAACGTGATCATTTTGAGTTGAGTTGTCCGTCAATTGCAAGGAAAGCACAAACCCCAAGTGATGAAACCCAAAGTAGGACACCCCTACCTTGATTTGCTAGTGATCCCCAACTAAGGGCCTCCATCCACCAAGCAATGTCACCACCAACGCAAAACCCCAAATCACCAACTACAACCACAACATATCCATCCATATATGTTAGAAATATGTGATTAAATGATTAAATTTATCATATCCTAATAATTTAAGTTTTTAGAACAATCAGTAATTTAACACATATTGATCCACTCTCATCTCGTCAAGTTTCCTCTTATATGCTTCTTGCTCCATTATTATCCAATAAATTCCCGTAAACACATAAATCACACATCATCCCAAATGATTTCAAAAAAATTGGATTTACTATTTACTTTGAGTTTATTTCTTAATTGTTGGAAAATTGGCTGAGAAAAATTAAGCATAAAAAAATAAAAAAAGAGAGAGACTTACCTAAACAAATAAACGAAAAAATATAAAAAGTTTTTTTTTTTTAACTATTCCAAACTCACACATAATAGTAACACAATATAGTCCACATCATAGAAGGTTATGTGTCATGCTTCAAAGTCGTGGGGTTTGTGATTTATGGACAAACCATACCGGACTTTTTTGCATTTTCACTAAAAGCATAGTGCAAAATTGCTTCAAATCTGGACATAAAGCAACAAAAGAGGATTTTTGAAAGCTGCATAATTGTTCATATTTTTTATGAAAATGAGATGACCGTGTATTACATATTTCAGACAATGTGACAACTTTTTTTTTATTTGAACAACTTGATTAGGTGCTGTAGTGAATAGTCCTTTATGGAGGGATAAGATATGCAATGTGCATCTTGCCTACTAGCCTTCCCAGTATCAAGAAGACAAAATTTTAATAATTTTTTTAATAATTAATGATGTAATTTATTGTGATTGATGCATAATAAAAATAACCTTAATAATAGATTTGTGTCAAAGTGATAATTCTTTAATCACAACTTATCAAATTGAATTAATTATACAATATTATGGAAGTCTAACAATGTCGTAGTGCTCCTTTGCAACTAATAGTAGATTCTATTAATTAAATTTATAATAGGATTTATAATTCATATGAGAGAAGTGAATACGACATTATTGTACTCCTAGAATATTGTATTAAACAATAAACCTAGGGACAATAAAAATTCACAACATTCCCAAATTAGCTTACTCCCCACCACAATCTATCATTTATTTTTTTTTAAATGGTCCATATGTGAGGTAATAGACTAATTTAGAAATGCTATGAAATTATTGTGAATTCTTGTAGGGCCTTTTAGTATTTCACTAACCTTGTAAAAGTTCTTTCAAGCTTTAGAATTTTTAATTTTTTTTTGTAATGACTAAGCAAGGCATTGTATGAGTTATATTCTTTTTCATATCCATATTAATTGTGCGATAATATTAATATGTACATATAACAAGTGCCTTTTCTTTTAAAAATACAGGGGCCGCATCTTCTTGGTCCAACAGGGAGTGACCTCCAAAGTTATGGCCAGGAAGGTGCTGTGCTTGCAGGATATCACTTTGACACTCATTTTCTCACCATTCATGGAAAAAGTAGATTCCCTGGTCTAAACCTTTGGCTCAAAAATGGGCAAAAAATTGAGGGGGTAATTCCTGAAGGATGTCTTCTTGTTCAAGCAGGAAAGCAGGTATGAGTAGTAATGGGGTGAGTTTGGTGTTCATGGTTGCATATTATGAGTTAGTTTGCTACACAAAACTTCTGACTTAATTGTAAAATCAATTAAGAGAGTCAAAGCAGTATACAATATGTTATGAAAAATGTTAAAAATTTTTTTTTTTTTTTTAAATTACAAATCTATGTGTCAATGAATGTGATTAGTACTATATTAATAACCTAATGAATAAATTTCTGAATTACTCTTTTGTTTGCCGCTTAAAGGAGACATCTATAAACCCAAAGTCTCAAGTTTGGAAATCAAACAATTGAATATGTTTCACAAGTGTAAATTGGTATTGATGAATTTGTAGGTACAAATCTCTATGATTTGATTCTAATACAATAGAATAATTCTCTAATTCGATCTCCTTAAAAAAATCTTCAATTCAAGTATAGCATCAATGTAGTCTTGACTCGAACACAAGATGCCCTCCACTTGGATTGGAAAGTGGATTGAAAGCTCCTTGGAATGAAATTGCAATGAATCTCTAGTTGTGTGCTTGTTAGAGATTTCTTGTTCTTTGCATTCTTCGTAGGTTCTTCGAATGTTCTTAGTCTTCCAAGATTCATGGTGAAATTTCTTTGAGGGATTTATGGCTTGAATCCGATGAAGTTTCAATGGATCAAAGTCTTTGAAGTTTTCTGGAGGCTTTGAAACTTGATTCCAGTAGAACTTTAAGACTTGTAAGAATGATTTGGATGGATGTTATTCGAATGTTCTTCTTCTTCGAAGATTTGTAGTGAAAGTTTTTTGAGATTTTGGAGGCTTGGATCTATAGAGCTTCACTAATTTGTAGTCTCTTGGTGTTTATAGAGGCATTTGAGCTTGATTCCAATGAACTTTGAGATCTAGAAGGATGACTTGAATGATTTTGCTTTGAATGTTCTTCGTCTTCAAAGGCGAAGTTCTTGAAGTTCTTGGAGGCTTTGGAGATTGATTCCGATAAAGCTTCGAGACTTCTGAATGTGTATGAACCTCTGCCATAAGACTGAGGAGAGTCTCTATTTATAGGAGTCTTGGGGAGGTATGATCACACGTGATTGGGTATGAGCAATGACACTAGTCATAATTTAAATGGATGGACTTTATGTCTTGTTCTCCAAGGTACACATGGCATTATGTGATTAGCCAAAGTGTATTAATTTAAAATAACACATGCAACTTTTAATTAGATTGCTTATGTCATTTAAATTAACACATGTTGACGTGATAGGCTCTTGGGTTTTCTTTATAATTTTATTCAGAAACACTTGGAATATTTCTATTGGCCTCTAAATAATGACAGTGAAACCCACTAAGTAGCATATGGTGTGTTGTAATTGACCGTTTTAAATGTGCCACATGAATTTAGTGGTTTAATGTGACAATTTATGATTGGTAGAAAATTTCACTCTCTACAACATTAATTTATAGAGTTTATATAACAAAATTTATAATAATCGTAACATCACTTCTTCACTTATATGGGACATCGTGGAGTTACATCCATGTCGGATGTCCTTATGATGGTAGGGAGCTAACTGATAATTGGCAATTTTTATTTGGGCTTCATATTACTTAGCTTATGTACATTAAAAAAAATATGTTCTCTTATCAAAATATATATATATATATATATGTTCTGTTTTAATTAAACTGTATATCATTTATAATCATAGCAAATTTGAAATCATTCAGTCATACAAATAGCAGAAAATATGTTGTTTTTGTTATGATATATTTCAAGTATAAGACAAATACTCTGGTTTTCACTTTTAACCTGAATCTGAAGTCTTTGGATAAGGATTCAATCAAGTTCTCAAGTAATGCGGCTGGCTAGCTATAGCCTATAGTAATGCATTCTTAATTTGTACATTAATTTTATCCCATTTGCACTGCTTTTATGTGCTAGATTGAATATTTGACTGCTGGAGACTGCATGGCCGGCCTGCATGAAGTAATTGTCACTGACAAGACTATTGAAGCGATCAAACAAGCAAAGGAACAAAATCGCAGCCTATGGAGAGTCTCCTCAACTGTAAGTGATCTCAACCAATCATTACCATATAGTTCTTTTTATTAAAAATATGATTTCAAAAAGAATAGAATAACAGGAAAAAAAAATTTCATGTAACTGATCTTGATTAATCCATTAAAGAAATATAGCTAATCATAATATTATAAAACTAGGCATGATTTTTATTGTTGTTATCGTTATCAATGTGAATGACTTTTCACTACAACAAACAAGACTTATAGTGACGAAAAAATTTCATCACGAAATGTCTTAATTTCATCACCTAGGACATATGGTGACGAAACATCATTCGTCACGTATTTTTGACCTCTTCTTTTGTTTCTTTTGTGTCATATGTAGTTCTTTGCCCACATAGCATCAGATGCTGTGTTGAAGCCCTTGGGCCACTTTGCAGAATCACCACTTGCCAGCAACTATCCACCACTTTATGCAGGAGAGCTTATGGAAGAGGAGTTTACCTTTCTTAATCTGAAAGGGAACGAAGCATGATAGCTTCTATCAATCTGCATTATATATGTTACAATAAAGAAGGCTGACGAGCTGCTCATTTTCTTCTTTTTTTGTGTGGGGGTTGTGGAGTGTTCTTGATGGTTGTGGATATATGTTTAAATTTACTGTAACTAATGGACTTGGTTATTGCCATTAGATCTTTGTAATATTTGCTGAAAATAAATTATGGGGTACATTATAATTTACCCATTTATGGTTTGATCATATTATAATTTAGTCCAAAAAAAATTAATTGTTATTTTTGTATTCTAACATTTGGATTAAAATGAAACTGTTGAGTTCTATATTTTTTTTATATATATAATTTAATAGTTATAATAGAAGAAAGGGGATTTGAACTTTGAATATCTTGAAAATAGCAAAAAGTGCCAACTAATTGAACTACAACTCTACAAGGCTCTTAATTCCGTTCAAATTAGCAATATATATTTTGCATTTTTTAGACAAACAAATTAATTATCCCTTAGAGGTTTGATCCCATCACAATTTAGCCCCACAAGTTTTTTTAATTTATTACATTTTAATTAGCTAAGGTTTGGAATAAGATGAAATCGTTAAGATTTCTCTGGAGGGAACCCAACAATCGATCTCAATTTTAGTTCAAACTTTCGAAGGTCAAATGTAACCATTGAACTAAGTTGTGTTGACTCTTCTCATTGTTCTTTAATTCTTTTGATAATTATAACAATATTTTAATACATATGCCCTCCTCCTTTTTCATTTTTCTTTTTTGCTTTTTACCTATAATGTCTTTTCTTAATTAGGCAAGTATTTATTTGAGTAATCCTCAATCAATTTAACACAATTGGAAGTGAGATGACCTTTGGGTCTATGAACTTGTCCAAAAACGTGAACTAAAATCAATAGATGAAATCATTGTTAACACATTTCAACAAGTCTGGCAAGGAAAACATAAAGAAAATCATACGGACAGAGAGAAGAAGAAAAAAATCATGGTTTATAGATCTGAAAAGCATCAAAGAGTAACGAATTTATTCAGTCAAAATCATGAGAAACAGATTGTATTTCGATTACATGTTTTAATTCCCACGTAACAATTACTTTATAATCTATATATTAATCAACGTTTTTCAATTCAATTTTTTATATATGGGGCAGGGGAGGATTAGATGATTTATGTATTTTATGGAAAATAAAAAAGAATTTAAATCATATTATAAGATTTCCTAACATTTTTTTTAATTATTAATCTTTAAGTCAATTTGGAAAAAAAATGTTCCACTATGCACATTAATGCACTCTCAATGATTTTTGCATTTCAGGTATCACACTTCACAACATATGCTTATGCCTTATTTTTTTGCGTTTCACCTAGTAAAAGAAACACAAAAAGTTTATAAATGCTCGGGCTAGCAATAATGTTGATTTGTTCATTGAAATAAGATATTTCCGGATTTCTCCTATAAATCACTGTTCCATTTGATTTGAAAATTCAAACAAACCATTATATATTTTCCTGCAAGGCTGAGTTTTCATTCCATTTCTCCTATAAAAATCACCGTTCCATTCCATTTGATTGCAATCCAACAAGCCTTTATTTATTTTCTGCAAGGCTGAATTTTCATTCCATTTCTCCTATAAATCACTGTTCCATTCCATTTTATTGAAATCCAACAAGCCATTATATATTTTCCTACAAGACTCAGTTTTCTTTACTTCTCAATCATGTCAATGAACAAAGCTAAAAGCAAAGGTCGACAGAAGATTGAAAACAAGTTAATAACAGACTATCGTTGTCGTGAAGTTACATTCTCAAAGCGCAAAAGTGGGCTCTTCAAGAGTGCAAGTGAGCTTTGTATACTATGTGGTGCAAAAATTGGCATAGCTGTGTTCTCCCTTACAGGCAAGCCATTCTGTTTTGGAAACCCAGATATCAACACAATCATAGACCAATATGTCAGTGGAAATCCACAAACAAATGTTGGTACAGGTGGTATTGTGGAGTCTCTCCAACGGGCTACAATTCTGGAGCTTAGCAAGGAACTCGACATGAAACTTAAGGAATTGGAAATCGAGAAAGAGCGAGGAGAGGCAATTGAAAAGTTGAGGAAGGAGATCCAACAAAAACTTATCTGGGAAGCACCTATTGAAGAGCTTGGTCTACGTGATCTTCAACAATTATCATTGTCATTGGAAAACCTTAAGAAGAAAATTCATGCTCGAATTCACGAGCTATATAATGGGGCTTCTTCTTCCTCTTCTTCATGGTCATTGCCATCCGCTGATGCCACCCATTTGGTAGGAGCTTTTATCACAGAAACATCAAACAGAGACATGGAATGGCAAGCTCAAAGGCAGAATGAGGAATTGAATAGTTCCTTGGATTGTCTGACTTTTGATGCCTTCTAACCATCTTATCACTGATATGACAAAGAAAAAGCTCTTCTATAACTCCTCTTGGCAACAATGTTAGTAATAGACTACAGAAGATCTTTTAATCTTAGGAAGGTTTTTTTTTTTTTTTTTTTATGAATAATGTCTTGCAATGATATTTTTCTCCTCCCCATATTCCAGATTTGTAGTTATTCTTGAAATCTTCCTTTGTTTGGATTAAGACAAGATCCAAATTGTTACAAAGCTCTAGTGATGATCATTGATGATTTAATCCTAAACAATAGGAGTCACATTTTAAAGAATCGCAGTTTTTGTTTGTGTTGCCAAAAAGAAAATAGTTGTTTTTGTTGTCCAAATTAAGCTAGAAATATGAGCACACAAATTAAGTTAAGACCTACTTTCCTTGCACGTTAAGGAAAATAGTGGATTTGACTTTGGAGACTATTTTGTTTATTCTGTAAATTTAAAGACATTTCAACAACTAGCAAGAAAAAACCACGTAAATTATTGAAATTAACAGCTCTAATGTGCCATCAAATCTGTTTTTCTAGCCATACAACAATGAAACAATATGATTTCTGTCCATAGAACAATGAAATTACATTTTGTCAGAATGTCAGCCTTCTTTTTTGAAGCTCATCAATCCAGAAAGCCTTAAGATGCAGTTTGGAAACTAATTGCTACCGGTTGTCAAGGCTCTCGTTTGTTCCCTTTCAGATTGATAACTGAAAGCTCCTGTTCAACAAACTCCCCTGCACACATAGATGGATATTTGCTGGCGAGTGGTGATTCAGCAAAGTGACCCAAGGGCTTCAACACAGCATCTGATGCTATGTGGGAAAACAACTATATATATAACAGAGATAAAAGAAGTCAAAAATACTACATCAAAAAAGAAATGTTCATAAATAAACATGACATAGAAAAGTCATTCACATTGAGATCACTAAAGATGCCAACTTCATAGAAAATATGACGATGGTGTAATTCTGATACTGGTATAGTTGAGATTACTAACCGTTGAAGATACTCTCCATAGGCTGCGATTTTGTTCTGTTGCTCGATTGATTGCTTCGATCGTCCTGTCAGTGACAACTACTTCATGCATTCCAGCTATGCAGTCTCCAGCAGTCAACCATTCTATCTGTGCATAAAAGAAATGCAAAAGGGAGATAATTAATCTACAAATTAGAAATGCATATATCATAGCTAGCCAATCGCACTACTTGAGAATTTGATTGAATCCTTGTCCAAAGAATTAAGGATAGAAGTGATGAAAACCAGAACACGTTGAAGAGTAAAGGCAAATGAGTTCCTATATGTGATGACATTGTCTTATACTTAAATATATATCATAAATAAACAATATATTTTCTATTATTTGTACAAATAAATGACTTGACACTTTCTATGATCACACTCAATTGAGTTACAAGTAAAACACACACACACACACATATATATATATATTCATTTTTTAAGCAGCCAAGTAATAGGCAACCCAAATAAAAATGTCAATAATCAGGTAGCTCCTACCATCAGGACGCCAGACATGGTGTAACCCTATAACATCTTGCCTCAAATTTTGTGATTTCCCTCTTAATTGCTTTTCCCATATACTAGTTCACAAACATAAACACCAAACATCAGTCTTTACTATTACCTGTTTTCCTGTTTGAATGAGAAGACATCCTATAGGAACCTTCACCTCAACTTTTTGCCCATTTCTGAGCCAAATGTTGAGACCGGGGAATCTACTTCTTCCATGAATGGTTAGAAAATTAAGGTCATAGTGATATCCTGCAAAAACAGTACTTTCCTGGCCATAACGCCGGAGGTCGCTCCCAGTAGGAGCAAGAAGATGTGGTCCCTGGGTTTTGAAAGGAAAATGCCCTTGTTATAAAGTGCACAAAGCTAATAAGATAGAAGCATGATAATGGAACAAAAAAAAATATGATTCATACAATGCCTTAACTATTACCAACAAAAAATAGCATAAGAAAAATTGCTAAAGCGTGAAAAAGGCTAGTAGATAAGATGCACACAACACATCTTTCCCATTCCTTTTTCTCTCCTATTTATCATTGCCCAAGCCTTTGGAAACACATATCAATAGGGAATTAAGAAGGCTTGTGGTACTTATTCAAACATAGACTGCGCTGAAAAGAGTTTTTTTTTTTTTTGATAAGCTGAGAAGAGAAATTTTATGGAGCATCTAGTTCTTTCAACCCTTTAGATACCTTAAAAACTGGGGCTTTATGTCCCCCACTGCCTTTATATTCTTTTTTTCTTTTTTTTTTCTTTTATCTCTTAACTTGTACAGTTCTAGGAAAAACCCCCATGCATAAAGCAATTGATTAGAATTATACAAGGGAAATGAGAGAGAGAGAGAGAGAGAGAGAAATATTCAATCTGCAACTTCTAGACTCTTAATCTGCTATTACCAGATAACTGGACAAAATTGCATAACATGAGAGAGAGAGAGAGAGAGAGAGAGCAAGTGAGAGACAGGAGAACAAAAAGGAAAGGACTAATGGGGACCCTATGTCGCTCATCCCATAACACAAAATTTGAGGAGTATGCATTTTCCCACAGAAAGTAGGAAAATATTTTTAAGGAGATGTGTCATCATATCATTCAAAAAATCACAAGCAACGATCCTTTCTTTGTTACCATCCACTTTTACTTTGAAAAAGTAAACAAGCATCAATGAGTTTGAGACAGACAAAGAGACACAAGTGATGAGACACCTGTAACTGTTGACCATTTGTATTACCTGCTTCATGAGAGAAGTGAATGCATCCTTTGGCAAGCCAAACCCAATTGCTGCCATTTCAGCTACAACCTGAGCCCAAAAAATAAAATATTGTTACACAATAACTTTAGAAATTATGCATAAGGAGTCTCACAAATTAACTGAACCACACTGATGAATTACTTCTATTGCTGCTATCATTTTATATCCCCATGAATCCATGCAATCTTTCCAATCAGGAAAACCTTCAGGTATGACGGGCTCTGCATTGAGTTCCTGCACAAGAGAGATGGCAATTAAAAGGACAAATCAAATCATATTATATAAAAAATAATAATAATGTTAAAAAAAAATTGAAAAGGAAAAATGTGAGACCTGAAATCGGGTGTTTGAAGGACGAGGACCCACTCTCCACATGTATCGCCACTTGCGATCTGGTCCTTCAGGAGTGGCTGGTTGGAACTCTTTCGGCATTGCTTTTAACTTCTCTTGCATCTCTCCATCAACAAGGCTTCTTGGAACTTCTACTCCCTCAGGTGTTACCCCAACCTGTTATCCCCATTTGAGCCAAAAATTCAATATTTTAATAAATCAGTGCAAATTTACATATTAAATTGGTGCCCATAACAGGGTGGGGCATCAAGTATATATATCTTTAGTGAAAGACAATACTCAACTACTGAAGGACCTTTTTTTAATTATTAATGAGCATTTGCCATGCCATTCTTTTTCTTTAATTACAAGAATCAACATCTAAAGCCATTAGAAAAAAAGAAAGGAGACAAAGCTTTAACCTCCTCTACAAATGAACTTTCAAAAGAAGCCACTAATGACCTACTTCACATTAAAACAGAAATACTGTACTGTGTGCCCTCTAATTGCTAATCAGTTATGGTCTTTCAGGCCTCTAGTCTTCAAGCCCAACATACTTCCAGAATTCCAATCATTTCATTCAAAAGAGAAAAACAGTATAAAGTGCAAAATTGATTTAACAGCCATGGAACATTAGTTTTAATCACATCTTATACAACATTCAAACAAAACAATAAAAGTGAAGAGAACAACAGTTGGTTTTTCCAGTCCCCACTTTCAAAGTTCCAAACTTCCTCTTTCATTGCCTAAATTTCCTCAACAAGTAAACTATATTGAGCACACTTAATTGGTACCCCATATTCCCACAACAGCAAAAGGTTCAACACTTGATGTTTAAAATTTGAATAAACCTTTTACCATTTCTAAATACAATTTCCTGTTCTTTTCTCTAATTTTCCGAGCAAACAACCAGAACAAAAAAAAAAAGTGAACTTTTGAAGGTTTTTAAATCCAACACTACCCTAACTCCACAACTCAGTTGTTAATATTTCAAGTTTCAACCACTCATTATTAAAAAAGTTGTTTAGATTTTACCACATCATGATTCAATGGAAAATTTAGGGAGGACTAAGCCATTGGAAAAGGTCAATTGAATGGTATACTTTGTGTCCTTTTTATAGGAAAAATGATCCACTCCAACGAAATGTATTCATTTCATATTTTGCATTAAATTTTACAAATCTAAAGATGTATCCATAAATGATAAGGATATGCTTTTAGATAGTGGAAATAAAGAGAGTTATTTTTTCAGCCTTTTGAAAATGGGGCTGTTTTTTCAAAAGTCTTGTAACTCAACTAACACTTTTTAGTATTTCAACATAGAGATCTAACATTTGAATCCCCCTTCCTCAACTAGAATTTGAATTATACCAATAAAAAAAAAGGGGGCTATTTTAAAGGATTGTATATTGAAAGCAGTAAGGTTTAAAAAGGATATACTTCGAGTCTTTGTTTGAAAGTATAATTTCAAAACGAGATACCAAACCAAGAAATAAAAGTGCTATAATTTTATTGCATAAATCAACATGTCACCAATTTAAAAAAAAAAAAAAGAGTAATTCAGAAATTCATTTATTATATTATGAAAATGGCACTAATCACATTCACTACAATCTCAATTTATGGATAAAATTTATGTACAGTACTTTAGGTGCTGTTCCTTAAGTTCTCCTCTTAAGATTTAGCCATATAACTGTTTAACTAAAAAATATACTTTCATCCCATGAAAAAAAAATCCACATGGCATAATCTCAAGAAAGAAACATAAGGAACAGCACCTAAATATTGTAACTAAGTCTTGCCCTCAATTTATAAGCTTTTTTAAATTTATAAGAATATGTTTGGTAACTGTTTTTTCCCTTATTTTCTGTTTTAAAAAAAAAAATTTATTTTTGACACTAAAAAACTTGTTTGACAATCAAAAATGGACAAAAAACAAAAACTATTTTCAAAATTCAATTTGTGAAGGAAATTGAAAACATAGAAACTAAAAACAACCTGTTTTCAGTTTCTAAATTTTAAAAGTCAATAAAAGCACGCATTTAATTTAATAAATTTGTCTCATTTAATGAGTTAGCATTAGAATTCAAATTACAGTAACAACATATTTTAATATTTTCTATTTTTTTCAAAAAAATCTTTTTAATTTCACCTAAACAAACACGTTTTTTATTTCAAAAATATAATAAAAATTTTTTTCTTTGAAAATAGAAAACAAAAAACCGTTACATAACCTAAGTTTTTATTTGGGAAAAGCTAAAGTTTAGCCTTCAGATTTAGCATTTCCCAAATAAAAATAATAAAATATATAGATAAATATGCATAATGAAATTACATATGGATATAAAATAAATCGAATAAGGAAAACAAATTATAACAAGTACATAATATATTTATTATGGAAATAAAAAAATAAATTGACATCTCGGTACTTAGCCTCAATCACAATAAAAAAAATAAAAAAAAAAAACTCCGACAAAATCAATCAAACTCCAATAAGTCTGATTTGGTGTCCGTGCCATATCAGCATTAAAATAAATTAATTTACACTTTTTTTATTTTTACATTTATTTAAGTTAAATCTAAACCGTTCATAAAATTAACAATAAACTTACTAAGATCTTAAGTAAAGACCAAAACCTTTATCTCTTTTTTTTTCGCACATTTTCTTTCCAACCAAACAGCTAAACTCCGGAAGGAACTAACTATCCATATTTGGGAATCAAATTATCTTCGCAACCAAACAAAAGAAAAGAGACGAACCGAACCTGGTAATGCAAAGCAGGACGCTCCTGTTGGCGCTTGAAGTCCACGGGTCTCTCGAAGTACTTCTCCATCATATCTATGAACCGATCGTTATCCTCCACCGTACATCGCGGATCCTTCACCAACAGCGCCCCGGTTTCTCTCAATACCCGACTCACTTCCTTGCATAGCCCGATAACTTCGGGTCCGGGTTTCTCCGTCGACTGATCTCCGTTTAGAAACGCCAGATATTCTTTCAGATCGATCACCGGTAGCTCCATTCCGTTAAAAAATTATATCAAAAAGTTTTTTTTTTTTTTTTGGTGAGAGAGTTTGGGATGGCGGGAGAGAGAGTGAGTTGGGTTTCTTTTTTGCTTTTTTGGTGCTTTTATGTTTGAGTATTTAAGCGGGACCCTCGGCGCACGTTAGCCTTTTTTTTGGATTAAATTTATGATTGAGTGGCTTAACCGAAATTTAAATTTAGGTTGTTTAAATTGTCTTGAAATTGCTTATCAAAAAAAAAAAAAACTTGTCTTGAAATTTCACGAAATAAGTATTTTGTTGGATTCTTTATAATATTTTTATGTCTTTTTGTGTTTTTTGAGAAAATACATATAAAAGTTGAGTATTTAACTCTGTTTTTAATAGATGTAGATTTCTTAAGTCTAACTAAGCTAACCTTAGATGGATAAAGTGTCAAATTTCAAATCACAGTAACTTGAATTTTAACCAAACTACATGTAGGTAAGTTATAATTTACCTTTATGATTTTAAAAACATAAAGTCATAAACTGTTAAAGAGTTTGAGAAAAAAAAAATCAATGTCGTAATAGTTCCTTTACAAGTATAAGTGTTTTTTATGACATGGAATAAGAGCTGAAATTTAAGTCCTAGGAGGAGAGTTTCACTCAAATATATACTTAAATTAGAATAGTGTAAATCAGATCGATTTTAGCTTTGATTCTGTAATACTAGAAAAAAAAAATTTAAGTAAATCTTTTTGTGGGGTCAATTTTTATAATTAATATTATTAAAAGAGTTTTTAAAAAATTAGGTTTGAAACGCTAACTATATATATATATAAGCTAAATAAGTTAGAGTATAACGATAAATATTTTGGAGGGGGACTTATGAGTTTGTTTGAGTAGTGAAAGATTGACGGCACACTTGAGGTAAGAGCTTAAGAAATCTCATTCTTTGTCAAATTTAGGCTTTATATGAAATTATAATATTTTTATGTGAGTATTTTTGGCCAGTAGTAAAAATATCTAAATATCTAGTGTGTTTTATGCTGTAAACGAAGAAGAAGGATTTAGATTTATATCTTTGCTATTTTGGACGCTAAGCAACTGTTCTTATCTCGAAAATCTAACCTTTTCCAAGACTTTAGGCCTATTTGGTAAGCATAGTCAAATACGTGTTTTTAATTTTTAAACAATATTTCATATATTTTCACACATTTTTATTACTTATATATATATCAAAAAAATACAAATAACATTACTCAAACTCCTCTAATAAAGAGTGTCAACTGCAATAGAAACGGCAAATTTTTATGTCGTGTTAAGATTTGTTCAGGTTGGTGTGAAGTTTCTGCACAATTTTTCTTAAAGAATAGTGGCCTAAGTACTAGACTTGATGATATACAAAAGCCTAGTAGTCTAGGCATGCTTTGAGGTATGACATAAACTCACATGTGCTTTTTTTTTTTTTTTTTTTTGCTAGGTGATTTTGCGGGGGCTAGAATCCCCGAGCATCAGGACACAAGGATACCTGGGTGCCAATAGGCTACTGAGGCCAATGGCAGACTCACATGCTTTTGAAAAAATAGAGAAAAGAAAAAGAATGGTATGGTGTATTCGTAAATGTCCTGGTGCTTTGATTTTTTTATGATATAGTACTTAGTTTGTCCCCGACTCAGAAGAACTAATGGTGGTAGACAAAAAGAGAAAAAGGAAAGAAAATAAAAGAAAAAAAAAAACACGTATAGACCCTATATGGCTATAAGTATAGTATGTTCTATAGGTTTTATTCCTGGGAACTATTTATGGTAGAAAGTAAAGAAACAAAAATATTTTGACTATCTGAGTTTGGTGTAAGAAACAGGGAATTTTTGTTAGGCTTAGTGAGGGGACAGAAATTATATAGATAAATTAATAATAGTTTTGAAATATATAAGATAGATATTTTTAGCAGTTTTTATTCTGACCGAATACTGTTATAAGTTATTTTTAAATTATTTGATTATTGAATAAATGGTACTTGCAAAATTGTTTTATGTGATATCTAAGGATTTTAGAAGAAATGTTAGGAAGAAGTTCTTTTTGGTATGGCTTTTGGAGGTAAGTAACCTTATCCTAATTGGGTTTTATTTTGCTTATATTAATGTATTTTTAACTACTTAAAATTGTTTATAATTGTTAGAATTTTTATTTCTATTGTATTACTGATTTCAAGTAAAGGATTATTACAAATATATTTTAAAACTGAGTATATGAGTTTTATATACATGCTTGAATAAGATATATTTTTGTTAGAAATTATGATTTCATATATATGATTATGGACAAACTGACTATAAATTGATTCTGATACCCAGCCAATGGGGGTTATTCATTGGTACTCTAATACCCAGCCAATAGGGTTTATTCATTGGTACTCTGATACCCAGCCAATGGGGGTTTTTCGTTGGTATTCTGATACCCAAACCAATTGGGGTTATTCATTGGTACTCTGATACTCAGCTAATAGAGGTTATTCATTGGTACTCTAATACCCAGTCACCGGGATATAGCGTGACCATAGTCATAAGATTGTTAAGAATATGAATTACATTTGAATATTTAAACTATTTTAAGTCCTTAAAACTACATATATGATTTTGGAAATGTTTGAGTATTTGAACTATTTTAAGTCACTAAAGCTGCTTATGTGTTTTTTGAACCAATTGTAAGTTATAACTTCTGATATATGGAAAACTGACTATTTTCTAAACCATCTATGATATATCTGTAAGATTAAAGTATGTGATCTATGTGCAACTTATTATTTTAAGACTATGAAACTTCTTTAGTTATTTTGAAAACACATAGTATATTATAACTTTTGAAAACACATTTTACACCTTATTCTTTACAGATCTATTACTTAATAGAACTTATTAGGACTTAAGTTACTCATTGAGTTGTCAACTCACCCCCTTTTTCCCCTCCAATTTCAAATTGTGAAGAATAGGAAGTTTTGGGAGTTTTGATGTTGTGTTGTGAACAAGAAAAGAAGCTTAGTGATTTTGGGATTAGATGGTCTTCTAATAGTTTTATATTTATTAGCCAATTGGCATTTTGTACATAAGGTTTGGATTTTGTTCCTATTAAATTATTGGAGGCCTATTCATAAAGAAATTATTGAAGTATTTTGAATTTATTTGATTTAATTTTTGAGGATAAATTTTAGTTGCTAAGAAGGTCTTGCACATTTGTAGGGTGCTTACTTTATAAGCGCGGCGGTCGTCACGTGCCTATCCTTATAATTGGGTTCAAGACATGATAGATCCCCTATTAAACCAACCAAACAAGTTCAATTTTTAATTTAAGGTATTGTTAACAATTTCCCTTTAAAGTAATTATTAACAAATCATTTTAGAAAAATGTTGACACCATTTTTACCCAAAAAAAAAGTTATCAAAATATTAAATGTTTTTTTTATTATTTCATAAAAACTTTCTTAAATAGTTCACTTAGAACAACCATTAACATTTCCCTTTTAACTTAAATCATTTAAACATAAGTCATCACTGAAATTTGATGAAAAGTAACTCAATCAATGGCAAAAAAAAAAAAAAAAAATCACAACAATTGAGTTGGCAAGCATTTACTCATTCTCATCTAGGCCAAATACTAACATCATTTTTTTATCCGCTACTAACAATCTATCACATCTACAGTTGTGAAAAAATTTTGTGTTACAAACACACAATTTGACAAACTATTTTTAGTTCTTATTTACACTTATCATTGACATTATTTTTTTATCTACTATCAATAAACTGCGAGACGAAAGATTTTTAAGAATTTAGTCAAAAAAAATTTTTGTATCTATAGGCTACTTTATTCAATGGGTGTCACTGTGTGTAAGAGTAACGGACCAATGTTACCTACACACAAAAAATTTACAATATTTTTTCTAATATTTGAGTTAACAAATTTATTTTTATTGTGTTCATATACTCTTACATGTGGTTGACTTTTAAGCGGACCTGCGGCGCACGTTAGCCATTGTGCCTTGGAGATTCGTGTTAAATGGTGGAGGGGAGCTTGGTTTGCGTGTGATAAGTGTACACGCGACGTATATACTTGAAATTGGTATTGGGTGTACACGTGGCGATTTTGTGTGATATCAGGTGAAGATTCCTGGGATTGTGCGATTTTGTTTGCGTATGATTAAGGTACACGGAAGGTATGTATTTGTAATGGGTGATTATTATACTGTAATAATATTATTACTGAATTAGAGAGGAATTTTAAACGTGGGGTTTTGGGAAGTGGTGTAATTGGGTAATGGGATTGCTACAAGTCGTTTAAACAGTAATTTTTCTTTTTTCTTAATGCAGGATTTTGGCTGCTGTAGTTTTTTTTTTTTTTTTTTGATTAGAAACTCTGGAATTTCATTAAAAAGAAACAGCATTCATGCTTGATACATCTTTTGAGACCTGCATAGCTATAACGGGTGGGATATCCTCAACCCATACAAGACTATCTAACACTGTAATAGCATTTTTTGCCATGAGATGGGCAGCCATATTCCCCCTACGACGAACATGGACTGCAGACCAAGTGTTGAAACACTTGAGGTCTTGCTTGATTCCTTCAATCACCTTTTGAATCGACCAAGGAGGAGGGGTACCGCTTGAGAGGGCTGAAATTACTGTCAACGAGTCACTTTTAAACACTACATCCTTCAATCCCAGATCCCACGCAAAATGAATCCCCACCTGCATTGCCATAGCTTCAGTTTCCAAGGCCTTAAGAGGAAGGGCCAGCCTTTTACTCAATGCCCCCATCAGCTGCCCTTCTGCATTCCTGATCACTACACCTATGCCACAGCAGCCTCTCTCCTTACAGACAGCCCCATCCACATTAGCTTTATACCAGCCCTGTTTTGGCGGTTTCCAAGGGGGAGTAGAAGGTCTAGAAGACTTACATGGGGGGGGATTTTCATGCCTAAACTCCTTCACATATTCCTCCATATCACGGCAAAGTCTAAGGGCAGATTTACGTTGGATATTAATCTTTAAAAACCGGACTCAACTTTGCAGGTTAGGTTGGATCGGATCTATTTTGACGAGTTGGTGGATTGATTGCACACTCCTACATATATTCGATGTATAAAATATTTTTTTTATCCTATTAGAAATAGATGTATCTAACATGAAAAAATTAAAATATAAAAAGAAGTTTTTAAGCTAATTTTATGATACCACCGTACCCCTAAGAAATTGTGTCATGATTCCTATTAAAAAAGGTTATTCATTTTCCCATAATGATGAGGTTCCACAAGATTATACAAATTTCAATGACTCAATAAAATGTTTATCAAATTTTTTTTTTTTCAATGACTCAATAAAGTCGCATTAATAAGAAGTATTTGAGCCTTCTATATGTCTACCATTTAAAACAATGGTATCATTAACGAAAAGAAACAAATACACTACAAGAAGCAGCACTAGTTGTCTAGCTAAAACAAGAGCCTAAAGATCAAACATCATAAAAGAACGAAGCTAAGCAAGGCAAACTAAACATGATAAAATATAAATATGGACATAGGGATAATCCTCCATAAACTAAAAATAGCTCTATTTATTTATTTATTTAAGATAGAATTCTTCACATTTCTAAAACAAGCTACACAACCCCTAACATTATTAACAATGACCTTTAAGAGATCAAACACGATTTTGACTATCCCCAAGAATCTTAGTATTTATATCCAAGTAGTCTTGTGATAATCAACTGTTTGCCAAGCTATCTTAGACTTTTGCCTTTTCAGCTTTTTAATAGCACAGGACACTTATCCCAACAACTTATTCTTCTACTACGCAAACATTTTCTGAAAATGACTTCCCTTATCCTTTGAGTGAAAGCAATCAAAAGAGATATCATCCCTAAATTTCAATCTGTTCATGCATAAGGTTCAAAAGTACATCACCCATATAGGAAAATTTTTAGTTACTCCATCCTCTCAAATTTAGAGTACAGAACATTATTCTCTACGCTCTAAAAATACCTAAAAATTACTCCACTTTTATAACCCCAATTAACTAGCTTTCCTTAGTTGAGAGTCTGTGTTGAATGGCAAGCTAGCAAATTAAAGCATGCTTTGGGAAATATGTTTTGAAAACCAGATTCTCCACAGATTAACCTCAACATACTTCACCCTAATCTACTCCCAAGCCGAATAACAACTGAATTTATGATCAACATAAGATAGTCTGACCAATTAAATATTTTAAATTAGGGTACTATGTGTTACATACACCCTGCTACGCAAACATTGTTATATACATTTTTTAAATTGAAATCGTATTTTTAACTCATATTTTTAGTTTAAAAAATTTAATAATTTTTATCTTTTTAATTATTGGTAAGCTACACATGCAGTCAAACCCAATAAGGCTTGAATCTACTATTGCACCCTCAACCTAATACATATAACTACGAGGAAGTGTCAAGTTGAGTTAGAACTCATTGACACCACTTGCTCAATTCTCCACCTACCAGCATCTCATCACTTGGCCAACTTGGATTGTAACCAGTTCCTCAGCTCTGAAGCTACGTTTAGCTGGGTAGGAATGAAGCCACGTTTTCAAAAACGTAGCTTTAGAGCCATCCTGGGATTTTTTTTTTTTTTTTTTTTAATATATCTTAGAGATGCGTTTAACAAACGCAGATTAAAAACTTATAGAGCTGCGTTTGATTAAACGCAGCTTGCGTTGTTCTAAATGCAGCTTCAACATGTCTGGAGCTGCGTTTAAAAAACGTATCTTAAAAATTTTTAGAGTTGCGTTTGGTTAAACGCAGCTCCAGACATGTTTAAGTTGCGTTTAATCAAACGCAGCTCTAGGTTTGCTATAAATTAAAAAAAAAAAAAAAAAAAAAAAAAAAAAAAAAAACCCTAAAATTTCAACACAATTGAATCCCTAAATTGAAAAACACTCCGCTCACTCTCAACCTAGCTCCTAATAATCTCGCCGCTGTGCTCTCAACCCACAATCGATAAGCTCTCAACCTCATCAATCGATAAGCTCTCTCTCTCTCTCTCTCTCTCTCTCTCTCATAGATCCTCTCTCTCTTTCTCTTATCGATCCTCTCTCTAATTTTCATGGTCTAATTTGGAAGAAATTCCATTTTTCAATCTTTAGGGCTTTTGAAACCCAACCTCCCTGGGTTGGAAGCTAGGGTTTCTTCGCAAGGTCTCTTCTTGTTGTTCTTTTTCCTCTTTTTGGTTTTCAGGAAGGAATGGAGGAAAATCCCTAAAATCGCAAGGTCTCTTCATCACACTCTTTCATTCTTTCCCGAGAAACAAACAGAGCGCAAATTCTCTCTGGTTTTTTTTTTGGCAGATTTAAGCACATGGAGTTATGGATTTTTGGGGGGCTATAGGTTGATTTGGTTCATTATGTAAAATTTGAGCACCACAAATTTAAACTATTAGGGTTAGGGTTTGCAGATTTGAGGTTCTAGGCTGTTGGTTTATAATTTTTATTTATAATTTTTAATTTTAATCTAGGGTTTTTCTATTATAATATATCTACTACTTTTTGTTAAATCTTTTGGTAATGGATAATTACTAGGAATTTTAATTATGTGCTTCATTTATATAGGCCTATTTGTAGGAATTGTTCCTCCAAGTCTCAATCTCACGAGGTTTGTTCTTCACAGTAGTCAACGTATCCACCTCAACAACACAGGCTCTTAGCTCCATTGGTATCTCTCTCTTTCTCTCTATCTTTGTCTCTGTATGTCTGTTTATTATGTTTGTGATTGTAAATCTGAATCAGTGATTTAGTTGCAGGAGGCAAGGTCATTACATAGTATCGAAAATTCCAAAGAAGTTTTTTTTTTTTTTTAATGAATTTTTGAGAATTTTGGAATGAGCTACAATTTTCGTCTAAAGTTTATTTAAATTTTGCTTCTGGTTGGTGGGGGGGGGTGTCATTATCTAATTTTTGTTAAACTATTAGCCTTAGAATTCAGAGTACTTTTGGTTTTGCAAAAATAAGATTAGGTTGTGTACTCAGCATGAATGAGTGTGAATTGATGGGTGGGTGGGAGTGTTTCACTGTTTCTATGTGTGTGTGTGGATGGGTAGGTGGGTCTACAAGCACTTCGTATACGTATTTGTGTAAGGAATCAGTTATGTGTACGTGTGTTTATGGAATATGGAATCACTTGAGTGAAGCTCTGTAACAACTCAATTATTTGCCATGTCTGTCTTCTCCATCCAATAATTGACATCGAGGACCTTAAAAGTATAGGAACTAAATAGAAGCATTTTAAAAGATAGTGGACTAGTTTGAAACATAAGGGAGAGGACCAAATCTGCAAGTTTAGGAAGATTATGTTCATGAGAGATAGAGGGGAGGGGGGAACACTTAGGAAGATGATGACTTCCCTTTAATCTCATATACACATCACACATGTATGTTTTATTTTTTCTTAGCTAGTTTATCAATACCATAGTTCAATCCACCAATCTGCTGTAGCTGCTCCAACCTGACCTAACTCGGTGGGTTTAAGGATTGATGAGTTGGGTTGGTTTGCCATTTTTTTTTCTTAGTTTTCATATACTTTGCCGGTAATGTGGTTGCAAACATTAAGTAACAAGAACAAGGTCAGTCGAGGTAAACAGAAGGAGATAGCAATATTTGGGGCTCAAAGTTTTGCACAAATTTCTGATGACATGGTAAGAAATGCATTACAAGTGCTACTGTATTCGTGTACCACATAAGCTGATTTTATGCTTTTGAATCACACTAAATGTTGAAAATACTCTTTTAATTATTTTCTTGTTGGTGGTAGATATAAACTTAGAATTCATGAACACCTTAGTCAATGCAAATGATAAACAACATGACAAATCTGAGAGCAATTGTGTTTATTGTATGAAATTTTGTTCATCATGTAGATGAAAGCTAACTGGGCTCCGATCGAGTGCGCAGATGTGTATCTAAAAGTATACCGTAGGAGAGATGGGACTGCTGTTACTCCCCAAGTGCAAGAGAACATAGTAAGCACAATTTTAATCGAATTTTAGTGTATTTTGTGTTTGTATTGTTTATGGTGTGTAATATGTTATTTGATTTTTGTGGGAAAACGTACAGAATAGAATGAAAGAACTTTTGAGCCAACAGGGCATGCGACTATAAGGAGAGCCTGGTAGTGGAATTCTCTAGTCCAAAGATGATGCATATGCTCAGGTGTTTGGTCTAAGGCGCCTTGGACGTTTACGTGGGGTGGGACTTGGAATCACCCCATCTAGAAGAAGCGCCACAAATGCTTCACAGTTTACCTCGACTGCATAGTTGTCAAGCAGAACAACCCAAAGGATTTCGGAGTTGGAGAAAAAATCCTTTAGACTGACTGAGCAACTAGCCCAAGTACAAGAACAACTTGCCCAATCAGAAGCAAGGTACCAAGAATCAGAAGCAAGGCACCAAAAACAAATGGCCGAAGTGATGACGTGCATAAATGCAATGTTCGCCCAACTTACCGGCAGTGTACCTGATTTGTCAATGTCTCAGGTACCAAATTGAAGGTGTATTTAGCAAAACACTACTTTTTGCAATACATTGTTATGTGATATTAATACGATGCTTTTAATATATTCAGGATGGCAGTGCTTGATGGGGACTCTCCATGGGAATGAAACTGTGAATCATTTCGTAAAACAAATACAACTATTCGTTGTAACATATACGATTATATTGGGAAAAAATTAAAAACAAAAAATCAAATTATGAAGCAAGAAGTAGGGAAGTAGATGTATTATAAGACATAAAATCAGATTAGAAAATGTCAACCATGTCTTTTTACACTTGCTAAATGTCAACCACGTACTCCATTATTAATTTAATTTTTTTAAAGGAAGGATAATAATAGCAATGTGGTTAATTAAAACATGGTATACTCGACATGGAGTATTGTTCGCATTTTATTGTTGAAACTTGAAAGAATTGAAATTTGATGACTAGTGAGCTTGAATGTGAAAAGACCTTATTGGAAGGTAGCATTCCATCTAAGAAATTATAACATTTGTTGTTATATTTATAAAATGGCAGTGAATATGGATTATGTAAATGTATGTATATATATGAATTTGAAGAGAGTGGAATCTATGATACTGTATAGAGTTTGGAAAGATTTAAACCTTTAAAAGTGCAGCTAGTGAACTATGTCTCACTCTCAGTCTTGTTTTAAGATGCTATGCTTTTAAATGGATTTACAGCAAAAAGACTCTAAAAATTTAAGGGATGTTGACCTTGTTAAAGTGCAGTTAGCAAAATACTTGGTTTTGTTTAGAGTCTATTTGTTTTAGCTTAAAACGTTAGCTTATTTCCGATGTTCTCATTGTCACAGGTAATTGGCTGTACCATGATGCTTGCTGGAAATTCGTTGAGGGATATGCATTTTGTGATGTAAAAACCAAAGTTTGTTGGGAACTTGTATTTTATATGTAATTATTTCTTTATGTAATTAATCTTTTGGCAACGAACTTAATTGTTTTGTTTATGTAATTATTTCGTTTATGTAATTAATATTTTGGTAATTATTTGTTTATGCAATTTGTTTTGTTGGTTCTAATTGGTTGCATCTGAGTGTTGGCAGGAATTACAGGTCTTATTTTGGGCAGTAATGTGCTAAGGAAGAAAAAAAAAAAAAAAAAACCTATAGCCGCATTTTAGAAACGCGGCTACAGGAAAACCACTGTCGGGGTATCTAGCTACGTTTTGGAAACCCTATAGCCGCATTTTTACACACCCTATAAATGCGAGACTTATAGCCACGTTTTGTTTAAAGCACAGCTATAGGCCCAATTTGAGCTGCGTTTCTATAAACGTGACTCTAGATCGTAGTATAGCCGCGTTTCCTATAAAACGCAGCTATAGGTCCTCAGACTATAGCCATGTTTGAAACGCAGCTCAAACCGAGTCTATAGCCGTGTTTTCTACAAAACGTAGTTATAGGTCCCGAACCTATGGATGTGGAAAAACGCAACTATAGGGCTAAAAAAAACGTAGCTATACAACGATCTAGAGCCGCGTTTTTAGAAACGCAGCTCTAGGTCCCTGCAAGGGGCTATAGTTGCACAGTATAGGCCATATTTGGAAACGCAGCTATAGGCTATAGCTGTGTTTTTCAAGCGTGGCTATAGCCCTCTTTTTTTGTAGTGAACTTGCAGAGTCATTGATGATTATGTTCCCAAATTTTCATGTAAAGTTCCCATTAGATGCAAATCAGGAGAACATTTTATAAATTAACTAGTCAAATTTTCAAAATTGAAAAAGCAAGAATCACTCCTTCTCTTCTTTAACGAAATCCTTCTTCGGCTAGGAATTGTAGTTTTATGACACCGCATGTCACTGTGTCAGAACACCTTTAAGTTTTTAACAAAATCCTTTTCCGGCTAGGAATTCTTTTCTTGGACTGCCAACTAATTCACATGGCAATTTGACCAAAAAAAAATTAAAAAAATATAATTAATATAGAAACTGCATCATAGATAATAATTCAAAAGTAAAAACTTCTTAACATCACAAATAATCAATCACAATTGGTCAAATAAAATAAATCACAACAATTAATAAGTTTATATACTTAGGATTATTAAAAGGGTATTTTGATCAAATAACATTTAATTAAACGGATCAAACAAATCAAAGGGGTTTCGTGAGTTGGACACGAACACAATACATTTACCAAACAGGTTAGTTGCGTCAACCCGAATATGATACAAACTCGTTAAACTTATAACCTACTAACTTTGTGTCTTTTCATTAAGTCGTGTAAAATTTTGTCACCCTTAATTATAATATCCCAATTTGGTGGGTATGGCACACCCGGAGGATAAAATTAATTTAAAGAAAACCTACAAATTAAACCTAGCAAAAATTTTGACTGCCGTGTCATTGATTAAGTGGCAATCTATAACAGATTTGTTTTCCATAAAAAAATTACATTATCTAGTATTATTATTATTTTGGAAAAACTAACGTAATTAAAATTTTTTTTGTTAAATTCTTACACAAAAATTGCCTTTTATTGATTTATTAATAAAATAATAATAATAATTTATGGGTTTGGGCTATGGCTTCAATGGCGGTGGCAATGTAATTATCGATACAAGTTTGGAATGCATTAAAAGAAACGTAAATTTTGATCTTTGCATTGCATGCCAACACTTCCTTGATGTAATCCTTATCTGATCAGGAGTTTTTTGACTGCTGCCAAGTAAACCCTTAATCCTTGTCTGAATAGGACATGTAAACCCAAACCATAACCGAGCCTCTATATAAGAATAACCTCTTTCTCTTCTATTACAATTACCAATACCATACACTAGTCCTTTATTCTTCTATTTTTGTTTGTCACCATGAATTCATTGCTTTCTTCAGATCTTCGTTACAATCTCAAATCACCACCACGAGCTGTGTGGAGTCCTGAAGAGAATAAGAAATTTGAGGAATTGATCAAAGAAATTCCTCTTGATTGTCCACATATTTTCGAGAAAATTGCTCGTGAGCTACCATCGAAAAGTATATTAGATATTAAGGAACACTACGGGTCGTTAATTGAAGGAGTATTTATAAGGCATAGGCCAAGTTTCATTGAGGTACCTAACTATGGGAACAGTGAAATTGGTGAAATTGTTGAAGAAATACCCAATAAGAAGAAAAAAGGAAAAGAAGTAGCACCTGCTGTGGAAGAAAAACCCAAGAAGAAACGAGGAATGGGGGATCAATGGACCAAAGAAGAACATGAGTATGTGTCAAAAACTTTTGTTTTTACTTGTTCTTGCTTTTGTTAGTGTGAATCTGTTCATATATATAACATACATTCTTTTTATTTAGACTTGGCGCTAGCATGTTTTTCTTTGAACAAGTAAATTTTGAATACTAATTCAGATTTGTAGATAGTATGTAGAGAAATTAAATCCATATGTATCTTGTAGACTTGTTAACATGGTGGAGTGAACCCGAGTGAACCCTAAAACATGATAGATATTATTTTTTCTCCCTTCAAAAAAAGGGAGTTTAGTGTTTAATTCATGATATATATACATACACACGTACTCAATTACTTCTTCTTCTTCTTATTCTTTTTTTCTCCTTTTTTTTTTTTCTTAAGGTATGTATATTGATATATGTGAAAACAATAAGATCTTTATTTAAAAATAAATAGTAAATAGAAAAGAAAGCCCTTTGATCAAACGTGATGGACATAAATTTAGTGGGTTGGCATTATAGTACTAGCCATGTTGTCTAAGGAAATAATTATTCTTTTTTATAATTTAATTAACGTAATATTGATGGAAATTTTGTTGTTAATTTTACTTTGATATGTTTTGTCTGGCTCCACTTTGATACGTATACTTATACATCTCATGCATCATACTTTCACGGAATGAATGAAATTCTTAATTTTTTTTTTTTTTATTATTTTTTTTTTTTATGGTTCTTCCTCGATCTCTATAAACAGGTTGTTCGAAGAGGGTTTAATGATATATGGTAAGGGAGATTGGAAAAGCATTGCAAGGCATGTTTCGACAAAGAACAATACACAAATTGCAAGTCATGCCCAAAAATACTTTCTTCGCCTCGAGAAAACTCATGCCCAACAAAATGCAACATACTCCTTTGGATCAAGTAAGGCCTCAACTTCCAAAGATGCACCAATGTCTCCAACTGCATCAGCTACCTATCTTCCTGTGCAGAGTGATGCGTTTTTCATTCATCCATCTTACTCTATGTGCCCTTCTAATGAGTTTCATTATTGAAGACATGGAAGGAACTTCCTTTTTCATTTGTTGTTTTTATATAATATGCCGTAATCTTAAATTTTTATGTTATTTTAAGACCTATATTATGTACTTGGAGCCTTTACTTTTAGATATCATTCATGAATGTGGATGTTATAACATATTGAATTTTATTGTTTTTTTCTAGATTATATGTGTGAATATGTCATATAGTTGAGTGTTTTTTACAGTTCACATAATTTATAATTATATGACTCCTTTCACATATTGTGTGATTCCGTATAATGATCCCATTGATCACCATAAGTCATGAATGTGGACATCTTGTTTACCATTAATGAATTGAAATTGTGTTTTTTTAAGACACGTGTTTAAAAGTGGAGAATGAGAACGAACGAAAAAAAAAAATTATTTTCAATATTTTTTTATGGTTCTTTTTTTCTACTACACGCATGATGGTGGTCCTTGAATAGGTTACTTTGCATTTGAGGGGGATATAAATTGAACCACTAACAATTTGTGTATGCTAATCATACTAGCGGATTAGCAGGTAATAATGTTCATAAAAATAGCTCTAACACCCCCTTTTATGTATTTTTAACACTAAAAGAATTTAGCATGGGAGCTCTCACAAATCTAAATTCCGGTACAAATATATATATATATATATATATATATATATCATGTACAATTAGACGTGGTCTAGACCCTTCACACACACACATATATATTATGAAAAGACCGATAACTTTGTTAAGATGAAGATAAATTCAATACATCCTAAGTTAAAGCCAACTCAATGATAATTGGATTCTCCTCTACCCAAGTTAAGAGCATCCATAGCAGTGAAGCTATTTTTTAAGCTATTTGACACTACAAAAAGTCACTTTATCTATTTTACCTACTCATTTTACAAAACATCCTACAGCAGTGGATCTATTTTAGCTTTCAACACAATAAAATAATATAAACATCAAAATAAAATAATTTATTTACCACAATAAAATAATACACCCCACTGCCCAAAAAAAAAAAAAAAAAAAAACACCAATCATCTAAGGATTCTGAAGAACACGAAGCAAACCCAAAACCCCAGCCACCTCCACTGCCACCCACAACCATAACCACCTCCACTATCCACAGGCCACCATTAACACAACCTAAATCCATCAATTTTGCAACAAAATCATCTCAAAAACCAACCAAAATCACACATAAAAATAACCAAAATTCAACAAACCCACAAATCCAGTAAAAAAAAAAACCCAAGGACAACCAACCAAAAAAACCCACACCACTGCCACAGCCAACAGTAATGGCTTGGGACAACCCATCACCACCACGAACACAGACTACAAACACAACCCAATCAACAACCCACCACCACCACCATAAACCCACCTCAACAACCACCACCCACAACTTTGATTTAAAAAAAAAAAAAAACCCACCATCACCAGGTTTGGGTCATCGGTGGCTTGGGACTTGTGTTGGCAACGGCTTAGGACTTGGGTCGCTGGCGGCTTGGCGAGCAGTGGCTAAGGAGTGGTGAGGAGTTGGAGGAAGAAAGAAATAAGAAAATGAAGGTGGAGAAGAGAAGGGCTGGGTTCAGTGAAGAAGAAAGGTGAAGTAGTAAGAAAAATAAAGAAAAAATGGCTGGAGGAAGGAAAATAAAAAAAAAAAAAAAAATTGAAAGGGAGAAGTGCTAGGTTGTTGTTCGGTGAAGAAGAAAGAGTCAATGTGAACAAGAAGAGAAAAGAAAGAATGAGAGAGAAAAGCTTAATTTAATAAAAGAGGAGAGAGAAATCAATTAAAATATGATTTTTTTTTTTTTTTTTTTTTTTTTTTTTTTTTTTTTTTTACCTTTGAGCTACAGTGCACATCTAAAGATAGATGTGCATTGTAGCGGAGAAGCTAAATTTTTTAACTTTACCTCCACTGCTGCAGCTCTCCTTTTGTGATTAATAGCTATATTTTTAGCAATATAGCTATTTAGCACCACTGCTATGAGTGCTCTAAAAAACTACTAATGCCTTTGGCATTTTGAGCTAAAATATGCATGGTTTATTTCCACTACGACTAACATGGGACATAAACACAAATCTAAAATCTTGCAGTCTATGACAAATCCCAGTGACAACATTAGAGATGGCTTCTAGTGGATTACACAGGCCTTGAATAGCATTAGAGAGTATAAGTGAGCCACTCTCAAAGTGCGCATCCTAAATACCAACATCCTAGACAAACTCCACAACTTCCTCCATTGCTTTCACTTCAACTTCTAAAGGCCACAGAGAGTAATGAAGCTTATTGCTTAATGCAGCCACCACCTTGCCTTCATGATCACGAATAACCATGCCCACACCCTTTGCCTGCTGTTGAAGAAAAACCGCTCCATCTGTGTTGATTTTATACCATGGAGGTGTTTGATCCACAGTTCCACTTCATTCATAGATGATCTTGAAGGCCAAAAGTTTGCCACCTAAGATTCCTTTATCACTAATCTGGTTAATTTTGTGAATAATTATACTAACCGATTGATTAGCTTTCCCTTGACAAACTTCATTCTAATTGAACCAAATGCTCCAAGCAATAATGATGACTAATTCTAAGATTTCATTGCCAACATGCTGCACAAACTTTAAATGCCATAAAAGATCAACGAACTCATTGAAATGTACCCCACTTGAGTCAATCGGAACTCCAGAGAATGTCCATATTTATCGAGCATTGTCACATTGCCAAAATAGGTGCCCACTGCTTTTTGCTTTTGCAAGCCTCACATGTTGGATTGTCTAAGACTTTCTAATGACAAAGTTTGGCTTTGGTTGGAAGTATATTATGGCTTGCACGCCATGCAAAGTTTTTAATCTTGTTTGGAACATTAAGGCCACACAAAGATTTCCAAAACACTCCACTGTTTTGCCCATTGGAAGGTCCAAGAACCAAACCAGAAGTAGTAAAGGATAGAACAATCTTGTATGCGTTGCGAACCATGAAATGTCCTTTGGGGGAAAAAGCCCATAACAATCGATCATTTGATAATCTAGCACTAAGGGATGCCCAAGATTGAGATGGCATCATCAGGAGAGAAAGTCTATCTAACCATGTCTATATGCCAGCATTTATCCAAAGGCTCAATGAGGGAGCTCACCTATGCATTAAAAGGTAGTCCAACCAGTGGTGAAGTGAGCTTGAAAGTGAATGGATTTGGAAGCCATCTATCATTGCAAATCCTAGTAGATTCGTCATTCCCCTCCTACCATCAGTGACCATTAGAGACAACTGATTAAGTAGAGAAAATGCTTCTCTAAGCATATGATGGGTGGTGACCTAATTCAGCGGATAGGAAGTCACCATGAGGGAAATATCTAGCTTTAAACATTCAGTGAATCAAAGAATTTTTGCATGTTTGTAAACGCTAGCCTTGCTTTGCCAATAGGACAGTATTGAATACCCTTAAATCTTGAAACCCCAAACCCCCTTCTTCCTTAGGTAGACACATCTTGTTCCAACTTAGCCATGTCATTTTAGACTGCTCGTAATTTTGCCCCCACCAAAATTTCAAACCATTGAAGTCATGTCATCACATAGTGCAATTGGTAACCTGAACACATAGACCCTTCAAATATTGATTCCACAATGGATATTGATTATTATACAATCATATTCAACTTGGATTTTCACAACTAATCACCTCATAGTCTTTCTCTTTGTTCATAGAGTAAAGAAAAAAAAATACAATTAAATATATTGCTTTTACCTAAAAGACCTCACAATTCTTTTTGGCCAAATATAAAAGAAATTAAAATAAGCTAACTTTAGTCTCACCATTAATCAAAATTATATGTTTAAGCTTGATTAAAAAAAATTAAACTAACTTGAACTTATTCACAAATTACTTTATTAACATTTTTCCTATATAAAGTATATAATAACACTAATTTTTTTTTATCCATTTACAAATATATGCAAATAATCAATAACTAAATTATAGTTGATATTACATTATGAAAGTTAATTGAATAGAATAATTTTTAATTTATTTATGAATTATAAGTTTATAACTGTCATATACATTATCTTTGTTTTGTAATAAATCAATGATTCTTAATGAATACAAGACTAATATACTTTCTAAATTTATTGTTTTCACTCTGATACTCATGAGTTTGTTTCCGAACACTTTATTGATATTTGAATTTAACTCAATTTTTAGTTTATCATTAATTTTGACTTGCTTTATGCAAAACCCCTTCATGTACATTGTACCTTCAAAACAAGTCCTCAACATAGTCAACGTGGCATGCATAACAAGATCAAACAATACCAAGCTAAGTAGGTTCTTTCTGTTGATAATTTTATTGTTTAATTGGAAGAAGCATCGAGGTTTTTACAAATTTTTTATAATCTCATGTATACAGTTTACCAGAAAAAATAAAATTGATCCTAGCTAATCTCACATCAAAAAATTAGTTTATATAAAATATTAAAATTTAAATAAATAAATAAAATAAAATAAAAAAGCATTACAATGCACTGTGTTTGGAAAAGAGCATGACACATATTTGCCTTCTGATTTATTAATAAAACAATAATAATTTATGGGTTTGGGCTATGGCTTCAATGGCCGTCGCAATGTAAGTTTGTCGACACAGGTTTGGAATGCATTAAGAAAGGTAAATTTTGATCTTTGCATTGCATGCCAACACATTCCTTAACGTAATCCTTATCTGACTATGAGTTATTTGACTGCCAAGTAAACCCTTAATCCTTGTCTGAATAGGACATGTAAACCCAAACCATAACCGAGCCTCTATATAAGAATAACTTCCTTCTCTTCTAGTACAACTACCAATACCATACACTAGTCCTTTATTCTTCTATTTTTGTTTGTCACCATGAATTCATTGCTTTCTTCAGATCTTCGTTACAATCTCAAATCACCACCACGAGCTGTGTGGAGTCCTGAAGAGAATAAGAAATTTGAGGAATTGATCAAAGAAATTCCTCTTGATTGTCCACATATTTTCGATAGAATTGCTCGTGAGCTACCATCGAAAAGTATACTAGATATTAAGGAACACTACGGGTCGTTAATTGAAGGAGTATTTATAAGGCATAGGCCAAGTTTCATTGAGGTACCTAACTATGGGAACAGTGAAATTGGTGAAATTGTTGAAGAAATACCCATTAAGAAGAAAAAAGGAAAAGAAGTAGCATCTGCTGTGGAAGAAAAACCAAAGAAGAGAAGAGGAATGGGGGATCAATGGACCAAAGAAGAACATGAGTCTGTATCAAAAACTTTTACTTGTCCTTGTTTTTGTTATGCTATCATTAGTGTGAATCTGTTCATATATATAATATACATTTTTTTACTAAGACTTAGCTCTAGCATGTTTTTCTTTGAATAAGTAAATTTTGAATACTTACTCAGATTTGTAGATAGTATGTAGAGAATTTAAATCCATATGTATCTTGTGGACTTGTTAACATGGTGGAGTGAACCCTAAACCATGATAGATATTATTTTCTCTCCCTTCAATAGAAGGTCTAGCGTTTTATACATGATAAATAAATAAATAAATAAATATATATATATATATATATATATATCTTCTTCTTCTTCTTTTTCTTAAGGTACGTATATCAATATACATGAAAACAATATGATCTTTATTTGAAAATAAATAGTAAACAGAAAATAGAAAACTCATTGATCAAATGAAACATGATTGGTCAAAATTTGTGGGTTGGCATACTAGCTAGTACGAAATTTGTTATTAGCTATGTTGTCTGATAATGTCGAAAAAATCACCAATAAGCTACACAGTCCTCGCACACTCGAAATAGCACATGCACAACAAAAAGAGAAGACCTAACTGAGAGAACCGGTGTGGTGCTGGCCAAATACCCTCCGAAAGTCAAGTTAGAACTATTCTCACAATTCTAAAGTGCTAGAGAGGGTAAATTATGCGTACCTTGGCTAGTGAGAGTATTGAGGCTTTTATAGTAGTAAGGGATTGACATCTCTTCCTTGATGCAGAAGTCTTTTCCTTATAGAAGTCTTCTCCTTATAGAAGTCTTCTTGGGCGTATTTGGCGGAATCCTTTCCTTATAGGGATCCTTTGAGTAGCAACAAACGTAGAGGGCAAAGTATTTCCTTATATATGCAATCGTGGGTAGCAAGTAAACATCTTCCCTCATTCCCTTAATCTAGAACATCAGTCGTTGACTACTACATGAGGAAGCTAACGGTTCTAGCTATACCCGTCAGCTTATGCCTGATGGCTTATTTAAAATCGTCAGCTTTATGCCTTGTATGAATGAGTACTATTTTTATCCTTATCATTGTCTAAGGAAATATTTATTCTTTTTAGAACTCAATTAACGTAATATTGATAAAAATTTTGTTGTTAATTTTATTTTGATATTTGTTGTCTGGCTCCGCTTTGATACGTGTACTTATACATCTCATGCATCATACGTTCATGGGAATGAATGAATTTTTTTTTTTTTTTTTTTTTGGTTCTTAATTCCTCAATCTCTATAAACAGGCTGTTCGAAGAGGGTTTAAAGATATATGGTAAGGGAGATTGGAAAAGCATTGCAAGGCATGTTTCAACAAAGAACAATACACAAATTGCAAGTCATGCCCAAAAATACTTTCTTCGCCTCGAGAAGACTCACGCCCAACAAAATGTAACATACTCCTTTGGATCAAGCAAGGCCTCAACTTCCAAAGATGTACCCATGTCTCCAATTGCATCGGCTACACATCTTCCTATGCAGAGTGATGCGTTTCCTATTCATCCATCTTATTTTGCGTACCCTTCTAATAAGTTTCATCATTGAAGACATAGAGGGAACTTCTTTTTTCATTTGTTGCTTTTATATAATATTCTGTAGTTTTAAATTTTTATGTTATGTTAAGACCTATATTGCACTTGGAGCCTTTATTTTGGGATATCATAGATGAATGTGGATGTTAGCAATTTAGTATGGATTGAATTTTGTTGTTTTTATCTAGATTATATTATATGTGTGAATGTGTCATATAGTTGAGATTCTTTAATAGTTCGTTTAATGTATAATTTCTATATGCCTCGTTTCACATATTCCATGATTCCATCATCCCATTGATCATCATAAGTCATGACTATAGACATCTTGTTTATCATTAGTGAATAGGAATTGCGTTTTTAAAAAAAAAAAGATACTTGCGTTTAAAGGTGGAGAGCGAGAACTAGAAGGAAGGAGAAAAAAGAAGAAAGCCTTCTAGTCATATTTTGGGCATGTTATTTTCAATATTTTTTTTTTATGGTTCTTTTTTTCCTACTACATTTATGATTGTGGTGTTTGAAAATTTAATAATAATAATAAAGTCAAAAAAAGTCACCTTCTAAGTTTCACGTTTTTTCATTTTAGTCCTTTAAATTTGGATTTTGTCATTTCAATCCTCTAAGTTTCATTTGTTCCCAATTAAGTCTTTTATTAATGTTCCGTTATTTGCTGCCATCCACTTATTAAAACAGCATTGTTTTGGATTTTTAAATTATTATTTTTTAATTTCAAAAAAACTAAAAAACGAACTAAATTACTCAAGAGAACGACGTCGTTCCCTAATCCACTGAATAACAAAAATAATCCCCACCCCCATCGATATCTAAGAAATTCTATGGGTTTTGAACAGTTTCGCTTCTTTGGCACTCTGGATTTTGAAACAGACTCGTATGGCCAATACCAAAATGCTCCCATTAATCATGCATCAAGAATCTCTCAACGATTTCCTTGTCCCATAAAACAACAATTCTATTTCAAATCTTGAAAGGTTTTCCAAGGAAATTCTAAACTTTGCAAATAAAAGGTAATCTAAAAATTAATAACATTCCAAAGTGCAATCTGGACCTGCAGACATGGGGAAATTTATAGAAAAGGAGTGATTTGAATTTGAGCCTTGTAACTTGACCGTGAAACATTCCCAGCAGTGTCGATCTCGGTCTCTCCGTCCTAAAAAGTTGTATTTAACACTTGCATCTCTTCTCCTCAGAGTAGTTTTGTTTTTGTCAATGGGGGTGGGGATTATTTTTGTTATTTAGTGGCTAGGGACGACGTCGTTCCCATGAGTAATTTATTTATTTATTTTTTAAATTAATGTTTTTCAGTTTTCTTGAAATTAAGAAATTTAAATAAAAAATCAAAACGACGTAGTTTTAGTAAGTGGATGGTAGCAACTAACGGAGAACTCAATTGGAAATGAATGAAACTTAAGGACTGAAATGATAAAACTGAAACTTATAGGACTAAAATGAAAAAAGAAGAAGTTAAACTTAGAAGATGAATTTTGTATTTTAGCCTAATAATAATAATAACAACAACAACAACAACAATAAGGTTACTTTGCATTTCGGGGGATATAAATTGAAACACTAACAATTTGTGTATGCTAATTATAATAGCAGAGTAGCAGGTAATAATGTTCTTAACAATAGCACCAACATCCCTTTTATGTATTTTTAACATAAAAATTAGCATGTGAGCTCACAGTTCTAAATTCCGGTATTAAAAAAAAAAAAAAAACAAAAACAAAATATATATCATGTACAATTAGACGTGGTCTAGATCCTTCATATATTGATTCCACAATTGATATTAATTATTATATAATCATATTCAACTAGGATTTTCACAACTAATCACCTCATAGTCTTTCTCTTTATTCATAGAGTAAAGAAAAAAAAATACGTTTAAATAATATTGTTTTCACCTCAAAGACCTCACAATTCTTTTTTGCCAAATGTAAAAGAAAATAAGCCAAGTTTAATCTCACCATTAATCTAGATCATATGTTCAAGCTTGATTCAAAATTTTCTTTTTAAACTAACTTCAGCTTGTTCACAAATTACTTGATTAACATTTTTTTTTTCCTATATAAAGTATATATATAACAACACAAATTTTTTTAATCCATTTACAAATATATGCCAATAATCAGTAACTAAATTATAGTTGATATTAGATTGTGAAAGTTAATTGGGTAGAGTAATTTTAATTTATGAATTTATAAATGTCATATACATTATCTTTGTTTTGTAATAAATCAATGATTCATAATGAATATTGAATACTAGATTAATGTACTGCCTAAATTTATTATTTCGTATTCATGATTTTGTTTACGAACACTTTATGATATTTGAATTTAACTCAATTAATAGTTTATAATAAATTATGATTTGCTTTAGCTTCCCCTCAAAAATTTGCTTTAGCTTATTTGGTATATAATGAGCAATAGCATCTTTGCTTTATGCAAAACCCCTTCATATACATTGTACCTTTAAAACAAGTCCTAAACATAGTTAATGCGGCATGCATAACAGATCAAACAATATCTAGCTAAGTAGGCTCTTAATGTTGATGACTTTGTTGTTTAATAGGAAGAAGCGCCGATAATGTACCTTTAAAACAAGTCCTAAGAGCATTCTCATTAAGAATGCAAAATGGTATAAATGCTAAATTTTAGCATGTTAAATGCTATAAATGCTAAAAAGCATACTCCATCAAAGCTTTTAAATTCGTCTACAGTGGACTGCTAACTCCATCAAAGCTTTTAAATTCGTCTACAGTGGACTGCTATCTCTAGCAGTCCACTGTAGCAAGATTGTAAAAAAAAAAAAAAAAAAAATCATTTTATATTCTCTCTTTGTCTTCTTTCTCTAGACTTTCTTTTCTCTCTCTCATTTCCGTTTCTTCCGTCTCTCATTCTTGCTCCCATTTCTCTGCTCTCTCCCTCCCTCTACTCAACGTCTCTGCCTCCCTCTTTGATGAAACCCAGGCCGAAGCATCAAGCCAAGCCAATCTCTATTGTAGTGGTTTCTTCTTTTTCTTTTTCTTTTTTAAGTTTGTGATTTGATGTTAGATTCAGCAGTGGTTGTGTGGGTTATCAATTTGGCGTTTTGGGTCATGGTATGATGTGCTCCGACGATTTTGTGGGTCTAAGTTCATGGGTTTGGGTTCGTGGGTCTGCGTTCGTGGATCATTGACGTGACCAACGTGGATCGTCGACTTGATCAGTCTCATCAACGTGGGTCATCAAGAAGGAGAGAAAGAGACAGTGAGACCAAAGAAGGAGAGAAAGAGACAGTGAGACCAAAGAAAGAGAGAATGAAAAAAACAAAAAACAAAAAAGGAATAAATAATATTTAAATGAATAATATTTAAATGAAGTTGTAAAAAAAAATAGAAGTTTTGAAGTTTGGTATATTGTAAAATGAGGTGTTAAAATTGAAAAAGTAGTGTTTTAAAATTGTCAATGCTAATTTTTTTTTTTTTTTGCAATTGTTGATGAGAATGCTCAACATAGTTAATGCGGCATGCATAACAAGATCAAACAATATCTAGCTAAGTAGGCTCTTAATGTTGATGACTTTGTTGTTTAATCGGAAGAAGCACCAAGCGTCTTACAAATTTTTTATAATCTCATGTATACAGTTACCAGAATAAATAAAATTCTTAATCTTACATCAAAAATTTAGTTTATATAGCGATGCACTGTGTTTTGACAAAAAGCATGACACAAATTGCAAATCATGCTCAAAAACACTTTCTCCGCTTTGAGAACAAGGTTTTCAGAACCGGACCGGACCGAACTAGGAGGTCAGACTGTGAAAACTAGGAACCGAGATGAAAATCGGTTTTTTAAGCATAAAGAACTGGATTTTTTGTTAATTTCGTGAACCCCTAAAACCGGGGTTGGATCGCATGAACCGGTGAGAACCGTGCGGTCCAACCCCTTAGCAATTTTTTTTCCAAAAAAAAAAAAACAACTTAACACAATTTTATTCTTCTTAATTAAATTATCCATCTCTTACGAAGAATAAAAAAAAATTATAATTAAAATCCTTCAAAGATATTCAACTTTACTTGAAAAATTAAAATAAATTTTAATGTTTTCATGGTTATTATTTTATTTTATTAACTTTCTTATTTAATTATTGAATATATGCTTGAAAATCATTAAATTTCCCTCACATATATAGATATATTGTCAATTTTGCTAGTTTTAAAAATTTAATATCTATATTTAGACTTTAATTAATTATTAAATTAATTGTGATGTCATCACGGTTCGACTCCAGTTCGATCTTGGTTCGACTTTAAAAACCTTGAACCTCTCCCTTTTACGATTCAATGAACGGTCAGGGTCTGAAAACCTTGTTTGAGAATGCTTGTGCCTAACAAAATGTAGCATCCATGTCTTCAATTGCATCTGCTACTCATCTTCCTTGGACAAAGTGATGCCTTTCTTATCGATTCATTTTAGTATGAGCAATGTTACAGTCACAAACTATTTTATAATATTTTTACAAACTGTTGATGTAGCCAATTTCTTATTAGTTTTCATCTAACCTCACAATTAACATCACTTTTTCATTTATTAATAACTATTCAACACATCAGCAGTTTGTAAAATTTATTGTAAAAAGTTTGTATCTCTAGCATTACTCTTGTAGTATTTTAAGCGGCGATACCTTCTAATTAGTGTCATTAACTCATTATTAAAGATATAGAAGTGACTTCCTTTTTCATTTGCATTTTTATACAATATTCCTTAATTTTTATGTTATTTTAAGACCTATATTATGCACTTGGAGCTTTACTTTTGGATATCATAAATGAATGTGGATGTTAACAACTTATTATAGATTGAATTTTATTGTTTTTATCTAAATTAGATGTGAGAATGTGTCATGATGAACTCTGGGATATTAGTGGACTGAAAATGCCGGGCCTTGATAAACTTGCGACTGGATCCTGAGAAAACAAGTAAAAACTCAGAGGAGACCGGTGGAAGCCGGCCAAGAACCCTCCGATGGTGAAATTAGTCTCTGACTGAAAAAATGTAAACTCAGTTTTTCAAGAATAGAATCATATACTCTTTCATTGGCGTGTGCTTATATAGTATGCGGGAAGCGGTTACTTGTTTGGTAACCGCTCCTACAGTTGAGGAATCCAACAGGCTCGGAAGTAACTTCCGTAACTGACGTAGAAGTTTGCATTTCACAACGGTTAGGCTTGACTGGTGACGGTACGTTCTTCCACTCGGCGGAGACGTAGTAACCTCCCTTGTCATTTATGGACGAGGGGATGGTAGCAAGCTCGTCCGTCCTTTACGGACGGACGAACAGTAGAAAGCCCGTCTGTCCTCAAGGACAGACGGACGATAGTGAGCTCGTCTGTCCTTAAGGACAGACGGACGAGTTAGCAAAGATTTACCTCTTGTCTATCCTTTGGACGACGCATATGGACGGGAGATGACTTGGCGAATTTTCGTTGCACATCAGTTACCCCCTCGTTCATATGGGTCGTCTAAGGAGACGAACAACCAGGCGTTGTACCTAGAAAGCTCATACGACGAGATGCCACATGTCACATTCTCATTGGTGATGAGTCTCGTCGATTCATTTTTCGAGATGAATGCCACGTGTCACTTCCTGATTGGTTGCGTCGTTTTGTATGCTCAGGTCAATTTCCTATAAATAGGGGAATTCCTCCGTTGCCCTCTGCATTTCTAAAATTTTCGTTCTTTGACATTCCTCGTCTAGAGCTTCGTCTAGGAATTTCCTCGCGTTCGTAGCCTTCATTCGTCTTAGAGCCAGGTATTCCCTCTTCTCTCGTCTTTTAGGTTTTTTGATCTTTTCTAAAAAAAATGTCGTCTAGCGACAGTCTAGAAAAGGCCATAGACGAGTACCAATCCGTGTCCAGTACTAGTTCTAGTGGTTCTAGCAGTAGTGATGGGGGGAACTCTACGGACGAGGAATATGTTTCCGACGTCCCTGGGTTTCCCTTAGAGGCTATACAACAAGAAATTAGGAAGGCCTCAGGGTCCTAGGCAGGTACCTCGTCCAGGGTTTCCTCGTCCGTCCCTCCGTCTATCCCTTTGAACGAGGAGGAGGTTACTGTATTTAGCTGTGCAATAAACATACCTTTTAAAACAGACGAACAAAGGTTAGATAATCTGAGGGCATGGTACCAGATCCCAGACGAGCTTAACCCTAGGTTGCCCATCCGTGGAGAGTGGTGTTGTGATCCTCGTTTTGGGATAGGCGTCTATGAGGCCTATCTTATGGGGGGTTTGAGATTTCCTTTAAACGCTTTCATTAGGGAATTACTAGTTAGGTTAGGTTTGGGGGTATGTCAGTTTAATCCTAACGCATGGAGATTGGTCATCTCTATGCAAGTCCTATGGAGAGAGGTGTTTGGGGGGGACCGTCCTCTTACAGTGGACGAGTTCCTCTATTGTTATAAACCCTCCGAAATTCATCAATCCCTTGGCTTTTACCAGTTTACTGCCAGGGGCAAAGATTGTAGAATGATTAGGTCCCTACCCTCGTCTGACAGAAAGTGGAAAACGGAGTTTTTCTTCGTCTCCGGAAATTGGGCTGGAAACCCTTCAGATGTTGGACGGGACACTTTTGGTCGTTATACTGGGGACCTAGGGAACCTTCGTCCTCAGGGTAAGTTTTTTTTTTTTTTTTTTTTTTTAAGTTATCATTATTATTTTTTGTATTCTAACTCACTCTTTTACAGCTGTTGGGCGTCCTTCCCTTAGCAAGTTTCACCGCGATCGTGTTCACAGAGCTCGTCTATACGCAGATAGGAGTTTCCACTCCCTAGTGACGCTTAGACGACTGGCCAAGTGGGGACTTGGTCCTAATCCTTTTGACGAAGCACTCGCGCACGAGATAACAGTAAGGAGAAGTAAGCCTCTAACTCAGGACGTCTTTTACCCTTTCTTTTTATGTTAGCTCTAAAACAAAACCTTTTTTTTTTATTTAGGAATGGCAACAATGAAAGGTAACAAGGGAAAAGAGGTTGCTGGCGAGGGGGATCGTCCTGAGGCTGGGGACGATCGTCCTGACACTGTACCTCAGACTCGTCCGTCTGCTGGGGACAAAAGGAAGTCCCTACCAAGGAATTTGGACTTAGGGAGCCTTCCCAGCCGTCGTGACAAAAGAGTGAAACAGTTATCGTCTAAGGTGGCCAAGCCTATCCTGCCTTAGCCCAGTCTCTCCATCCAAACAATTGATGTGGACGTATCTCCACCTGTGGAGACGACCTCGTCCAAGACCCCTCCTAGGACGACTACGTCTGTCTCATCTCAGCCCCCGCCGAGGGTATCTTCGAACATAGTTGAAAACGAAGATTTGGCTTGGCAACATTTCCAAGAAGCTGTGAAGGACGAGGACATACATGCTTGTTATGACATGTCTTTAAAAGATTTTGAACATTCTGGTGTTCATGATCTTTTTAAGGTAAATTTCCTTTCGTCTTGCCTTTATTATTTCACTATCTTTTGTGCGTCTTAACCAAGCATTTTTCTTTTGCAGGCCATGTCCAAGTTCATCGCAGCGTCTAGGCAAGCCACTGAGTTGGACAAGACGAGGATTTTGCTAGAGACGACCATAAAAAGCGTGAGGGACGAGAGTAAGAAATGGGCTGGGGTTGCTGCTGAGGCTAAGGAGAAGGAAGCGGAGCAGCTAAATTTGATCGCAGAGTTGAAGGCCGCTGTGGTGGAGAAAGATTCTCGTCTTGACCACCTTCAAGCGAAGAATGACGAGCTGAGTACTTCCCTCTCCAAGGCTAAGGACGATGCCATTGCGGAGTTCAAAGCGTCCAAGGAATTCACAGACTTACTGGACCGCAACTATGCAGCGGGTTTTGAAGATTTCAGGATGGACGCTGTTGAAAACTTCCCTGAAGTGGACTTTAGCTCTATCAAACTTAATTTGAACGCTGCTACCAGATCTCTCCTCCAAACCAGTTCTGAGGACGTCAATATTGAAGATGATGCCTCCACCCAGCCACCCACTGCCCCTCCTGCTTAAGAACAAGTTTTTTTTTTTTTTTTTTTTTTTTTTTTTTAGGATCTTTTGATGTAATTCAAGTACATTGAACTCGTCCAAAGTTTTTAGGACAAGGTATTGAAACTAGTTCTTCGCAAGGGTGTTTGGACGTTGGTTGTCCGCCCTTCAAACAGTTGGTGGATTTTATTTCTTTTATGCATGGACGAGATTTTTCATTTCGTATGCATGGCTTCATACTTTACTCGTCCATGTTTGGTGTGTTTAAACCATCTATTAAAACTTCAATGGTTATTTCTCGTCCTTAGACTAAAATTTCTTTTATGCACCCTGATCGTCCACAGATTTACGAACAATATTCGTCCATGTACAGGGCTGTCTAAAAACCTCGTTCGTGGGCCTTACTGTTTAGGGCCTGGATGTGCATTATGCCTCGTCATTTGTCCTAATTGTTTTAAGGCTTGGACGCACATTTTGCCTTGTACAGATGAGTTTGCCAAGTTGGGTTCTCCCTCGTCCTTTAATCTGGACGAGGATACCTCATCTTTGCATTACCCTCATGGACGAATATTCCGGGCTTATAGGCTCTACCTCGTCCTTTGATTAGGATGGGGTGCCTTGATCTTGCTTTTTCCTTCAGGAAAGCTTTAGACGTTACATCTCCGCGTCCAGAGAATTTATTCGTCTCATTGACAGTTAAAATATTTCGTTCCTAGCCACCTTGTAGGTTAGCTTTGAACGAGAGTAGCATGGAGTTCGAATTTCACACAACATTTTGTACATTACACATATCGTTTACAGATAGGGCACATACATGCTTGTGCCTTTTATTTAGTTAACTTCATAGCTTCGTCCAGAATCATGATAAAAAACCACAACATAAATAGCAAAGCAATAGTATCAAACATATAATTAAACATAAGTAGAATATAAAGAGTAGCAAGCTCTAAGCTCGTCCACAGTGATACTCGTTCTGGCTCATTCTTACTGGTAGTACTTCCTCAGGTGCTCCACGTTCCAAGGATGTTCAAGCTTTCTCCCGTCCAGGGCCTCCAAATAATAGGATCCTTGTCTTTTAAAGTTGATGACTCTGTAGGGTCCCTCCCAATTGGGGCTCAATTTCCCATGAGCTGGATTTTTGGTTGCCAAGGAGACCTTTCTCAGGACGAGATCTCCTATGTTAAAGCGCCTTGGTTTCACCATTGCATCATATTGCCTAGCCATGAGGTTCTTGTACTTCGCTGCTCTGTGCTCTGCTTCTGTCCTCACTTCGTCTATAAGATCGAGATTCAGACGGAGTTGCTCCTCATTATCCTTGTCGTGATATGATGTCACCCTATGAGTGGCCATGTGCACTTCCGCAGGTATAACTGTTTCGCTCCCATAGGATAGGTTAAAAGGGGTTTCCCCTGTAGGGGTCCTCACCGTCGTCCTGTATGCCCATAGGACACCAGGTAACTCATCTGGCCATATTCCCTTTACTCCCTCAAGACGAGTCTTGATGATTTTCAGCAAGGATCGGTTTGTAACCTCGGCCTGACCGTTTGCTTGTGGATGGGCGAGAGAGGAGTAGTGATTGTGGATTCCGAAGTGTTGACAAAAGTCCCTGAAAAGGGTATTGTCAAATTGCCGCCCATTGTCGGATACTAGTACCTTGGGTACTCCAAACCTGCATAGTATATTTTTCCAGACGAAGTTCTTTACATTCTGCTGGGTAATGCTTGCCAATGGTTCTGCTTCCACCCACTTCGTAAAGTAGTCAATCCCTATCACCAAAAATTTCATCTGTCTAGTTCCAAGTGGAAAAGGACCCAGGATGTCTAGGCCCCATTGAGCAAAGGGCCACGGGGCCATCATTGGGGTGAGATGCTCTGATGGTTGCCTAGGGATATTGCTGAATCATTGGCATTTGTCACATGCCTTGACATAAGCTTTTGCATCCGTTTGGACAGTTGGCCAATAGTACCCTGCACGGACGACTTTGTGGATGAGCGTTCTGGCTCCCGAATGGTTTCCACAAGCTCCTTCATGAACTTCCCTCAGCACATAGTTCGCCTCCTCTAGGGCCAGACACCTAAGATAAGGTTGAGAAAAGCCCCTCTTATAAAGAACTTCGTCCATAAGGACGTACTTGGCAGCTTTTATCCTGAGTTTTTTAGCTTTGTCTTTTGCTTCCGGAAGTCTCCCGTCCTTCAGATACGAGACGATTGGGGTCATCCAATTTTCTCCATTCCCTATTTGTTGTACTTCCGGGAGATCTACACTCGGGGCGTACTGAATTTCATCATACTCGTCGGTTGTTCCGGTTGCTGAGGCTTCCTTCGCTAAGGTATCTGCTTCCGCATTCTCTTCCCTCGGGATTTGAATGAAATTAGCTTTTTTGAATTTTTTCACAAGCTGTAATACCTTCTCCAAGTACTTTTTCATTCGTTCTTCTTTCGCCTCATATGTCTCATTTATTTGGCCCATTACCAACGAAGAGTCTCCCAGGACGAGAACTGACTCCGCTTCTACAAACTTAGCCAATTCTAGCCCTTTAAGCAGAGCTTCATACTCCACCTCATTGTTAGTTGGCCGATATTGTAGACGGACCCTATGCTTCAACTTGTCTCCTTCAGGGGATTGCAAAACCACCCCTACTCCTCCTGCATGCTGTGTGGACGAGCCATCTACATGGACCACCCACCTTTTATCCTCCAGCACTTCATCATCGCATCTTGGCATGAACTCCACAATAAAATCTACCAGGGCTTGAGCCTTAATAGCATGTCTTGGTTGGTATCGGATATCAAAATCGCTGAGTTTGACAGCCTATTGGATCAAACGTCCTGCGGCTTCCAACTTGTTCATAGCTTTCTTAAGTGGGTGATCTGTCATAACATTGATTACATGGGCTTGGAAGTAGTGTCTTAACTTCCTGGAAGCCGTGATGAGCGCGAAGGCCAGCTTTTCTATTAGCAGATATCGCCCTTCCGCCCCCCTCAACGCCCTACTGGTGTAGTACACTGGCTTTTGCATTTTTGCTTCCTCTCTTATCAGTGTTGAGCTCACAGCATGCGGGGTCACCGCCAGGTATAAAAACAGTTCCTCTCCTACCACGGACGGACTTAGCAACGGGGGCGTGACAAGATACATCTTCAACTCTTGGAAGGCTCTTTGGCACTCGTCCGTCCATTCAAATGCTTTCTTTAGAACCTTGAAAAATGGCAAACACTTGTCAGTAGCTTTGGAGACAAACCTGTTGAGGGCGGCCACTCGCCCGGTGAGAGATTGAACTTCTTTAATATTCTGTGGAGGCTTCATTTCTAGGATTGCCTTGATCTTTTCCGGGTTTGCCTTGATCCCTCTGTGTGAGACCATGAATCCAAGAAATTTTCCCGATGCTACTCCGAAAGCACATTTGCTGGGGTTCAACTTCATACTGTATCGCCTAAGTGTGTTGAAGGTTTCTTGTAAGTCGTCTAGATGTTTACTCTCTTCCAAACTTTTCACTAACATATCATCCACATACACTTCGACATTTCGCCCAATCTGAGGACGGAACATGTGATTGACCAGTCGTTGATACGTTGCTCCAGCGTTTTTCAAGCCGAAAGGCATTACTTCATAACAGAACAAGCCCTGACTAGTAATAAATGAGGTCTTTTCCTGGTCAACCTCGTCCATCCGTATCTGGTTGTATCCTGAGAAAGGGTCCATAAAACTAAGCAGTTTATGGCCCGCAGTTGAGTCCACCAGCTGATCAATGCGTGGTAATGGATAGCTATCTTTTGGGCAAGCCTTGTTCAGATCAGTAAAATCCACACACATCCTCCACTTGCCGTTCGCCTTTTTGACCATCACTACATTGGCCAACCAATCTGGATAGTACACCTCTCGGATAAACTTCGCTGCTATCTATTTTTGAACCTCGTCTTTAATAGCATTATCTCTCTCAGGAGCAAACACCCTTTTCTTTTGTCGTATTGGCTTTGAGGATGGACATATGTTCAGGCGATGGGTGATGACATTAGGATCTATTCCAGGCATATCCTCATGACTCCAAGCAAATACATCTATGTTCTTCCTCAAAAACTGGACAAGGTCCTCTTTAATCCCTTCTTCTAGACCTGCCCCCACCCTGGTACACTTCTTAGGGTTCCTCTCGTCTAAGGGAATATCTTCCAACACTTCAATAGGTTCTACCTCGACCCTTTTTTCTTCAATAGTCATGGTCTGCACTTGCTCGTCTGTGGCCAACATAGCCAAGTAACACTCTCTCGCTGCCAGTTGATCACCTTGCACTTGTCCTACTCCATATTCTGTTGGGAACTTGACTGATAGGTGATAGGTGGACGTAACTACTTTCCAACTATTTAAAGTTGGCCTCCCAATTATGGCATTATAGGAGGACGAACAGTCTACTACCAGGAAACTCACGTCCTTGGTGACTTGCTGTGGATATGCCCCAACTACCACTGGTAATGTAACAGTACCCACGGGCTGCACCTTCATTCCACCAAAACCTACTAATGGAGAATTCACCGGACGAAGACGGTCTCGTCCTAACTTCATCTGCTGAAAAGCTGGAAAATACAGGATATCTGCCGAACTTCCATTATCAACGAGTACCCTTCTGGTTGTATAGTCAGCGATGAGCAAGGTAATGACAATGGCATCGTCATGAGGATGGTGGATTCTTTTAGATATGTTTTCCTGGACCTGGACGACTGAACTGTAGAGCTCCCTCCGACAATAACTCTGATTTCTCCGAGAGGTGGCCGTGACGACTCTTCAGCTTTTCCCTTAAGTTTTTCATCCTTGTGGTCTCGTCCTAGGAAACTTCTTAGCTTCCCCTGCCTTATAAGATTCTCAATTTGCTGCTTTAGATCAAAACATTCGTCCGTATCATGCCCATGGTCTCTATGGAAGCGACAATACTTGTTTCTATTGCACTTATTTGGATCGCCCTTCATTTTTTCTAGCCACTTTAAGGAAGGATCATCCTTGATTTGCATTAGGACTTGATCAAATGGCATGTTCAATGGCGTATACTGCTGACTTCGTGCTGAGGGGCCTGCCTTCCTGTCACGATCCTTTTTGTCTTCCGTTCGTCCTTTCTTAAGACGAGGACCTTGTTCTGAGTGGCGAGTGGGGTTAGCATCCATTTTCTCAATTCTCTTCCTCTTCTTGGCTATGATAGCATCCTCCGCATTCATAAAATTCTGGGCTGAGTGGACGAGTTCGGCCATGGTCTGAGGCTCTTGCTCATATAGCTTGTGGATGAACAAGTCAGAGTGAACCCCATTGTGGAAAGCCGCCAGGAGGAGCTTGTCATCCATCTCGTCCACTGCTAAAGCTTCCCTATTGAACCGCGTAATGAACGACCGCAAACTTTCATTCTCCTCTTGTTCTATGGTCAGCAAACTAGACGAGGAACGCTTGTGCCTCTGTCCTCCGATGAAGTTGTTGACAAATAACTTGCTTAATTCTTCGAAGGACGTTACCGTGCTCGGAGGTATTTTGCTGAACCACACTCGTGCGGGTCCTTTAAGGGTAATGGGGAAAGCTCTGCACATTATTTCATCCGGAACCCCTTGAAGATGCATAGTAGTTTTGAAGGTGGCAATGTGGTCAAATGGATCTCGCGTCCCATCATATGAATCTAAGGAAGGCATCTTGAACTTCGGTGGCAAAGGGTGAGCATTGATGGAAGGCACAAAAGGGGAGTCAGTCCTGTGAACCAAGTCCTCTACGGGGTTGGTCCTCTTCATATTTTCCTTCATCTCATCCATAGTTCTTCTCATTTGGTCCATCTCCCTTTCCAAGTGAGGCACCCTCCTTGAAGGGGTACCCCTTGACTGGCTTTCAAACTCGACATTCCTCTCATCTTGGCTCTGGGCCTGTCTTCCAACGTTCTCATCGCGATGCTGCCTCCTCATGTTAAGTTCTCTAACCAACTCCTGGTTCTGGCGGGTCAATTCTGCCATAGTAGCAGCCATGGATTGCACGTGTTGGACAGAAGGCGGTTGTACGGTAGGCACCGATTGACGGTCGCCTCTGCTTTCTTGAGGGCCTGGGCTAGTAGCCCTTGACCTTGTCCGGACCATTTCAGCCCTTATGTCCAAGAAAGAAATCGCAGAATCCAACAATGGAATTCAAACGTTATTCTTTCCCACAGACGGCGCCAACTGATGAACTCTGGGATATCAGTGGACTGAAAATGCCGGGCCTTGATAAACTTGCGACTGGATTCTGAGAAAACAAGTAAAAACTCAGAGGAGACTGGTGGAAGCCGGCCAAGAACCCTCCGATGGTGAAATTAGTCTCTGACTGAAAAAATGAAAACTCAGTTTTTCAAGAATAGAATCATATACTCTTTCATTGGCGTGTGCTTATATAGTATGCGGGAAGCGGTTACTTGTTTGGTAACCGCTCCTACAGTTGAGGAATCCAACAGGCTCGGAAGTAACTTCCGTAACTGACGTAGAAGTTTGCATTTCACAACGGTTGGGCTTGACTGGTGACGGTACGTTCTTTCACTCGGCGGAGACGTAGTAACCTCCCTTGTCATTTATGGACGAGGGGATGGTAGCAAGCTCGTCCGTCCTTTACGGACGAACGAACAATAGAAAGCCCGTCTGTCCTCAAGGACAGACGGACAATAGTGAGCTCGTCTGTCCTTAAGGACAGACGGACGAGTTAGCAAAGATTTACCTCTTGTCTATCCTTTGGACGACGCATATGGACGGGAGATGACTTGGTGAATTTTTGTTGCACATCACGTCATACAATTGACTGTCTTATATAGTTACTATAATTTGTAAATATTATTTTGCATTTCTATGATTCCATATAATCCCATTGACCATCATAAGTTATGACTACGGAAATCTTATTCACCATTATTAAATAAGAATTATGTTATTTTAAGGAGTTTAAATGGAGAGAACAATAATGAAAGAGAACCCTATCAAAAAAAAAATAATAATAATAATAAAAAATGAAAGAGAAAACTAAGAAAGCCAATAGGTCCTCTAGTCATATTTCATTATTTTGGGCTTGTGGATTATCCCAAACATAAAGGGGAGAATATATGTGTGTGTATATATTTTAGAGGGTAAAATAATATTTTTGTCCCTAAACATTACCAAAAGTTTATTTTCCATCTCTAAACTTTACCAAATTTTTTTTTTATCCCTAAACTTTAATAAGTTTGTTTTTCATCCATTAACTATTGAAAATTCCGTCTTTTGTTCCTAAATTATTGAAAGTATTTTATTTTTGTCTTTAAAATTAAAAAAAAAAACTTTTTTAATCTGTATTTTTGTCTCTAAATTATTGGGGGAAAAAAAAACACTATTTACAAAGTTTAAAGATGAAAGAAGAAATTTTTAGAGACCAAAATACTACGTCCTAGTTTGTTTGTCCTCTATTCCATTTTAAGATGTCCCAAAATATTGTCATATTTTTAAAAATAAAAATTATTAGTTTACTAATGTTTCTATTATACCTCTACTTTATTTTCAAAACTATTTGAAAATAAAACTAACTAATATTTAAAAAAATCAATTTAATTGGGGCATATTTTTAGTCGCTTCATTAAAAATAACTCTTTTTTAAAAAATTGATAAATTTATTTAAGGATAATTTTATAAACTTATATATTTTTATAAGACAGACAAGACAATAAATGATATCTTTTGACAAATTTAACTTTTCAAACAGGACAAACAAATTGAGAGGTAAGGATTAGGATTTTAAAACAAGGAAATATTCCTAAAACAGCAAAACGGCACAGACGTCACTGCCTTTTATAACTCATTACAAATTACAGAAAGCCCAAACGACCGAGATCAGATCCATCTCTCACCAATGGCACTTCTCGTAAATCCCTCACACCACCAGGACCCTTCCCGTAAATCCACACACAAAACAAAACAAAGGAAAATTCCCTCGTACGCTTTCAGTTTCGCGCCACTCTTCGATTCCCGCTCCAATTGAAAAAAAAATCGAAACGTTTCAACCTTCCAAACTCAGAAAAACCACAAAAATATATAAAAACCCTAACCCCTCACTCTCTCCCTATAGAACTCTCTCTCTGTAATTGTAAACCCTAATTTGTTCTCTCTCTGTATCCATTTTATCAATCTAACAATCAAAAAATCAAATCAAATCGAATCGAAGAAGAATGTTTTACTCGCAGACATTTTTGGCGCGAAAAGGGCCACTGGGAACAGTATGGTTCGCTGCTCATCTACAGCACCGCCTCAAAAAGTCTCACTACACCTCCACCGATATCTCCTCCACTGTTGGTCCGTTCTTCTTTCTCTAAAGATGATAACTTTTTTTTTTTGGGTTTTTTGTGTGTGTTGGAACAGTAAAGATGGTAAATTTTGATGGGTGTTTGTTCAAATTCGATGTGAATTTGATTTTGGGTTGGTTTTTGTTTTTGCTGACAGTAAAATTTTAATGTTGTAATCAAAGGTTGCACCTTTTTTAAAAAAAAAAAAAAAAAATTAAAGATTGGTTTTTGGTGAAATTGTAAAATTTGCTTTGTTGGGGTGCTTAATTTTCAATCAAAATTGACTTGTTTTGTGTTTGATATTTATTTATTTATTTTATATATTGAAGTGTTTTATAGGGGAATGTATTATCGAATACCCATTTGCGTGCTTGATTTGATGATTAATTTAGGTCAAACTGTCAACTTTCTTTGTTGGGTATTTAAATTTATCAAATTTGCTTTAGTTTTCTGTTTTATAGGGGTGTAAATGTAGTTCATTGATAAATGTAGTTCGGTCTGGATATGTAATGTTGTCAATAGTTCATGTTAACTACATGGTACAATTAATTGAGAATTGTTGGCTGTGATTTTGGGATTTTTAAATAATAATAAAAATTTAAAGATTGATTTTTTTAAAAAAAAATTGTAAAATTTACTTTGTTTGGGTGCTTAATTTCAATCAAAATTGCCTTGCTTTATGTTTGATATTTATTTATTTTAAAGTGTCCTGCAGATCAAGTTGTCAACTTTCTTTGTTGGGTAATTTAAATTTATCAAATTTACTTTAGTTCATGTTTTGTTGTCAATAGTTCATGTTAACAATATGTCAAAAAAAGAAAAGAAAATACATGGTAAAATTAATGTTATTGAAGCGGGTTCTAATAAATGTGTTTGACACATTGTGTTTGAATGTGTCTCTTTTAGATCGAATCATGTTTCCGGAAGTTCCCATTGCACTGAGAATGTCGGGCCACCTTCTTTTGGGCGTTGTTCGGATATATTCAAAGAAAGTGGATTATCTGTTCCATGATTGTAATCTTGCTTTGAATTTGTTAAGAAAGGCCTTCGATTCTATAAATCTTAATTTGCCGGAGGATGCAAGAAAGGCACCGGTTCAATCGATCACTTTGCCAGAAACATTTGACCTTGATGCTTTGGAATTGAATGATGAGATGAATTATGAGGGGTAAAGTTCTTTGAAATTTCTCTTTCACCTTTTTTTTTCTTCTATTCTGAAATCTTCATGTGACACTTGGATTATGTTTCTCAGGGCCGAGGATGATCACCTCAAGAGTCTAGAGGAGATTACGTTAGCAGGTTATTGACATGGACAGCTTTTTGAAATTTCCATTCTCTACATTTGTTTTCTTTTTAGTTATTTACTTTTTCAAATATTTTATGCCTTGACACTTGTAAATTATCATGCCCCAGATCAAATTCCTACTGGAGGAGAGATTTATGTTGCCATAACTTTTGATGAGGTTGGATTCCATTATTCTTGTATGTCAATTTTTGTTATGATTGTGTCATCTTATTGTTGGGTCAATTCTGAGTTTTCAATGGCAATTTCACCATCAGAAGCTTCTGATCTGTTTAGGATATTGTAATGATGGATTCATCAAGTCTAGAGGTGGTTCCCAATTCGGATGTTAGGTTGATGGAGGAAGAGTATGTTTCGAAGTTATATTCAAGTCTGTTTTCTATACTTTGTTTTCCATGAGGAAACAGTATAATAATTTTTGGTCTTGCTAATTTACAGCATTCCTGCACCACCTCTGGCTAAGGGTTTTGAAGAACCTGGTCCAAGTAATCAGAGGGAAGCACTAAATGGAAGCCTTAGTGATGACAGGACTCCACAAAATCTTCAACATGATGCAAACTTTCAAGATGCTGGTCCAAGTAATCAGACAGAAACACTTGACACTAGGCTTTCGGATGACAATATCCCTCAAGATATTCCAGAGATGGAAATACTGCGTGATGCTGGTCATGATTTTGGCTTAGAAAACCTTCCTCCAGTGTTGCCAGATTATGGGGACAACATAGTTGAAACAAACAGATCTTTAAACGAAATTGTGAATGAGAAGGACATCCTCTCTCCAATCATGGAAGAAAATTTAATGTCAGGGGAGAAGTCTTTACCATTTCAGCAACATTCAGAACCACCAACTTCTGCTGCCTCTGAACAGGGTCTTGAGATTCATGATACGCGTGTTGCATTTGGTGAGCTCAATTTTCTCATAATTGGTTCTATACATGGGATGTGAGGCTTAAAAGATCCTAGCTTGTTTTGCATCTGAAGGTTGTCTTTATGTTTGTGGCAGGTGATATTTCTCCTGGACTTGGCATTATTCGATCGACTCCTCCTGTTCAGCAACCAAAAGCAAGACCAAGGAAGAGAAAGCAGCATTTCGATAAGGCGACAGTTTTGAATAATAAGTACGGTTGGTCATATATTTTGTGAAGTTGTTTTATCTTTTCCTTCTGGTACTAGTTTATTGATATAGATGTTGACTTTGTAGATTTATGAAAAAGTCGCTTGAAGATTATACTGATTTATTGCGTAAGAAGAGGGATGTCCCTTGCTCTGCTTTGGGTATGTGGAAGTTGAACAATGTTCGTAGAAAGGAACAAATTTTTGATCAGCCTTCATTAACTGGTAAGTGGACCTTTCCCTTAGCCCTTTTTCTGTTGCATTAGGGATCTATTTTAAGGAATTCATTTCTGAGGAATTGGGCATCTATCTGCAGGGTTATCTATGGATATTTGTAATATATACAAGAAGGACTGCATACTTACCAAGCCTCATTTGGTTTTATCTGAGGAAGATTTTCCAGATCCTAGGGTTGCATCATCCCCTGCTTCAACAACGGACCATCCCCCAGAGTTGAGGGTTGCACAATCTCCTGCTCACACAACTGAAGCTGTCCTAGAGCCGGTTGCTCAATCTCCTGTTCCTGAACCTGACATTGACATGGAAATGGAACGTCCTCGAAATGTTGAAAGCCAAGATGGCAGCAATTTCTTAAATGAATTTGCGCCTACTCCAGCTAGATCAATGGCTTCAACTCTTAGAGGAGATGATTTTACTCATGTAACCATCGAGACTGAATTACTGCCAACACCAGATTTTGCAGCATCCACTGGCACACGTAGGTCTGAGCTGGAAACCCCAATGACATTTTTAGAGGAGCGACTAGGTTTAGGGAACACTGCTCTTTCAGATATTCCTGATTTAATGAATTCTGCAGAATTAGATGTAAGTCCTCGTGCATCATGTTTTATTTATTTATTATTATTAATATATATATATATAAATATATATTTATATATATTTTATGGAAATCTTGTTATCTGATAAAAATTCTTGCTTTTTAAGTTTATCATGTTTCCCACTCTGTTAACTGCTTACTGCATAATGTTCAAGTAGTTGAAGCTATTTATATCTCCTTTTAAGTTAATCACGTTTCCCTCATTCCATCCCTTAAAAAGAAATTAAGTAGTTCTGTTTAAACAGTAAGGTAACAATAATCTGACTCTTTGCATTGTTTCATCATAGGACCTTTATTTTCTGGAGGCAGATAACAACACGCCAACAGGTAAGCCAAGTAACGTTTTATATTGATCTTTGATTTTGGTGATTCTATAAATTGTGAGTGTTTCTCTCAGTTACTTGTGAAATTACGATCAAACTAGGTTGTCAAATTCTATGAATTATACTTTTGTATGATATGTGTTGACAACATGTCTATGCTTATTGCAGGATCTCAAGCTACAGGAATAGTTGACTCATTGTCTGTGAGAACCAGGTATTTTAAATATAAAAATTTGTTAGCTTGTTAACTACATTTTAGTGGATAAGTAATATCTTATATGTTATTCGTGTGCAGGGCTGTGGCTCAGTATTTAAAAAGACATTCTCCAATTGACCCAATCTCAGAAGACCTATCTGGAGATCTCAGTTTAAACAAGATTTTAGAAGGAAAAACCAGAAAGCTATGTGCTCGAATGTTCTTTGAGACTCTGGTAAGTTCTGAAACATTTTCCATGTAGCCATATCTTTGCAAGATATCTTTAAGGAAAATGTCATCCTTAAAGATAATTAAGGAGAAAAACTTAATTTTTTTCTGGGTTGCAGCAACATGAGTCAGTGTTTAAGTGTCTTATAGCTTAAGGGTTTGGTTAGTTTCTTGTGTTTCAAACTTGACAGTTACTAATGAATTAGTGTAAAGAATCTTTCTTTGTCCTTCATTTTCTTGTCTTGAGTTTGTGGAACTGTGAGTTTATTAGTTATCTGCTTATCCTGCTGTTTCTACTGTCACATGGTAAAAATTGGACTTTGTTAATGCATAGAGGGGATGCATGGATAGTTTATCAATCAATTATAGTGATTTCGTTTTAAATTTCCAGGGGGTGTTAGCTTATTTCCTCCAGTCTCAGGCTTGAATGCTGAAGTTTTAAAACATGCATCTGGCTGTCAGCTGTCCTTTGCTGGGTAGTTTTTTATTTATTTATTTTTTGACCCTTTTTTGATCTTTTTTTATGTTGAACACTCATTATGTCCTTGGGTGGTTGATTGCTAATAGTGTGACATTATATGATTTGATTCATGCCAAAATGTGCACTGTGTTGAACTATGAATTTCTTTTTAAACTGGATTTATTTATATTCTTAATTGTTTGTAAGGCACGGTAAAGATGGGTGATTGTCATGGTGAATTACAGGTTTTGAAGAGTTATGGACTTGTGGATGTACAACAAGAAGAACCTTATGGTGATATTAGTTTGAAGCTGACTCCTACATTGTCAAAGTCTCAATTTTGAGTTACAAAGTTATTTGATGTGTTTTGCAGGCGTTCATGTATATAGGTAAGGATCTAACTGCTATTTCATATTACAAGCTTTCTATCAATGTTTCTATTTTCTTTTTTCAAAGGTGACTTTCTGGCTTCTCCCACTCTTTCTTTTTAACTTGTGTAATCAGGATTTCATGTTCTCTCTCCCTGTTCTTCTCCCAACTCCTACTGTGTATTTTACTAAGACTGAGTACATTTTTCGTATGAAAAATGCAGATGACATACAAAGAGAAGGAAAAGGAAATGCAGATGGGTGTAGTACTTGCACAATGGTAGCATGCAATTTTGACCTTAAGTCCACATGTCTTATTAGGATCTTAAAAGGTGATACTAAATTATTGTAAGTGGCATTGTAATGTAAAATAACTATGGTGTAAAATTGTTCTCTCTTTCTCAGTAAATATAAGTTAATATAATCCACATTTATTACCCTCATTTTTTTTTTTTTTTTTTTTTGAGAATACTAAGTATTAACACACACACACAGGGAGAGGAGAGAAAGTATTACCCTGATTATTGAATTGGTAAAAAACCCCAGTAGTTTAGAACACACCATCTTGGTGTTTCCACTTTTTATGCATCTTATTCACTCCCAAGTCCAAGAGACAAGGGCATTTCCCTCTGTTCCTTGGAACAATTTTTTATTTTTATTTTTTTTAGAATTTTAACTTATGACATCTGCGTTTTATGATAGTTCTTTATTATTAAATCAAGATTACAATTGGTTTTTAGTATAAGTGGAGATTGAACTCCAAATCTCTTATTCTACCATATGAAACATCACTTACCACAATGCCAATTTCAATACCAAGTCATACAGTGCACCAATACATGTAAAGTGAGATACTGCTCTATTGCATTGTCACATGGATAAATCAAACACACTGAAATCTAGATCATCATGCTTCTCTTTCATCCTATTCATTTTCTCAGATCTGATTTTAAAGTTTTGACATTCCACAATTTCCTGATACAGATCCAATAGTTGAACAGTTTTGTATCTTTCGTTGTCACAATTTGGCCATATAAAAAACACTTAGCAAATGCTAATTAGTAATTAGTAAGAAAGTATTCATTTTAAAATGAATGAATATTTAATATACCTCGTAAGGGCTGAAGATTTGTTGTTGAAATTATATTTGTCATAAGCAATGAAGAGTGAAGACTGTTCCTTTTCTTCACCTCTACCATTTTGAAAGAAATGTTTTTCATCAAATTATAAGGGTTTTTGGCACCCCTTTATAAGGGTTAATATTGCAGTAACCACGAATTTTCAGGTCACAACAATTGTCTACAAATATCATATTAACATTTCACAAGCAAGGTTATTGATTACAATTTGAGCTATGGATTTTGTTCAAACAAAAACAAAGGTAATGCTATGAATAATAAATAATAAACAAATCCATAACATTTGTATTTTATGCACTTACCACCTATTACAAAGTTCATATTTTGTAGTTTTTTTGTATTTGATGCAGCTAGAAAATCTTTTCAATCTATAGAACGTGCAATTTTCATATAATTGAAAACATACTCATGGACAGAGCAACCATTGGACTAGGGAGGGCAACACACGACCCAACCCCCCCCCCCACCCCAATTTTTTTTTTTTAATATATTATGTGTACTAATTTTAGCAATTTTGTTCTATAAAATTAGAAAATATTATGTCTACAATATTTTCACAACAAATCTTAAGTGGTAGATTGTTATTATTGGGGTAAAAAAATAATCTCAGTGGTAAGTTTAAATTTGAATCAATAACAATTAACTACCTATGATTTGTGATGAAAATGTTGTGAACGTAGCACTTCTCATAAAATTATATTTTATTTCCCTTAAATAATATCATTGACTTTTTTAAGAGTAATGTTATACTTATAAACTTTTTGACAACATTTTTACAATTCCTTTTTGTAGTAAATTTTTATTTGTTCGCACATAGGTCCATTACTTACATTTTTTTTTACTTAATAGTCAATAATTTATATATATAAAAAAAAGTTTGTAGTTCTAGCATTTTCCACATTTTAGTGACCATAAAAAATTTATAGATCTAAAATCCAAAGCAAATATATACAAGCCCAAAAAAAAAAAAAAAAAAAAAAAAAATACCAATAGTAAAACTAAAAAAATTTAAGCTCAATTAACCAATTTTAATCCAAAATAACAACCCTAGCCTTTAAAAAATTCTAAACAAAAATAATTTTGTTATTACCCACAAAAAAAAAAAAAAAAAAATCTCAACAGCTAAGTAGTAGCAGAGTTAGAGATTGAAATCGCCGCACATAATCAACAGTAAAACTATCCCCTTAACTCAAAGTTCTTGTTCTATCCTTGAACATAATGAAATAATGGATATGACAAACAATTTTGATAAATTCATTTACGTATTTGAATGCTTGGATCTATTAGTTTTTGGAAATTGCTCCCAATTTTATTTGACCATATCATATTATTTTTATGGCTTTATATTTCAGCCAGTTATTAACTAATTGGCTTCTTAGAGTGAATAAACAAGTTTAAGATATAGTTCATAAGATTGCTACGGCTATGGTTTTCTTAATCTTTTAAATGGTTCACCTATACATATGAAAGCTTTATCTATTGATACATGAAGCTTGTCTTGAAATGTATAAATTGGTCAACATCCTTGGTTAGAAATTCCTCTACAAATACATTCATAGGCCTCTTAATTCATTAACAGGAAATATAATAAGTATTCTTAAATAAGTCGTCAATATAGTTAATATGGCAGAACAATACTGCACATTATTTAGCTACGTAGGCTCTTAATGTTGATGTTTTTGTTGTGTGGTTGGAAGAAACACCGAGCTTCTTTCAACTTTCTTATATAATCTATGTCTACAATTTATAAGAATAAGTAAAATACTTAACTGTTCATAAAATAAAAAAATTAGTTTGATATAAGAACAACAAAAAAATCACAAATAACCACAGCAAAAATTGTGACTCTCTCTCTCTCTCATTGTGTAGATTTGCACTTAGTTTTTACCAATTTTGAAATATTATTAATTTTTCTTTGCTAATGATTCTAGAGCTGTTTGAGCATCTAATTTAATTATTTTCTTGCATATGTGTAGTTCATTTGTCCCACACACCATGTAATTATATGGAAAAATCTCTTAGGGTGACTCTAGGCTTAAGACCTATGAATCTCATGAGACATTAAGAAACTAATCTAACCCCTTATGATTAGAAACATCATTATCAATATTTATCATATGAGAACGTGACATTTTCATTGGGGTGGTTAGCCCTGACTCCAAATATTTTTATATTGTTCCTTATTATGTGGGTTTTGTGATATCAAAGAGAAAGATATGAAATGGCTAGGTTTTTGTTTTTGGTTAGAAATGTTTCTACTACTACTACCTGAATCCCCCTCATCCCCTTTAAACCCCAAGCACTAAGGCTTGTGGAGGTATTACTTGAACTAAAGAGTTTGGTGGTGAATGGCTAGGGTTTTAGAGAATAAAAATCTTGGTACAAGTTTGAATTTTGGTTTGGGAGAAAGAAATCATGTTTATAATAAGGACACATGGTCATCTTTTGATTTTACAAAAATGATCTCAAATTTCATACTCAAAGTTATAACATGCTTATAATGGGCACAATAATTAAATCCACTAATGTTTTCTGAAAACCCATGATAGTTAAAAGTAACATTTGGTATTTAAGTGATAATCCAATGGCAATACATCTTTTGTGGTTTTTATGTCAAAACCCTACCTCCTTGTTCCCACTATCTTCCTAAAAAAAGCAACATTTTACAATATTGTGGCCATATTTTGCATAATGGCTTTTAACATGCTAATAACAAGATGAAGTTTCATGATTTTAACATTGATCATCGTAGTATTAAAAGCACACAAATACCTAATTGATTGCTTTGTATTGAAATGGTTAACAATGACATTGTTGAGATATTGGAAGAAATTAATAATTTTTTTAATTATGAATAGCCCATAGTACTTTTTCATTGATTGATGGATATGCAAGTAGATTAATTTACTTGTGGAGATAGAACCTTTTCAAGTCTGTGACGTAAGCAATCTTAGGCCAATCATCACCGATTTCTTTCTTACATATTTCCAATAAAATAAGGATAATCTTAAATGTCAAGTTTCTCCACTAACGTAAATATATAGATTCCATTAGGAAATAATGTCATATTGTGGAAATTGCTAATTTGAAGTGATTGAAAAGATGTGAGGACTGTAAATCCATCAAATTTAAACAATCGGAAAATTTGAGTTTTTACAAAGAAGTGACTTGTTGAAGCACGACAAATTTTTGAAGGTTATAGAATGCTAGAAAGTGAATGCTTCAAATGCCATATCATTCTAACTCATTCCACTATTAGATATCTAAATCAAACTCTTATGGATAGTGCGAGATCAAACCCGCAAAATTTTCACAAGATGTATTTTGATTTTTTTTATATTGAATACAAATTTTAATTGAGCTAATATAGATTTACCTAATCCTTATATTCCAACTATTAGAAGGATTGAAATATTCACTTAAATATTGAAATCCAATAACACACGGATTATTGTGTTGCTCTATTACTTCATACTTGCAACTTATCACTAGTATTTATTTGATACATGCTAACTGTTGATTGTAAAATAAGAATATATATATATTTATGGGTAAAATTATCTGTAACATGTATTCTAAAACGAATTGCACCATGTTGCTTAATGCCTGAATCTATAAGCATATCCAACGATTAAGAAAGCTCCCATGAAATGGTAAATGGTTTTGTGTAGCTCACTTTGCTCAATTTTGAATTTTTTTTTTTTTTAATATTCTCTTGGATTTAGCTTTTCAGATATTTTTTATTCAATTAAGGTATTTTATTAGTAATATGAAAAGCCAAAAAGCAAAGAGACATGCTTAAAAATCATGCAAGACAATTCTTCTTTGGATCTGAAAATCATGCTTAAAAATTTGAATGTAATAAAAATTTTCAATAATGATATTTGATTAAAATTGTCTTAATCTCTAGTAAGGCACAATAGGGTGTGTCTTATATTAGTTTTTAGACCCCTGAAAAACCCATAATTAGCTAGTTTTAAGACAAAATTGTTGATTAGATTAATTATGCAAACATTTGGTTAATCTAGAAATTATCAATATCATGCACAAACAGCGTAAATGTAAATGAACACAAGATATGATGACTTAGGTAAACCAATGCAACAAACTAGTTCTATAATAAAAACCTAGAGCTCGGACTTGGCTTTATCAATCCCAAAATGAACAGATCCACTATCAAATGGAAGTTTACAAATTGAATAACTTAATTCTTTGTAAACTTAATTAAAGTTACCAAACTCAACTTTGAGAATCATGGACTTATTTGATATGGACATGTTTAATGTGAATCTCTAGTTGACGACTCCAATACTATGCTTGAAGATTTAAATCTAGCACTTTTGATGTCCACTCCAATACCATGCTTGAAGATTTAAATCTAGCACTTTCGGTGTCCAGGATTGAATGTATATTGATTTTTGATAGCGACTTTGAGAGCAACAAGCACAAAACCTTCAGATCTATAATATAGCAGCTCCAAAGTCTAATTCAATGTGTATTTGAGTTTGTTTAAAACCCAACTTTAAATACCCTTAGGTTGTTTAGATGAAACTCTAATCACTTCATGGGCTGAATTCGAAGTCTACGCTTCTTGAGTGTCCAGAGGTTTACTAGGAAAGAAGTAAGGAAAGAAAGAAAAATTGACAGTCAAACCCTGGTTTAAAAAAGCTCAAATTCTTTCATTAATCTAATTGATTAAAAAAAATCGGCATTTAAATTAAAAATTGAAGTCCAATTCATTCTCTTAAATAGTCCTATCCGAAGGAGGTCAAATTTTTTATTTGTGTCATTTGGTTGCTTGTATCTCAAAAGAAATATTTTTTGTTTTCTATAGCTCTAGTGCTTTCCTACCATCAGCAAAAATTATCATATCGGCAATTAGCCACCATTTATGGCCTACATTTCAACAATAACACTAGAAAGATTAAAACTTTATTTCCTTGGTTGCTAAGTTACGACTTACGACACTATTAATTGGCCGTAGGAGGATACAGATTAAAGTACCAATTGTTTAAAAAAGATGGTCTGAGAAACAAATGGAATTGAGAGCCATCTTACATATGAGCAGCAGAAAACATTCATTTGCCAGCAACGAGGGCATCAATTTTGTTTTCAAGGTGTGCTTCATGGTCTTCAAGACGACCTTGGATAGTATCATTTTCCCAGCGGATGAGTGTTGGAACTCCTGTCAGCTTAAACCTTGAGTCTACTCTCCATGGATGCTGGGGATTCCGCCATGTTGGTCTATCTCCAACAAAAGCTCTCAAGAGTGCCACATCATCTGCTCCTGTCTCCAGCTTCTTGTAGATTACAGGTTCAGCTCTAACACAATCTTTGCAAAGAAGACAATAAAATGTCAAGACAAGGCATACAGTAAAGAGCTCAAGAGGAAAAACTTTTAAGTAACGAATTCATTGTCTGATGTTTTCATGTTTTACATCAAGCAATGGCTTAGCTACTCAGAAACTCAGGGTTAGTAGCAAAAACTTCTCCATCCACAAATAAAATTTGAAAGGACACTTGAATGCAATTGCAAATAAATACCAAAATTTTCCAACAATTTTTGATCAGAAATTTCAACATTCAAGCTGCCATGACGGATTGCCATTCAACAGGTTACAAAACATATGGGGAAAAGAATCTGTGCTTTGTACCCCCCTTTCAAACTCTAGAATCTCCACCCAAAAGCTCTTCTCTCTCTCTTGCCCACCCCCCTCCCCCCCGCCCTGCCCCCACCAAAAAATTAAAACAGATTAGAAGCAAGGGTTACTTCATGTCTAATATTAAGGCAGACTATTTTATCAAGTTAGTGTTACAACAATGCTCTTCAAATGTTATCCCAATGCTTCATGCAAATTTCAACAAAGTTTCTAACTAAATATGATAATCCAAAAGGATTTTTTATTTTATTATTCTCACCAAGGCATGGCCCTTTGGACCCACTCTTAGGAAGTAAATCATGAATACATGACCCCATCCACCAGATCCATGAATCAAGTAATCTAGAAGAACTCTGATTGGGGATAGAACTGGATAGTTTCAACTTTCTTTGTCACTTTATATTCCTCTCCATAGGCTAGTAACTAGGAAATAAAACCCTTACTAAAACAAGTTGGGTAGAGATATTTCCAGATCAATCAAATATCCCGGGTAATCAATGACATAGTCAACTAGTTTACAACGCAATAAGTTTTTTTTATAAACGGACATCATAAATTGCAAATCATCCATCCACACGCACACACTGACACACATGTGCAGTCTGCTAAGTTCTATGTTGTATAAGTGGTATTATATAATACCTATCCTCTTTGTTTAATCTTTTACTTTCTTAAGTTCAGAACTGATGCCATCACACCTTATCCCATTTTCAAAGGTATTGGAATAGCATTTCTAGTTCTAGTCTTTCTTCTCTCAGCCTCACTCCATCACTTCCTATTACAGCTACAAATTGATCACCAATTCTGCAATTTTCTTTAGACTGTCTTCAGATTCTTGCATTCTTTCACAAAAAGCTAGCTGCTTTTCACCCAAAATTTGGTTTTTCTTTAAAAATCCCATATAGGTTTTTTAATTAAAATTTTCTAGGAGGACCAGGGTTTGGAATATATCATAAAATGGACAAGCTTGCACCAATATTTTATTTTCCAATTATTCCAAATGTAGAACAAGCCTAATTTAACATCCTTTTTGATGCATCAGTCAATTTTATGATAACATTCATCAATACAAACAGAAAATTTCTTTTTCATAGGCTATTACACATGCACCTTGTGGGTCATGCAATATTACATCCACATCCCCATTCTTATGGGGCAAGGGAGTACCAATTAAGCTACAATTTATTGGCCCAATACAAATAGATGCCTTAGGGCATGTCTGGTACTGTGTAATAGACCCTGTAATGAAAGAACAGAACAAGGATTTTATTATGTAACACAATGTCATCGTTTTCTATTTAGGTAAAAGATAAATACTTTACCTTTCAGACTTTCAGTAACAAGGAAAAAAAAAACATACACACAAATACCAATACAAAAGCCACCTAAAAATCAAGGATAATTCTATTCTATGGCACCTCTATGATTTTTTTGGAGAAATGATGTCCCAATGATCCTGACCATTCATTTCAATTGCTGTAATTTCAATCATTCATTCATGTAAATTTATGAAGACAGACTGGTTATACCAATGATAGAGGAACATAGAAACACTCTCTAATCAATAAATTGTGACAAAATACCAAAAACCCACAAATAATTTGCAAAAATAAAATAAAAATATCAAGAATTCTGTCATGGGATCATGGAAAAGTATAAATATTTATAACAAAAATAGGAGAAAAAAAAATAATACCAGGGCACCAGCTGAGAGAGGTAGAAGGGTCTTTGTCAGCCAAGAAGAGAATGAGATTGGCTTTGTTATTGGGTGCTTCTGATCTGAACTTCTCAAACACAGTGTCAAAGTTTGATACTGTGGCGTCCAACTGCTTCATCGGCATTTTGGATTTTGAGTTTCTCTTTCTCTTTCTGGAACACTAGAGATTATGGTTTTGGAAAGAGACCGCGTCAAAGATGTTTGGTAAGCCAAAATGGCCAAATGACCATAAAATACTTGGTATAGTTAGTAGGCTCGATTTCCAAATTTTATTATTTATTAGCATCTTGAGTCTGAAATACTCGATTTTGAGCCTCAAAATCGAGTGTCCACATGAAACTCGAGTCTCGAGTTCCACGCGAACATGCCACGTGGAATTTGGCCACTTGAATCTCGAGTCTCAGAGACTCGGTTTCTTAAAAGCCTAACAATACAAATATATATCTATAATATTTTTTACTTTTTATAAAATCCTAGTAAATATATACATTAACTTGCAAAAATAGTCATTATAAAAGCCTAACAATACAAATATATATCTACAATATTTTTTACTTTGTATAAAATCCTAGCAAATATATACACTAACTTGCAAAAATAGTCATGATAAAAGCCTAACAATACAAATATATACTTAAATATATTTTTTACTTTGTATAAAATCCTAGCAAATATATACACTAGCAAATATAACTTGTTACAAACCCCACATTTGCATATTCACATACAAACACACTCAATCATTATCATTTGTTTCCAAAATAAAAAAATAAAAAATCATTAATCATACTCAAAAAAAAAAAAAAAAAAAACTAAACACACAACTCACCCCATTACAAACCTTCAAATCATTCTATCAAAAATATAAAGAACAATATCAAACCAAACAAAACAATTAGTCATGATATACATACACATAAAAAAACCTAACAATATATATATATATATATATTATATGTAACTAACAACTAGAGAGATTGAGAAACCTTACCTGACATGAGGATGTGAAAATATGGAGGGTGAGTTTGATTTGAAGTTTGTAATGGGGTGAGTTTTGTATAAGAGTGAAAGAGAGAGACAGATAGTGAGAGAGGAAGCTGCTGCTGTGAAGTTGGAATGAAAATGAGTGAGAGAGGAGCTGCTGCTGCTAAATGTGTATGAGAGTTGAGAAAGCCTACAATGAGTGAGAGAGCATGTGCAAAGGTTTTGCTAAATCCCGAGAGACCCAGACCAGAGAAAACCAGCTGCAATTGTGGGACCCAAACATGACCAGACATGCAATTGTGGGACCTAGACATGACTAGACATAAGGTAGACTACATTTGAAAATCGAGTTTCTGAGACTCGGTTTCACTTTTAGCAAACTGAGTCTCTGAGGCTCGAAATCCAAGTGGCCAAATTCCACGTGGTGTTAGTCTTTGAGACTCGAAATACTAGTAAATGATAAAGTTTGGAACCGGGTTTACTAACTATATAGTTAGGATTTTATGGCCATTTGGCCATTTTGGCTGTTGCGGTAAGTGTTTTAGTTTTATAGGATAATCTTTAGTTGGGAACGATTGAAATGCCCTTGTACTGGTTGGTGTTTGTGGCTTAGTTCTTAAGCACACGATTCACATGTGCCACTCAAAACAGCTGATTTTGGAGACATATTGAATCAGTGCATGTTCCCATGTCTGCCTGTAACTCCTCATTAGCCTAACCAATTAGCATCTTCACTTTTTAGAATAACTTCACAGTAGGATTCCTATAATTTTATCCATTCATATAAATATATATATATATATATATATATATTTTTTTTTAAGGTTGATTCTCTTACTCGAACTCATGATATAATGATATGTCGCTTCAGGTGAAAAACATTTATCAACACACTAAAACCCAACTTTTATTTTGCCATATCATCAATGGTTTAAGGGTCATGTTAATGAGTGTCCTTAGGGCACTCGTTAATAATTCATTTTAGGAAAGTTTTGATACCACTTTTATAGAAAGTGAAAAAAGCTATCAAAATATTAATTACTTTTTTTTCATTTGCCATAAAAACTTTCTTTAAATGGACTATTAACCAGTGCCCTAAGGGCACTCATTAACATTTCCCATGGTTTTTAAATACATACAAAAACGATAATAGTCAACGTTTGTTTGAATATTTATTAAGTGATAAAATTTAATCCGTTCATTTCAATATGTATTGATTGGATTTTCAGATAGTGCTACCTTAAAACTCTGAAGGATAGAATTTTCAACATGTATTGACTTTAATAAGTATGAGTATTCGTGCAAGCCAATCAAAACCATTTGTTTGTTTGGGGACCATGGTACCAAATCAATATCTTCTCTCTAGAGATAAAGAGATCCCTATTGGTCCAAATTATTGAGCTTTAGCAATTGCCTAACTGGCCTAGTAGTAGAGCCAGCACAACCTATCGATGTAGTAGTTTTACTTTTTAAGTTTGTAAATTGTTGGTCAATTGCCATATGGTCTAACAATATTCCGCTCTCTTTTGTGGAGTTAGATTTGGGGGTCGAACTTGAATCCTCTCAACTTACACTCAAAAAGTTGTGTATAAATAATGGATCTATTTATAATAAAGTGACTAATTTTACACAAATCTTTTCCATTTTTCAGGCTTGGGATCAACTCTAAACAATATATATTACACTAGACACATGCCGAGTTCAACTTACACTTAACAAAAGTATAAAGATTGTTGAGTCATTGAATACTAGAAAGAAAATATAAGAACCAAAGAACCTAATTTAGCTTATAACAAAGAGTTGTAACGTATCATTTGTAAATACAGTGATGAAAAAGTATCACCATGAAGAAATTCAAAATCTAGTAGTATCCATGCTTAAATAATGGGGGACAAACCATAGAGTATGTATTCCTATTAAGGGAGAGTTAAGAGACACGAGGCTACAAGCAATGCTTGAACAGAGCAGACTTGATTGAGCTCATTTACCACCAGCTTGAAGAAACAATCATAGAGACATCAATTTGCCATGCTTGACATAAAATACTCATACTATATTCTTATACCAGTAGATGCACCAGGAAGCTTGTAGAACAAATTGCATAACCTTATCAAAAAAAGGATCAGAACTATGTAGGAGACCCAGTACTAATTCATTAAAATGTATTTCATATAAAATAAATAAATAAAAAACTGCCCTAATTTTTAGTACAATGGATACAAAGTTGAACATGCTCCAAAATCCCATGTTGCTGCCACCTACTTTACGCCTTATTTACACGAATTCGTTGCCCTTCTAACAACTGCAATGAAAAATATGTATAAGGGTAATGAAATGTCCAAACAACAGCTAAAATAGACAAAAAGAAAACCAAGTTCTCAACAAGGTTCCAATTATTATCAATAAATGAATAGCTATCTACATGAGAAACATGGCAGTATGTGGCCCATCCCTGTGTATGTGATAAAATACAACATGCAGATGAGAAAGTGGCCCCAAGAAAGATACAACCAGGATATTAGAATTTAATGAGTAAAATGTAGTATAAACAGCGAGTGTAAACATAAACTATGGCAGTCAATTACATCTTTCAAGCTGCGTTCCATATCCATCTATGTCAATGATAAAAACAATAAACAAAGATGAGCAAGGGGCATAACGACAATAAGAAAATTTTCTTTAAGAAAAATATTTTTAATCATAAATATCTATGAATCACACAAATACTGAGCAAGAAAGTTAGGTTTGATACAATTGATGAAATAATGGCCATAATAATGTCAGGTTATCAGAAGACATTAAAGGCTTTACCGGAGGAAAAGGAAACATTAAAAACCTATAGCCAGCCATAACTGCAGGAAAACGGGTCTGACAACAATCTAAAGCAAGAATAACAACGTTCATTGATGTATATACGTGTGTGACCATCCACATAGGCACATAGCACTGCAAGTGCATATGTGAGTCTATTCAGATACACCAAGCTTCCATTTAAAGTTTAAACAAAACAGGATCAGTGAACAACTTACAGTGTTGTTAAAAGATGTGATTGCAGTTTCTACATCCTCATCTGAAGAAAATGTAACAAACCCGAACCCACTGGATTTTGAGGTCCCTGGAACCCGAGAAACCTTTGCACTAAGAACCTTTCCCTTTTCAGAAAAGAACTTTTCAAGAATTTCCGTGGTTACTGTCTTTGCAAGATTTCCTACATAAACTTTGTGGGGGCTATCAACAAATTGAGATTCCTCTACTTGCAAAAGTGATGATTCTACTGTTGACAAAGGCTTTTCTGTTATGTTTACTTTGATCTGACGTCCTCCAATTTCCTGTCATTAACAGCACATGAAACTCATTAGCCTTTCACTATAAAACTATCAATACAAACAATGAACACTGCAATTTTATACTTCATGATAAATTATCTCAACGTACAGTTCCATTCAGTTTCTCTACTACTGCATTTGCATCCTCAACTGTCTTCATTGTAGCAAATGCAAATCGGCGGCTTCTTCCAGAGTACTTATCATACATCACCTATAAACAAAAAAAATGGAAAGAAAATCTTCTCAAATGGCAAGAGTAACCTATATAGCGAACCAAAAGCCCCTCAAATTGCAAATCATCAGCTCCTTGCAGAGTAATTATCAATTTATCATACATAAGTCATGTATTTCAGCGGAATTTCAAAGAAAAGGTTTAATGAGTGTGCATTAGTAGCAATAAAGGTTGATAGCCTGATCCCCAAAATTTAGTATTATTCCATTCAATATTGGTGATCTTATCTTCTTCAAATTTCATGTATGCAATCGTATGGATCTTATAATGTATACACCTTGAATCTTTTGTGTTATGATGAATTCATGTATTCTCTTTCTATTATAGATTCATTTTCACACATAACATTAACCAAAGGATTATCAATCAATTACCATGCTAGAATGTAAAAAGAATATCATTTGATAAAAAATCAAAATTATATCATTTCATGTAACTTCAAAAAATAGGTTAACAATCATTTTTTATTATTGGTAAGTTATACATGCACCCATCGGGTCTTGAACCCACAACTTCACCTTTCATCACCTTATTATAGAAGGAGGAATTGCTATTGAGCTACAGGTCATTCACAAAATCTTACTCATGCTCCAAAAATTTCTTATAAGTAAAAGACACAAGCCATAACCATGACAAAGTCAATTTAAAAATTAAAAAAATAAGTACCAGTTCCATTTGCGTTCCTTATTGAATAACCCAAATCTACAATTAGGCCAATGCAACAATTTAAGATCAAAATTTATCCAAAAAAGTATATACATATTCATGGATATAAAACAATTCTACCAAATAACATGTATTTATCTTTCAAAATGAGGACAGATTGCTATCCTAAATTCCTAATGACCTTTAAGCTCTAAAATGTAAAGTTTTCAGTAACTATTGAACCAAAACAGCACAAGAACATGCATACACAACGTGAATAAGAGAGAATCCAGAGAAAAGTACCTCAGCATTCCATATAAAAGAATTCAACCAAAGGACTTGTCTTTATCTTTCTTAAAATATATAATGAGCTCTAAGCTCTAAAAATTAAACTCTCAGTAACCCAATAAACCAAAACACCAAAACACCAAAAGAACATAAACACACAACACGAAATCACAAACTGTTGGTCCCTATACTTTAGCTTATGAGCATTTTTAGTCCATGTAGTTTTTATTTTTATTTTTAATTTTATACAAGATAGAAATTCTATTCTAACCTAATTTATCTAATTTATATGTATATGTAAGTAAAGCTCCTTTCTGGAGACTTGAACTCTGGCCCTTGCTCCCCTCCTACCTTACAAGAACTTTGTACTTATCGAATGACCATCATGCCAAGGGTGAGCAGTGTTAGTCCATGAAGTTAAAGGTAAATGCTTTTAGTTTTTAGATGACATGGTGAAGCTATAAATTGACATATCATTACTCTCTGTTAGACACATTAGGAACAAAAAAAGATTATTTAAAGTTTATTTGGGACTAAAAACAATCACTTTAAGTTGTTAGGGACAAAAAACAATCACAAAGTTGTTACGGATTAAAATTAATCACTCTAAACTTCAGGAACTAAAATCGTTCATTTTAAATTTCAGGGACTAAAATCAATCATAAACTAAAGTTTATGAACCAATACTTTTCCCTAAAAGAATTCAACCAAAGGAGATGTCTTTATCTATCTGAGGATATAAGGTACCTATCCCAAAGAGCCTCTAAAGAGCAAAATTCTCAGTGACCCAGTAAACCAAAACACCAAAATAACTCAAAAACTAGTACCTCAGCCTTCTCCACAGCACCATGCTCTTCGACAATCCGGGTGAGCTCAGCATTATCCACAGTCCTTGGAATGTTGCCAATGTAGAGCTTCCTTGCAGCCTCTGAGGACACATCAACTTGGGTGTCCTCAGCCACAGCAAAGAGCACTTGGGAACGCTTGGGGGAGAGAATGAGAGGTGAGAAAGTGAAGTTGGGAAGGTTTTGGAAATGGGTTTTTTTGGGGGTTTGGAAATGGAGTATTGGTGCGAGTGTAAGGGGTTTTGTGGGGTTGTAAAGGAGATTATTGGGAGGTGAGAGTAAGGATGAGATTGAAGCCATTTTGTTTTGGGTTTTTGTTTGTGAGAATGAGAAGTGAAGTGGAGAGGTTTTGGAGTTTGAGAGGAGAGTGCGAAGGGGTTGCAGTATTGGGAAACAAATGTGGTTTATCTCACATTATCTTCTTGTCTGTTGAGAGTTGAGGTTGCGACCCACCCGCGGGTTACAGAAAGTCCTTACTTATGGGGTTTTTTTTTTTTTTGGTTTTAAAAAATAAAAACTAAAAGCTAAGTGTTAATGTTTGTTACAATTTGCGAATACGACTCGAATTTTTACGGGTTAGAATTGGGTTCGGGTCATAAATGGATCAATCAGAAAAAAATATGATAAAAAACATATCATAAGCGGATTAACCAGTTAATTTACAATTGACACATTAACACTTTAATTTATTTATGTGAATCCAAAATGACATATTTAATACAACTCGTTTAATTCACATAACGAAATATTCATTTTATTTTAAATTTGTTAAATGTGAGTAATTATAAAAACTTATAAATGATATAATTGTAAATTAAAACTTTACAAACCCTAAAGAATTTGTGGATGATACTCATAATCATGATCAGACTATTGGTTGCTCTAACTCTTTCAATATTACTACTTAACATTTGGTGAGTTTTGGGGATGATATATTTTTGTTAAACTATGTTATTTTGATTTTAGTTGAAATGTATGCACTTTTTTGGAATGTAAAACACTTATTTCTAGATGAATTGTATTACATTATAGACTTAATATTTATTAAGTAATTTGATGTTATTTTGAACTTCTGGATTATGTTTTTTAAGTATTTGATGTTATTATTAACTTTCAAATTGTATGCTTAATAGGTATTCTGATGTTATAAGTTTGAATTAAATTTGTTGTTTATTAAATTTATAACAATATTCATCAAGTGTTTTTTTTTTTAAGCAGATTAAATTGATTGAATTGTGTCAACCCAACCTATTTATATATTAGGCGGCTTGAAATGAGTAGTGTCACATTCGTGTCAACCGAACACAACTTGTTTATTAATCATGTCAAGTGGGTCATGTCGTATCAATCTATTTCATTATAGGTTGTGTTAGGATTGAAGGGTCATGACACGATTATTAAATTGGTCGAGTTTGAGTTGAGTCATTTAATCGAATACCCCTAGCTACCTCGACACAACACGAACACAACACGCTAACTCGAATTGACACCACTCTCATGGCTATCGGTAATTGTACTCTCATACTCATTAAGATACATTCACACTTCATAGCATAACGTTCTTAATGTCATGTTTGATGTCTACGTTTAAATTGCGAAATAGATGATGTACAATAAAGAGTGTAAGAGAATCAAGTGTGAAAATCAATACTCATGTACGTGTATATGTAAACCCGTCTCACCTAGGGGTTAATCCCATGAGAAGGAAGTTACATATATTAATACACAATATCATTTTTTGGAGTTATGATCATGATAGACTTGTTGATATATGTTATCAGGTAAAACTTAGGTGATGTGCAACACATTAAGTTCCTTAATTAAATTTAAATACAAAACTACATTTAATTAAATTTTCTTTGGAAAAGGCAATAGTCTTTGTGAGTTATTGAGTAATGCAACCAAATGTATAAATTTAATTGAGAAACATAATATATTGTTCTCATTTGAGCATGACTTTCAAATAAATGTACAAGGGATTTGGTATATAAGATTTAGTATAGATATACAAGAAAAAAAGGCTAAGAATTAATACATGTTATGTAATTAAATTAATGTTGATATGGATTCCAGTTAACTTAACTTGTCGTTGAAAAAGTGGCTTGGATTAGAATTCTGCCTTTATAAAAAGCTAACCAGTGTCTTGGTGTGATAGTAGAAGTAATTAGGAGTGATGAATGGTAGGTAGTCTTATGTGGTTACTATTAAATTATTGATTATCCCAAAAGCTTAAGCTAAGCTTTTGGGATATGGTAAACTTTATCATTTAGCCACTATATATGCAAGTTAGATTTGAGCTTATTTATATGAGTGAAATAAGTTATCTAACAGTACATTTACATGAGAAAGCTCGAAAAGATGCATGCTTTGACATGACACTCAAACAAGAAATAAAGAAAGGACATGAAAAAGATGCACATTTAAACAACAAGAAGAAGCTGATTAACAAAACAACACAGGATGTACGTGGAAAATCCTAGAGAATGGATAAAAAACCACAATTTGAGCAAGAACACAACATTTTTGCTCAACTCAACTTGTATTATGTATGGGAAAGAGATCAGTTTTACAATGAAGTTACCTTTCTCTCTTATCAACTCTCTACTTTCATCTCTAAAATATCTGGTTGGGTTCTTGCCCTAATAACACAGCTACATGTTCCTTTTATATTCTAAGGAATATGGTTGAATACAAGGACAGGTGTCAAGTCATCATATTCTTTCTTTTAGATCTTTTAACAGCTATGATACTATTTGCTAACTAAGGGATAAGAACTGCGCCAACGTGGCACTAGGACCCGTAGGTAGGTAGCTTTGCCACTACTTGGGAGACAAGTCTTCGACATTGAGAGGGACATCAAGAGTACTGTGATTGGTACACGTGTTCCTAAGGTGACTCATGGTGCACTCAACCAATAAGGGGTGTCATTATAGCCTCTGACCTTAGAAAGTCACTATCTCCTTTTTTGTGAGTGCTTGAGTACCATGTTAGATGTAAATCTTACTTCATTCCCAAGGCAATCACGTCTTTAGCACGGACCAAGACAAGCTCTCTTAGCCAACACCTATTCTCCCTTCCCTTACAGTTGCTTCACGTGTAGAGTCTAGATTCAACTACTTACGCATTCTCTTATGCCTTGGTGGTGTTATGTACAGCTACACAATTCTAAGAATCCCTCTCATGTGTGGGCTGAAATTACCTTTTTAATAGGTGAGGCCCAACATGTGGGATTTCAAACTCAGGATTTCATGCTCTAATACTATGTTAAATTTCCGATTGTCCTAAAAGTTAAATTAGTGATGGTCTCAAAAGCTTAAATTATTGGGATATGGTAAATTTAATCATTTAACCACACAATTCTAACAATTACCTCCAATTCCCCCCACTCCACGAGTGTGGAAGTTGAACTTGTGACCTCATTTTTTAATTAGGCTAATGTTGATTATGATTCAAGAGACTTGCCAACTCTTTTTTTTTTTTTGGGAGAAGAGACTTGCCAACTCTATTCACCATCATCTTCTCAAAAAAAAAAAAAAAAAACCTCAATTCATCATCAAGCAATAAGATTAAAAAAGAAAATTTGCTAAAGTCTAGTTGTTCTTTTCTTTTAGTGCTAATATTCATATTTTGGGAAAATTATTATGGACTCCTAGAATACCATAAATGCGTGCTTCCTCCTTTTACATGAATGGTGGATCTCACCGTGAATTTAATTAGTGAGACCTACTATTCATGTGAGAGGAGGGAGTACGTCTTTATGGTACTCCGAGAATACACAATAATTTCCCCATATTTTGTTCTTGATAATCAGTGCTAATATTAGAAGAAGGATATTAGAAGACGAGTGTTAATATTCTTATACTTATTCATGGGAATGATAAATTGATAATAGAGTCGGCTGCAACAGAAAGAATTTGAATCACTTAGCAAAATCAAAATCGTTAACACATAAATCTGAATCATTATATCTATTTATTGTTAACTGTTAATTTTTAAACAAAAATCATTAAAAGTATATCACTCCGTAGTTAATTCTTCTTTTTTGAAAATATTTGGAAGTACACATAAATCCTTAGAATATTTTTTTGGAAAACCAATGGATTATGGCTTTCATGCAATAAATTACAACCCAAATATTTCCATATTTGAATCATACCAGGTGGACCAATAAAAATTGAGTGCCCCAGATTTCCCTCCCACTGATATCTCTCTCAGAATTTTCTCTCATTAATTCCATTCTCAAACATTTCCTTCCTTGCCTATTTTCTTTCCATTTTGAACCCACCACTACCACCCTTATCACAAAAATCTTCACATCCCTTTAACCCTACTGTTTTTCATTCTCTCTCTCTCTCTCTCTTCCAGTTCCTCAAAAGAACTGTCTCTGCCATTTTTCTCTTTGGACCCCATTGAACCTGTAAGTTAGTTTGCATTTCTTTTTTTCCTAACGTCTAACATGATTTTTTTTCTTTGCTCCTTGATGTTTCCAACGTTTTTTTTTTTTTTTTTTTTTTTTTTAACAAAAATCTTGCAATATATTTTGTTCATAATAGTATAGAGAAATGAGAATGGTTGTGATAGGTTGATGACTATTATGAATGGATCCACACTAGAAATGCTTTCGTAACTAGTTTGTGTATGTGTATATATGAATTTTTAAATCCATGAAACTTGTTTCCTTTTGTTTTTCTAGACATATAATCTGAATATGGTTTTGTTTTTTAAAATGGGGTTCTCTTTTTTCTTAGAATACAATTGAATTATTATAGATACAGTCAGATCATGGTTTTTGACCAATACTATAGTTCACACTTCACAGTTTCTATAATATTCCAATATTGATTTACAAACGGCCTTGTTATTAATTTATTTCTTAATTACAATTCAGATTTTACTTTGGTTTCTGAAAATGTTTTGCCTATTGTGTTTTACAGTTTGATCAATGGCGAAGCCAAAAGAAGATTTCTCTCTCAAACAGACCAAACCAAACATCAGTGGCTCCAAAAACACGACTGGTCCATTGAGACCCCACGACCTCGTTGAACAAATGCAGTTCATGTTCGTAAAGATTTTGAAAGCAAAGGGTTTGGTAGGGCCTGATGGACCTGATACCTGTGATCCTTACGTGGAAATTATACTAGGAAACTGTAAGGGCACCACAAAGATCTTTGAGAAGAAGTCAAGCCCGGAATGGAACCAAGTCTTTGCTTTCAAAAAAGAGCGGATTCAGACAATTACTTTGGAGACTGTTGTCAGAGATAAGCTTAACAAAGTGAGTCATGAAATGATTGGTAAAGTCAAGTTCAATATTGGTGATGTTCCTATGCGTGTTCAGCCAGATAGTCCATTGGCGCCACAGTGGTATAGGTTGGAGGATAAGAATGGTGTGAAGCTTGGAGCAGGAGAGTTGATGTTGTCTGTCTGGATGGGGACTCAGGCAGATGAAGCTTTTTCTGAAGCATGGATTTCGGATGCTGCAGAATCTGCAGGTACAGCGTATACGAGGTCTAAGATATATCATTCACCTAGGCTATGGTATCTTAGAGTTAATGTAATTCAAGGTCAAGATTTGGTATTCAGAGATAAGAACAGGAAAAATCCGGAAGTTTTTGTAAGGGGTACACTTGGGAATTTGGTGTTGAGAAGTAGGAGTTCACCAAATAAGAATGAGAATCCTATGTGGAATGAGGATATGATGTTTGTAGCAGCAGAACCATTTGAAGAACCTTTGGTTTTGAGTGTGGAGGATAAGTTGAATCCGAATAAGGAAGAGAGTGTGTGCTTGGGGAGGGTTGTGATTCCTTTACAAAATGTGATGAAGAGGGTAGACAATGCACCTGCAAGTGCTAGGTGGTATAATCTTGAGAGACCTGAAATTGCAGGGGAAAATAAAGAACAGAACGAGGTGAAATTTGCAAGTAAGCTTAATGCAAGGATTTCTTTGGATGGGGGTTATCATGTTCTTGATGAGGCTACTAACTATAGTAGTGATCTCAGGTCTACGGTAAAGCTGTTGTGGAGGCCGAATATTGGGCTATTGGAATTGGGGATTTTGAATGCTACTGGTCTGCCAGTGATGAAGGGTAAAGAGAAGCGTACTGATGCCTATTGTGTAGCTAAATATGCGTCAAAATGGGTGCGGACAAGGACTATTCTTGATAGTTTGGCTCCACAGTGGAATGAACAGTTTTCATGGGATGTTTATGATTTGTGTACTGTTTTGACAATTGGGGTGTTTGATAATGGTCACATACAGGCAGGGGATATGGCTGGAAAAGCATTTCATCCAAGGATTGGGAAGGTAAGAATTCGTTTATCCACTCTTGAAAGTAATCGGATTTACACTTATTCTTATCCGCTTGTGGTCTTACAATCTTCTGGGGTGAAGAAGATGGGAGAAATTCAGTTGGCTGTGAGATTTTCTTGTGCGTCTTTTTTCGATACGCTGCAAAATTATACTCAACCTTTACTTCCCAAGATGCATTACCTTAATCCTCTATCTGTATATCAGCTTGATAGCTTGAGGCACCAAGCCGCTTTTATAACCTCATTGAGGTTGAGCCGTGCTGAGCCACCTCTAAGGAAAGAAATTGTTGATTACATGTTAGATGTTGGATCAAATATGTGGAGCATACGAAGAGCAAAAGCAAATTATGACAGGATCTTAGATCTTTTGAGTGGTATTTTTGCATTAATCAAATGGTTTGAGCAGATACGCAATTGGAAGAGTCCTGCTGCAACAATGGCCTTTTATTTCCTGTTCTTGGTTGTGGTTTTTGTCCCAAAACTGACGTTGTCTACAATCTTTTTAGTCCTTTTTCTAGTTGGGGTTTGGCGCTGCATAAAGAGGCCAAGGCATCCTCCTCACTTGGATGCCAAACTATCTCATGTTGATACAACAAATGAAGAAGAACTTGATGAAGAATTTGATCCATTACCATCTAAGAAAACAGGTGAAGTTTTAAAAAGGAGATATGATCGATTAAGAGGCATTGCTGGGAGGATGCAAGTGGTGCTTGGTGACTTGGCAACTCAAGGAGAGAGGGTGCAATCTCTTCTAAGTTGGCGAGATCCAAGAGCTACAATGATCTTTGTGTGTTTCTGCTTGGTAGCTTGCTTTGTGACATATGTCACTCCTTTTCAATACGTTCTCATTCTTTCTATGACTTATGTGCTAAGGCATCCAAGATTTCGTGTTGGCTTTCCTTCAGTGGTCCAAAACTTTCTAAGGAGGTTGCCTGCAAGAACAGATAGCATGCTTTGAGAACTCAAAATGTTAGGTGTTAATGTTTATGCGTATGTTTCACTGGTGTAGGTGAAGCTTTTTCGATTTCCTTCTCTGGTGGTGGCTGTCGAGTTTTCTTTTATGATTTGTAATTTTCCCCATCATATACCTATAAAGAGGCTTGAATTTGCAGTTTAAATTTTAAGTAGTCTTTGTGTAATGCTTTAATCATCTGTATTGATGTCATTCTTTTCTTTTTTGGCTAATTTTTCAATAATTATATTCCTATCATAAATGATCACTTTTCTTGCCCCCCCCCCCCCCCTCTCCCTCCCAAACATTTCACACTTCATATAATTGCAGTGCCTCATCAGTTGATTAGCTAATGAGTAGAATTTCATATTTCTGCTATTAGCCTTCATTTGAGCTGGTGGCTCAATCTCTGCTATGGTACCTCCAAGCCAGGTGCCATGAGTATTGCCTTCCGGTTAGAGCTTAATAAGAGACTGCTACAAAGTATGTCCTGTGCATGAAGTACATGCCTAAGTTTTTCACATGATGGTTTAACTATTTTTATTTTTATTTTTTTATCACTATTATCATTTAACTCTACCTATAAATTTAAAAAAAAAAAAAAAACCTTTATGTTTTATATTTCTTATCGCGTGGAGTTTACATTTGCTACATACCCAACTTCTTTACAGGGTATGATAGTATGTCAATCTATGAAGTATGATATTATTTCTATATATGGCTATAGAAAATGAAGTTAATAGAGGTATATAACTTGTGCTATAAGGTTTTTGCTAATTCTGTTTCAACATTAAGAATTAAGATAAACATTATTCTGACACATGGAATTGTTTCATCATAGGACCTTTATTTTCTGCAACAGATAACAATATGCCTTTGATTTAGCAATTTTATAAATCGTGACTGTTTTTCTCAGTTAATTTTATGATACTGTAACCAAATTAGGTGAATAGATTGTGTAGATAACATATTTAATCAGCAGATTGTATCCCAAGGAACATTAGGAGTGTGGATGACTAAATTTCTAGTTCGAAATAAATCAAACAAGTAAAGTAGTTTCACAAATATGAATTTGTATTGATGAATATGTGGTATAATTTTCTGTAATTACAAAAAAGTGATCTTCTGATTCGATCTCCTTGAAAGATTTGTTGATTGGAATTGTGGTGATGTGACTTTGATTTGAACTCAACATATCCTTTAATTTGGCTGAGGAATGGATCGAAGATCTTTGAAATGTAATTACAATGAATCTTTGGCTATGAGCTTGTTAGAAATTCTTTGTTCTTCACGTTCTTCGTGTTCTTAGTACGTACTTCCTTTTTGAGGGTTTGTGGTGGGAGTTCTTTAGTACTTTAGAGGCTTGAATCCATAGAGCTTTGCTGATTTGTGGTTTGTTGAGATTTTTGGAGGCTTTTGAATTTGATTTCAGTGAACTTTGAGATTTAGGAAGATGATTTGGATGATTTTTTTTCGAATGTTCTTTGAATTTGAAGGTTTGTGGCGGAAGTTTTTCAGGGTTTTGGAGGCTTGAATCCGTAGAGTTTCACCAATTTATAGTTTCTTGAAGTTTCTGGAAGCTTTTGAGCTTGATTCCAGTGATCTTTGAGATCTAGGAAGATGATTTGGATGATTTTGCTTCAAATGTTCTTCGTATTTGAGGTTGAAGTTCTTGGGGCTTGATTTTTGCAAAGCTTCTGGACTTCTGAACTCAAGATATCTTCCCTGGCCCCCTAATGCCTTTGGAAGACTTCTATTTATAGGAGTTTGGGGGTATGTGAGCAACACTTAGTGGAGTTTGATTGGTGACACATGTCACAACTTGATGGGTTCGCTTATGTCATCACTTACATCCGCTGGATTGCTCATGTCATTGCTTATACGTGCTGGACTGTTTATGTCATTGCTTACACATGCCTATGTGTGATTAGCATTTTGCATGCTTTTCATGTTTTTACCTTAATGAAACTTGGCAAATTTCTAGTAACAGTACATGATGCTTTGTAATTAGCCATACTTTGTAGACTGGTAGCATGATGTGTCAGCTTGTGGTAGGTCGGGAATTTTTTCTCTCTACAAGTAGTAGACTCATTGTCTGAGAGAACCAGGTATTTAAAAAAAAAATTGATTGTTAGGTGAGTAGAAATTTTTTTTTTGGGGTCCATTTTCTTGTCTTGAGTTCATGGAACTTTGAGTTTAGTATTTATCCACTTATGACTTATCCTGCTGTTTCTTCTCTCATGCATGTTAAAGTCACATGTTAACAATTGGAACTTTTTTGATTTGAAGAGTGGATGAGATGGATTATTTATCGATCAAACACAGTTATTTCATTTTAATGTTCCGTTGGTCTTATTATTTCTGCCAATATCAGGCTCGAATGCTTAGATCATTTCATTTAGCATGGGTAGTTTTTCTATACGTGCAGCTTGGTGCTGAACATTTACAGTTGAATAATTGGTTGCTAATATTGACGTTATGTGATGATTTAGCTTCCAAAATCAATAAAAAGGTTTACCATACATCTACTGAGGTACTTATCCTCTAAAGTTATACCTTATTGAATTCTAATTTGATAATATATCCCCATGTATCGGAAGATTACACATAAATGTGTTTAGCAAACTCCTGTATATACTATAAATAACATAATGATTAATATCTAGGTCCTTCCATAAATGACAGATACAACAACTTGACTCTTAGGAAAAAGTTCTGGTGCTCTCAGTTCTAGCCCTGTAACAATACGGTTTGATTCATTCCAAAATGTGCACTGTGGTGAACTAACTGCTACTTTATAGTTCAAGCTTTCTATCAATGTTTCTAATTTCTTTGTTTCAATGGTGACCTTTTGGCTGCTCCCACTATTTTTTCTTTTACACCATGTTATCAAAATTTCATGTTCTTACCGAAAAAGCGGATGAGTTACAACTTACTAAGCAAAAGGAAATGCAGATGGGTTTTGTACAGCAGCATTATGCTTACAAAAAGTCAGGGGTGAGAAGATTTGAACCTAGATTCGCGCCATGAAAAGAGTCGGACAATACCACTGTGCCACATGACTTTTGGTGGCAGCATGCAATTTTGGGTTCAATGCATTGTCTACATATTAGAATTTTCTAGAGATGGTGCTAAATATTGTAAGCAGCAAAGTAATGTGAGATATTATATAATGTACAAACTGTTCACTCTCATTTAGTATCATAGAATCATAATAAGCTATATATATATATATATATTTTTGTGTGTTTCTGGTTTTTGAATTGGTTAGAATCGTTTCTCAAAAAAAAAAAAAAAAAAAAAAAAAAAAAGAATTGGTTAGAATCTATCAAATGGCCAAGAACGGCAAGCCGTTTATTTATCTAGGGAGCAAAATGATAGCATATCTATAACGGGGCCAGGCCCAAGTGATACACCGTTTGGGCAGTAAGCTTGACTAATTACTTAAATGGTGAAAACGGCTTACCGTTTATAAGAGCTTCCCACTTCGAGAGGGTGACTCCTTAATACCCAATTTTCCTATAGAGATATACAACAATTTTAGTTTCTTTCCCCCCAATTTGGTAAATTAAAAAAACAAAAATAAGAGAGGCAACAAATTGTGGCAACCTATTGGTAACCATAATAGTTATTCTACTAGAAACTAATAGTTGGGCGACTTATGTAGTGAAACTCGTGGATTGAGTCATAACTTGATATTAATCATATTTAGAGGAGATAATTAAAACCTTTTTATTTTTTATATTTTGGTAAGATTGAGTTAGAGCTACCTTTACCTTTTGGCCTCTCAAGTAATTGCCTAATGCCTCAAATGGAAGAATGCTCCATAATTTCAATGTTATAGTATAATACTATACATAACAATCTAAAATAAAATGTATTTCATATACACTGGCCCTTATTTTTCCAAGACCATGATTCATTTTAAAAAAAAAAAAATTTTCATATACACCTTTTCATCTTTCAATAAAACTGTCTCTATCTTTGTGTCTCTCTCTAAATGATGTTTTTGCAATTGGGCAACATAAAACCAATAACATACTTACTTCTCTATCTTTATAAACATATATCTTGTCAAAATGTCATTATCAAACCACTCTTTTCTCTCTTATTATTAAATATATTTGTAAGAATTAAATTTAAAATAAAATAATTAAATTTTATTTTTCATATTATAATTTATAAACCAATTACTAATTTGATTTTACATGAATTAATCTTTACTTATGATGGTTAAGATATATATATATGTATAATATTAGGTGAATGTATTGTTAATTTTTTTAACTAACAGTAAAAAAAATATAACATAAAATTTAAACATAAAAAATATGAACAAGAAATCCCTTAGTTGTTGTCTTAGACCTAAAATTGCATTAATTTGGTTGTGGGTTGAGTTATAATTAAATTATTATAGACCATATTAACAAGTATCTTTAGGATAATTGTTGATGAATCATTTTAAGAAATTTTTAACACAATAAGAATATAAAAAATTGCCAAAAAAATTAATTATTTAATTTTTTTTTCATACATACATAAATATATATATATATATATGTGTGTGTGTGTGTGTGTGTATATATATATATATATATGTATGTACATGTAGAAGAGGCAAAAAAGATCAGGCCCATGTACTGAAAACAAAAGGACACATTCAGGCCCATTAACCCAAAAATTCCAGGGTTTTTAGGCCCACAAAACTCTATCATCGCAAGGATTTGCTAGGGTTTTTAACAGTCCGACCCTTATATAAACATATTTACACACACGTATATAAATCTCCTTCAGAACTAGGGTTTTCTCTCAGAGCCTCCTCCATTTCCCAATTCACTCACTCACAGAGAGAGAGAGAGAGAGAGAAGAGAAATCTCAATTCCAATGGCACCAAAGCAGAGGACCCCAAAGGTTAGCCGGAACCCAGATCTGGTTCGCGGGGTCGGCAAGTACTCCAGGTCCAAGATGTACCACAAGCGAGGCCTCTGGGCCATCAAGGCCAAAAACGGTGGCGTTTTCCCTCGCCATGACGCTCAGCCCAAGGCTCCTGCTCCGGCTGCCAAAGCTCCCAAGTTCTACCCAGCTGATGATGTGAAGAAGCCGCTCGTTAACAAGCGCAAACCCAAGCCCACCAAGCTCAGGTTTTTGTTATGGCTGTCTCTGTGTTTTTTTTTGGGTTTTTGTGGTTGTTTTGCTTGTTGGGTATCTGGGATTTTTGGGTAATTGTTTGGTAGCTGAGAAAATGTGGGATTTTTATGTTTATATGTGTGTGTATTAATGATTTTGTGTATGTATAGGTGTATGTGTGTGTTTGTGAGTTTGTTTTGGTTGTTGGGTATTTGATTATTTTTAAGTTAAAGGTGTATATATATGTTGGGTATTTGAAATATTTTGTTGGGTAATTTTTTAGTTGCTGAGATGGTGTGGGAAAATGTTGGATTTGTATATTTACGTGTGTGGATATATATGTATTCATGATTTCTTGTATGTATAGGTGTTGCTTATAAGATGCTATAAATTGTTGGGTTTGTATGTGTTTAACTGCTAGATTAGCTAGTTGGGCTTTTGGTTTTTGGTGAATCTTGTTGTCTTCTGATTTATGAATGATGAATGTGTATCTACTTATGTTGTGTTGGTTATTGGGGGTTCGGTTCTAGTTGAGTTTGGTTTGTTGGAAAACGTGGGGAAATGATGGAGTTTTTATCTTTATTGGTAATGACTAGTCTGTTGAGGATCCGTAGCTGACCTTAAAATTTTGGGACTGTTGTTGTTTTGGCATGCATTGGTATGCCTGTAAGTGTTGTGGAAATGGTGGAGGAAAGATTATAAATATTGAATCTGATAGTTTGTTGTTAATTGAGATTCAAATGTAATAATGTTCTTCGTTCACTGAAGATTGGTGGGATCAATCAGATGAGTTGGATTTTGATTTTTCATTGTTGGTTTCTAATTGACAAGTGTAATTATTTTAATCTTTGTCATGTGGTTTTTGATTTTTGGAAAATTCTAATATATGTATTTTTTTCCAATATGTAGGGCTAGTATTACTCCAGGAACTGTGTTGATCATTCTTTCTGGGAGGTTCATGGGAAAGAGAGTTGTTTTCCTGAAGCAGCTCTCATCTGGATTGCTTTTGGTCACTGGTGAGTGCTGGTACCCATCTACCTATGAATTGTAAAGTGTTTTCATATTGTCTCATTATTGTGCTGGTTTGAGCACATGGTGGAATTTGTGTTTTAGTTCCTAAATCTGTTAGCTACTTGTATGCTTTTGTGGTGATTGCTTGTCTATGAGATTATTCCAGACTGTGCTCATCTGGTGATGGGTTGATGAGCTTTTCTTGCTCAATAGATTCATCTTGATTGATTCTTAAAAAAGAGTGAAACTTATGGATTTTTGTTGCTTCTGGATGTCCTAGGGATCCATTTGGTTGTGGGTTCAATATGGATATGGTAATTTTATTGTTAATAAATATTGATTGAAACAAAATAATCTTATAGATAGTGAATGTCTAGAACATAGTCTATTTACTTTCTAAAATTTGCCATGTTCAGTTATCATATGGTTTGTCTTGAGAAAATGGAGATGCAGATGCAACTTTACTCATTGTTTTTGGTGTAGTCCACTAAATGAGTTTTGGTTTTGTCTGTCATTAGATTGTAATGCACTCCAATTGCTGAGAAGAATTGGTACTTAGTTGCCCTTGTTAATGTCACTCATTCTTTATGGCTGTTGTGATATCTTCTATGCTTGTCAATGCAGGCCCATTCAAGATTAATGGTGTTCCACTAAGACGTGTCAATCAGTCTTATGTGATTGCTACTTCCACAAAGGTTGACATCTCTGGAGTTAATGTGGAAAAGTTTGATGACAAGTACTTTGCCAAGGAAGTTCAGAAGAAGAAAAAGAAGGGAGAGGGAGAGTTTTTTGAGGCTGAGAACGAGGTTGGTTTGTTAATATTGATGGTGATTGCATGGTGAATTTCTCCTGTATTTCTGTATTAATTCATTTTTATCTTTCAAAATATAGGAGAAAAATGTACTCCCACAAGTGAAAAAGGAGGAACAGAAGGCTGTGGATACAGCATTGATAAAATCCATCGAGGCAGTTCCAGACTTGAAGACCTACTTGGCTGCAAGGTTTTCTCTTAAGGCGGGCATGAAACCACATGAGTTGAAATTTTAGATGAAACACTGGAAAGTGTTAGGATCTGCTATTCTTCATTACATGTCTTATTTTGTTTGAACTTGGTCTAAACAGTTGTACTCTTCTAGTGCCATTGGTAATAGACATCGAAATTTTGATGTTGTGTTAGGTAATGCATTGTGCAAGAGATTTTCCATTTTCAAATTTTGGTTATGGGTTTGCAACTCACTACTGATATATATGATATTTGATTTGCTTTTTCTCTTTATATGGTTGTGCGAGATTTTACTGGTTTATATGGTGACCAATTTCACAAAAATTTAGGTGATATCACTCAAACATCATCGCAGGGCAGAAGTCTAGTTCGTGACATTGCCAGAATGTCAAATGTCTTGGTGCTTTTGTGGTACCCAAGTTTACTTTGTCCGTAAAATTTTGTGGTGTAACTTTTTCTTTTATTTGTAGTTCACTCCAAAGTTTTGCTTGCTATTCACTGAGAATAATCTGAATTCACTCAAACGTGTTATGGAACTGTGGTTGTACTTGAGGCTCCATCTCTATGATACAGTCAGTGGACGCTTGGTGGCTCTAATGGTTCATTGGCTTTAGCTATTTTGGCGTTGGTGGGTCTCATGAATGGAACGTAGCCAACAATAAAAGAAAAAAAATAGGCGATATTCAAATTAGTAGGAAATAATTTTATTGAAAACAAAAATTAACAGAGACATAGCTATGCTAGGAAGTATGTCAGATCTTGATTACACTCATGGGAAGGCAAAGATCCATCATAATGAACTCTTTAAAACATGAACACATCCAATGTGAGTACTTATTGAGGTTATTCCTCATACTGTTGTATATGTATTTTACAATCATAATCTATACTGTAAAAGCATTGCATACTGAAAAAAAAAAAAAAAATCTAAACAGACCATTCATTTTTATCAAAGTACTTAGTTTTAGAGTAAGCTATCTGTTCGAGCTGGCAACCTCCTGAAGAAATTGCTGGGTACAGAGGGCAGCTTGCTCCGGAACCTAGGGTGCCGCAAGTAATACAAGCCCGCAAGCAGTGCCACTGCTCTGAATGGTGTCACATAAAGCACCACAGCTGCACAAAAGCAGAACAATACGAAAAGGCTTGTTGCTCTTGGGTCTCTCCAGCTTAGTACAGAATGAATTCTTTCCCCTTGTGTTGCTATGTCACCAACAACAGTTTGAATCCTCCCTGCAACAGTTCTAAGTCTATCATACCTCAGTCGAGCTATGTCATTTGGCCTTGAGGAAGGAAATGTGTCAAATTCCTCATCAAGTTCATCTGGGTTTACTGCCTCTGCCCATGACACTTTAGTATCCATGTGAGGGGGGTGCCTTGGCCGGAACCTATAGTTCCATAACCCGATGAGGAACATGTAGAGGAAGAGAGTTGGAAGTATCAGCTCTGGGTACCAAATCAATATCAGAAACAGTATATGAACCAGAACTGATGTCATAGGGTTCTTCCAGTTGCAAACATCACTAAACCATCGGCTCATGGAGAAGATGCCCGAAAGAAGTGACATAATGCGAAAGAAGTTAGCTTTGCTTCTTCTCATACTCCACATGTGGGAATCTCTATCTAACATGTACTCCACCACTTCTTTTCTGAGAGGTGGTTCAGCTCTACCAAGCCTCACACCTACAATATTCATTGCTTGGTGTCTTAAATTGTCTACTTGGTTCACTGTGAAAGGATGTAAGTAATGCATTTTTGGAAGCAAGGGATGGCCATAAATATATACCATATGAGCTAGAGAGAGGGTAGTGAAACGAACTGATAGTTGGAGCTCTCCCATTTTCTTTACCCCATTTGGTTGTAGAACAAGAAGTGGGTAAGAATGTGAATATATTTTATGAGCTTCTAGTGTTGATAGCCGAATACGTACCTTTCCAATCCGTGAATCACGCACTGCATTGCCACCATTTGGTTTCTCACCTCCACCCAAGTGGCAGTTGTCAAACACACCCAATGTGATCACTGTGCAGGGGTCATACACTTCCCATGTGTATTGCTCATTCCATTTTGGATTGAAGGTGTCGAGGATTGTTCTGGTTCGAACCCATTTTTGGCCATACTTAGCTACACAGTAAGCATCAGTACTCCCTCTGCCATCCTTCATCTTCATTGGGAGAAGCCCTTGTGCACTCAAAATGCCTACTTCCAATATCCCAACGGGCTGTTTCCACAATTGCCTTGATGTTGGCCTTTGATCACTTATGTAGAGAGTTGATTCATCAAGTACATGGTATCCTCCTTCAAGACAAACTCTTAGGTGAATTCTGCTTGAAAACTTGAGCTCTTTCCTCCTGTCAGCATCCAAGATTCCGAAACCATATTTCTCAAGATTGAACCATCGTGAGTGAACTGGCCTGTGGTCCAGGCGCCTCTCAAATATGTCCAGTGGTAGGCTAATGCTCCCCAACAATTCGTCTTTCGAATAGTGCACATGATCCTCAACAGTAATGATCAGCTGATCCTCAAAAGGTTCAGCTGCCACAAAAATTAAATCTTCATTCCAAAGTGGATTAGTAGTGCGAGTTTCACTTACATTGGTTTTGAGCACTTGACCACCAACCTGAGCTTTGACAAAAACATCTGGGAGCCTGTTTCTGTCATTAGGCAGCACATCCTGAGCTTCAATCACATTCACCCTCAAGTACCACAGTTTGGGGGATATATAAACCTTTGAACGGGTGTTAAAAACACCCTCTCCATAAGCAGCAGCAGCATCAGAATGCCATGCCTCTGAGAAGGCTTCATCAGCTTGTGTTCCCATCCAAACTGCAACCATGATCTCACCCCTTACCTTTCCGTGTCCACGCCGGTCCTCCAATCTGTACCACTGAGGAGCCAGTGGACTGTCAGGGGGAACTCTGGTTGGAATCTCATGCAAATCAAAAACTACCCTTCCAAGATAATCATCCCTTCCCACCATTTCCCTATCCTTCACAAAAACTTCTAGTACTGAGGACTGAACGCGTTCTTTTGAGAAAGCAAAGACTTGATTCCACTCTGGATTCAGTCTCTTCTCAAAATGCCTTGTTTTTCCTTTATAATTCCCCAGCTTGACTTCCACATAAGGATCACAGCTACCAGTGATGACACTGGGAGGAAGATCTTTTGCTTTCACAACTCGAACATATAGATAAAACATCTGCTCAACAAGGTCATAAGTACTTGTATGTCTCTCACCATTCATCCATCCTCTTCCACCAAATGCTCCACTATTTGGCCACCGCTCACCAAGTTGTGGATTGGTGTCCTTCAAATTGTAGTCGTCTTGGTGGCTTGCCTGGGCCTGGTGGCCTCGTGGATGAGTCTGGTGCATGTTGAATGGGACACCTTGTGGTCGTTTCTTCACTGATATGCCAGGCTGCTGCAGAACTTGGTGTTTGTATATATGTTGGGCTGTGCCAACTCTTTCTTCAACAGGTTCCACAATCTCCTTCTTTGGACGTTTAGCAGGCTTAGCACCACTTGACTTGGCAACTGCAATAAAGGAATTAGAATTGTCTACCTCAGCGAATGTCGCAGTTTCTTTCAAAGGTTCTGCTGTTACAGCCTTTGGAGTTTCAACAACAGGAGCTTCTGCTTTGGGAACAGCAGCTAATGTTTTGCTAATGAGATTTGTATTTTCTGAAATGGGAGGAGTATTAGTAAGAGGTGGAGGGCTAGAAATAGAAATTTGGGGTTCTGGTGGTTGTGGTGGACTAGAATGAGGAGCTTCTGCTGGTTTTAGTGGAGAGGATGGGGGAGGAGATTTTGGTTTGGATTCTGGTGAAAGATAGATTTTTAGGCCAATCTCACCTTTGACAGAAGAGAATAACCACTTCCTTTCTAATTGGAGTCTTTGATAAGCTTCCTCTCCTTTCTTCACAATATTTGAGCAAGGAATTCTAACTCGACCAAGGAAGTTTCTGCCTGGAATTGGTCTTCTCTCATTGTAAACAGAAATTTCAATGGCTGGATGGTAGTTTTTGGTTTCATCAAAATTAAAGAAAAGTTTCTGGTTCCAAATGGGGTTGAGGTTCTTTGGGACAGTTTTGGTTCGGCTTAATTGACTGTCAAAATCAACTTCCACAAATGAACTAGCTGATCCCTCACCATCCTTGGGCATAAGATCATTAGCATCTACTACTTCTACCACTAGCTTCATTCTCCTTTTCTTGCTTGGTTTGCTCCTCCAAGAAGCTACAAGGAAGTAGCACCTCACAAGATATCTCAAACTCTATTCAGAAGCAAAGAAGTTCTATTTAAGACGGCAGAAGATAAAAAGAATACTTATTTAAAGGTTTGCTCTCTGCATGAGTGATGGCTAGGATTACTCTAGATGAAGCAAAGAATGCTTTGATGGAGAAGCTACCAGTGAGTTCTGTAGGAACCCAAAGAAGGACTTGAGAGAAATGGAGGGAAAGCATAAACTTTATTCAAAGTGAGAAAGTAAGCCTTGGTCTTTCTTTTAGCTTGGAGTGTAGTAAAAATCAAAGGATTACTTTTCCATAATTCTAATTGTTGGTTAGTGTGGTTGCCTGGAGATTAGTAACAAAAGAATAATGAAAACCCTTTATTTAGGACCAGCTCTGAATGCTTAACAAAGAATACAAGTTCTCTTTTCTTTCTCTCAATAGTAAAACAGTTATCATGATCGGACAAAAGGTAACTTGTGTATGTTAGCTGCTTAGGGTGTTATATTTTTTATATAATTTGTTTGTCCTTTGTTCTCTTTATTTTTTCCCTTTTCCCCTCAAAGTTTGATGTCTTTGTGAAGAAAGGGACTAGTCCAATGCCTTTCATTTTTACTGGCCTTAGGTGCAAGGGCCTACTTTAATGCTTAGGATTTCAGGATCCTATAAATTATGTATCACAGTATCAGTAAAGTCCCAATTACTGTTATCTCATGGCACTAGAATATAACAGGATCATTGTTTGTAAAATTTGCGTGTAAGATTTGCATTAATATGGCTCTAGTGTCATACAATCTCAATTTTTTTGTTCTGTTTGACGAGATAAAAGCTACAATTAAGAATCAATCTCTTTTCCTAGCGAGTAACATTCTTCTAAAGGACTTTATTCATTATTTATTTATTTTTATTTTAATTCTAATAGCAGATAACAAGTGTGTAGGAAACTTGATCATAAAGATCTCTTATACAATATAAATAAAAAAGAATTATTTGCTATGCAACACATTTTTACTTGCAAGTCCACCATGTTAACCATGCTATTTTGTTTAATAATGATAAATGTTATCCAAGAACTTAAAGAGGCTTAGAAAGTGTGGATTTAATCATTCAACTATTATTTTAGTACTCCCCCTTAACAAGTGAGGTTCAACACGCTCTAGTACCATAATAAATTACAGATTTTCATTAGTATTGGCTCAAGAGTCATACAATCTCAATTTTGTTGCTTTTGTTTGATGAGATAAAAGCTACAATTAAGAATCAACCACTTTTCCTAGCAAGTAACGTCCTTCTAAAAGTCTAGTTTTTATTTCAATGCCAAAATAGAAGATATCATGTATGGTAGGAAATTTGATAATAAAATCTCTCTCATTCATTAAAAAGGGAATATATATATATATATATATATATATATATATTTATATGTATATATATATGCCATGCATTCCTGGCTAAAACATTTATACTTGTAAGTCACTTACATATAGGTTAAATCATGTTTAATTTTGCTCAATATATAGGCATTTGATCAAGGGTACGAAGAATAATTGGTCAAAAATTTATTTATGTACGTTTGGGACATCCCTTTCTTCTTTGGCAGCGATGCCAATGTGAATGAAAGTGAGAAAACATAGAATTAAAGGCAGAGTTGGAGCTAAAAGAAAGCAAAAGCAGCTTAGGGGCTTGTGATCTTGTTCTAAGATGCTTTTCTTGTTTATCATTCTCTTTCTTACTTTAACCATATTTATAATGTTGTCTCTCCATTTGCTTAGACCAATAGTGAAATTGCTGAAAGTTCTCAGCCAGCTCAATTCCCTTCTAAAGTCATCCATATGGTGCATTGGAACCACTTTTTAGAAGCTGTACCACTGACCACCATTTTTGTCCAATTGAATCTTAGAGCAGCCTTAATACACTGCGATATGTATGGTAAAGAGATTGAAAAGTTAACATAGTTAATAACATCCACTATCATTCAACATCATTACTAGTTATTTGGAGTTAAAAAAAAAAAAAAGATTTTCGAGCTAAAACACTGAGAGTTGAGAACTTCAAAAGAACCTAAAGAATGGTTGTCTTAGATAATGTATGTATGTGAACTCTACCTTACATAAGGAATTCCTAGTTGAGATTTTGAGGTGGCCTATTATTTGGGTGTTAATGTGATAATCTTAATTATGTGCTAAATGTTATGATGCTTATTGTTATTTAATTTGTAATAATTCTGTTTCTGTTTCTTCTAGTTAATGAAAGTTTAGATTTAATTTTTTAAAAAGAGGGGTTAATCCATAGAATATCACTTGGAAACTTCAAAGCCATTAAGAACTTTGGTGATTTGTTATTAGTATACGCATTAAGTTTGAGATTTGCACTACTGTTAAAAAGGTTGGAGTCATTTTATAAGGAAAAGAGTTGTATAAACTATAAAATATGGTTACATCTTTTATAGCACTTCTATGGACTTGGAGTTGCTTGCCAAAAGCATAAATCAGAGCACTAAAGTTATGATTACTTGTCCTGAATTATAGAATTTTTTTTAGATTACTTAGGATGTTTTATACCATTCAATTGAGTTGTTCATTAGCAAGACACTCCAATAAGGTCTTTTTGGTCTTACACGTGGGTCCATTTGACTTGAGATTATGTTTTCATCTGGTGATGTTATGTTTCATTTACTTAGGTTCTTTTGTTAATCCTGAACCCATGCACTTTGCTTTTTATAATATTATGGTAATAATGTTCTTCTTGGGAAGTTCACATCTCCTTTTTATTTAAAAGTGGAGGCTGAAAGGGGTTCAAGTAATAGCCATAATGACATCTTTTGTGGTACTCCAAGTCTATAGTTTGAATTCCACTTCTACTTTTCCTATTGTCTAATTATGAAAAGTAAAAAGTACTGTGTGACTTGTGTCAAAATAGTGCTATTATTGACGTTGCAAATCTTGAGCTTCTCTCACTTCCCTCTAAGCAAAAAAAATCTTGGGCTTCTCTCTTCTTTGGGGGTTGATTGACTGATTGGTAAAAAGTTCATTTTGCTTTGAAATACAATGAGCTTGTATGAACCAAGCCATGCAAGTGCAGATTTGGTACAATAAGCCCAATATGCGTTATCTCTAATCTTAAAATAAAGCTGCAAGAGTTGCTTCAGAGTTGGCTAGCATTATTGCTGCTATCCTTTTGGCCAGTGACGAACTCTCATTCGTCAAGCGGATTTGTTAAAATTAAGTCCCATTCACCACCTTTAGAATTTCCAAACTCAAAAACAAATTAACAATAGAGTGTCTTTGGATGTGCTTTACATTGCTTTTTTAGGAAATGGAAGTGAGAAAAGCTTTTTTTTAAAGGAAAAATCTTGTTACACACTTGTTATTGCATACTCGTACACACTTCATTTGAAATTGTATTTTCAAACACCATTTTAATTAAAATTGTGAAATCATGTTTTTAAGACATGATTTCACATTGGACAAAAATCACTTTTAACAGTCAGCCATGTTAATTTTTAGTGGTAGTTCTTTCACAATTTTAACCAAAATTGTGTTTTGGGGGTGTGTACAAGTATGGCTGACTGGGTTGTTCAAAAGACTCAAAACTCATTGGTTCTTGCTTATATGTATGCTGGGCTGAAAATGCTAACCTAGGCTCAACTCTGGTGAAGTGGGTGTTGCCTTAGGCCTCGGAGCTTAGGGCCCAAAATTGTGGAGTGATTGTGCTATAATGGACTAATATTATAAAAGCCCAAAAAATTATGCTCTGAAGCTTTTTATCAAGACCTACAAATGGTATTTAAAATGGATATTCCTAATACTCAATTCATGGCCTAGAGTTATGTAGAAAATCTTGCATCCGTTTGGTTGTAGAGAAAAAAATGGAAAAAATAAAAGGTGGAAAAAAAAAAAAAGATGGAGAGTGAATTAATATTTATTTATTTTTTTTTATATATATATAATATATTTTTATTTTTAGTGACTAATATTGCATTGATTTTTTCTTCCTCACCAAGACTTAAGATTCCATGAATTGCTTGCCTTTGTTAAGGGAAATCTTAACTGTCTTTAAAGAATTTTGTTTTGGAAATTTTAAAGGCCTCATTTATATATCATTCTAAATGCTCCATAAATTGCTAAGCTTGGGGAAGAAGGCGTATCTCTCTTGAAATTAAGAGGGGGAAAAAAAGTCCATGGAAAAAGTTTGTACTTTTGATATTTCATTCATTCAATTTTAAATATAAATTGAAATTCAAACTCATCTTCAATTAATTAATTTAGTTCAGTTCAAATAATTTATACCTACACTTAATTCAAAAGTTGCCAAATACAAAACACAAATCTACATAAGAAACTAACATAGACAATTGCAAATACTACAAAGTCGAATTTTGAAGTCCAAAAAATATGATAAAAACCTAAATACTGCAGTCCCTTTGCACATTTTCAATATGGATGTTTGAGATTTACAGGTTAAGGTCGCTGTAATTCTTAAGATATGCTTGCGAATTAAGCCAATAGTAATATTCTCACAATTTTATAATGATGTGTTGGTAATTATGTTCGGAGGAACTTCAAAGCAATGCTTAAGACATGAAAAAGAACATAAAATTTTCACATAGACTGGTTTGGTAAACTAATAATTTACATAATTTTTATTATGCACTAATCATAATAAAAACACACAATATTAAAAACAAAGGGATAAATTATAACTTATCCATTTATTGTTTGGTTGAAATTTAAGTTGTATACATGTGGTTTGAAATTTGACAATTTACCTACCTAAGGTTTGATCGAAATTTAAGTTACTTACCTGTGATTTGAAATCCTATGATGCAAATATTCCATTAGACTTTTTTTTTTGATCTTATTTGAATTGTATTTTTATGTTTTTTGTGTTTTTGGAGGAGAAAGACATAAATGTGAAGTGAAATTACACATTTAACCATTTTTTTTACAGTTTATTTTTTTTTCGATAAGTAAGAAAGATGTATATACAAGAAGCTATCTCATGAAAAACATAAGGCAGGTTATAAAACTCTAATTTAGTTAATCTTAGGTGGATAAAGTGTCAAATTTCAAACTACATGTAGGCAACTTAAATTTCAATCAAATCACATATAATTAATTTGTTATTTGTAAAAAAAAAAAAAATCTTTTTAATTCTTTTTACCTATTATCCAAGAAAAAAAAGGGGTGGAAAAAAAGAAAAAAGAAGAGGCAAAATCATGGGAAGTGTTTCCCACAAGCTTGGGCTTTTGACTTCTGAGTTTCTGATTCCATTATAAAAGGGAAACCCCAAAAAAAAAAAAATTTCACTCTCTCTAAATGCGCTAGAACCTTCCAACATGTCTGAAAATTAGGGTTTATCTCTAGGGTTTATCTCACTCAAACTATTATAGCTTCTCTAACCCCTAAATCCCAAACCCTAATCCCCAAAAATTCAAACCCCCAATACACACCCAAAAACAATGGCTCGCTCCAATGGTGTGAGGCTCATCCGCTGCCTCGCTCGTCGCTCTCTCGCCACCAATTTCTTCCACCAATCCAGGGCCGCCATAGTACGCGCTCTCTTTCTTCAATCCCACTTCGATTTTCAAATCAATTCCCTATTTTTTTTTTTGATCAGTTTGTGAAAAAAGTTTGAATTTTTGGTCGGTTGGTTTTGTGGGGTTTTGAATTTTGCAGATATACGAGACAGTGTGTAAAGGGGCCTATAGGAATTTCAATTCTGGGGTTTGTAACCCTTCTCGGATTCTTGGGAATTACACTTCCAAAAATGGTAACTTCAATTTTTGTTTGTTGGGGTTATGAGAATTTGGGAATATGAAAATAAAAATGAAATTTTTTGAAGTTTGAATGAATAATACCCAATATCCCATTTCAACTTAGGATTTTATTTGTCAGGTTCAATTCTTGTTTTATTAAGCTTTCATTTCCTGAGTTTTGTTTGCAACAAAGTGAGCAGTGTGGTTGTTTTTGTACTGATTATTGGATTAATTTATTTGAATATAGTATGTTTTTAATAATATTTATGTTTTTAATAATATTGAGCTAATGGTTTGTGTATTGTGATATGCAGTTAGTCAGAAAAATTGGTTGTTATTGGGAGCTCTGAATGCCAATTGTGGCTCAGCTAGATTAATTCATGGCACTGGTATTGAATACAAACTCACCACACTTACACTTATATGTGTGTCTATATAGATGTGATGGGTTTAAGTTACACATGTTACACCATCTAATAACTTTTTATTGAATAAAAGATTTGAAAATCCAACTGTTGGATTACATGTTCTTTATATTCTTAACTTGCATGCCAAAAATCACGTTAATTGGACATTATTTACTATTTGATCAATATTCAAAATTGCACTTTGAATATTTGATCGATGATATGTTTTCCTCTGATAATTTGTTCATCAGAATATCTCTTAACTTGCATGCCAAAAATCACGTTAATTGGACATTATTTACTATTTGATCAATATTCAAAATTGCACTTTGAATATTTGATCGATGATATGTTTTCCTCTGATAATTTGTTCATCAGAATATTTTTGCTGAAGAGTATGTTCCCCCTCTATCATGTCTACCTAGATAGATAGATTTTTTTTTCCTCTTTCTTGGTCAAAAAGTTTCCAGAAAATTTCTGGACCATAATGTGCCACTGACTCTTTTTGTCTTCTTCCTTGCTCTATGAATGTTGTAATTTGTTTATTACTTAATTTTTGATGATGAAAATAAACTGAGGAAAACATTTACTGTGTTTGTATTGATTTATTTATTTTTATCAGCACCTATGGGGAGAGATTATTATGATGTACTTGGCGTGAGCAGGAATGCAAATGCATCTGAGATTAAAAAAGCTTATTATGGGGTAGGTTGTTTGCCTTGTCTCTTGTTTTTTTCCCCTCCCTCTTTAATTTCACATGTTTATATACAAAGACATGGAAAATTTCTGGCTGGTTTCTATGGTATATGTCTATTATGTATGTAGAACATGGATAATGAATACTGGTATTTGACTCTGATTTTTTTTCTTTTTTGATAAGTAATATTTACCTCTGATTTGTTGATCACACATTGGCATGATTGTTTCTTTAATTATAGAATGAAGAAGAGCACTGAAAATTTAAAGAGAGAAAATCTGCTTGTATGGATCACTGTAATGTTATACCTTGAATATTTGGAGTGTGGCATTATTGTTTTCTTTGTTATATTTTTGAAATGCTTAACATTTTAGATGGAGATGTGAATCTTTTTTTCTGAAATCTTAAAGAATGAATGATATAACATGCTGGTTTCTATTGTAGGAGGGAAAAAAGGTATTTTCATGTGTATTGATTTAAATGAATAAAACTTTTTCATATACATTACTGCAAGAAGGAAAAAAAGGCCATACCTAGTGCACGGAAATCCCACTTTTTGTGGTTTGGGAGGTGATTGGTAGGCAGCCTTATCATTTGTGTAGTTTGCTAGGACAGCATAGTCTGTTTGTCTTAACTTTGTGTTTTTTGCTATTAATTGCCTCCGTTTATTTTGATTTTTTGGTTAATCTGGCATTGTTCTGCAGCTTGCGAAGAAGCTGCATCCAGATACAAATAAAGATGATCCTGAAGCTGAGAAAAAGTTTCAAGAAGTTCAAAGGGCATATGAGGTTTTATTTTCTTTTGACTTTAGAATCTCCTAGACACCTTGTCAAGACTTTTTAATCTAATCTATTATTCTTATTGTTGTTGTAGGTTTTGAAAGATGATGAGAAGCGACAACAATATGATCAGGTTTCACATTTAATCTCCCCCCAAAGTTATAGCTTTTGTTAACTTACAATTATATGTTGACCGGCTTTCTGCTGGAACATTTCTGGTGGATTTGAATAATAGTAATTTCCTGTTACCATGCAAACTCCTTGTGTTTGAAATTCTTGTTGATCCTATTGTTTGAAAAGTAATTGGATAGATGTCGTTTTTTGGATAACACAAAAAAGTATAGGAAAAACTTGCATGGAATTAAACCTTACTAACTGCATATTCATATTCTTTTCATAGTGTAAACCTTTGAAAGATGCCCTATATATAATATGAGCATTGTTGGAAGAGTATTTCTTGTTCCTTATAGGGAGTTCTGTTAACACTGTTCTTAAGAGCATTCTTCCCTTTTCTATAACCTTGGAGTTTTGTTATCTTTTTGCATGAGGGAATTTGTGTTCTTCAAGGGCAGACTAAAACCCCTGAATGGGATACTGAACCAGTTTGATAAGCTCACAAGAAGCAGACCCAGTCAAATCCATTAAGCTGTTGGTTTTGTATAAACCTGGGCCCACAATTGGGCTGTTACAACAACTTGGAGCTTAAATACACACACGCACACACCTTTAGATTTAAGTGGCAGATGGTATGTGTTCAATCCAAAATATTATGCATACAATTGCAGTTCTTAGTTACTGGGATGAACGACTATAGTCCGAAATTGACAATGAAACTTATTTACTGTGGAAAGTGGGCTTTAATCACATGTTGAAAATCTTAATGTAGCTAAGCTTGATGAATTATCCTGTTTACTTTTTTATTTGAGTGAGCAAATCAACTAGCTTTGCCTTTATATTTGCATCTAAGTAAAAGTACTCTGTATAATACTACCTAATTGTGCATTTTACAAACTACATTAGCTTTCCATTTTTTAACATAATTCAGCACTCTTCTTCCTATCACTTTAGTCTTTATCTGTCGTTACATTGTCTGTACACACTATCTTATAGGTTGGCCATGAGGCATATGTACAACAAGGAGACGGTGGCGTTCCCAATGATTTTCATAATCCATTTAAAGATTTCTTCCGAGACAATGTAAGTTCATTCTTTCAGAATTGTTCTAGTGGTTTTAGTTTTATTGATTTGTGGCTTTATTTTGTCAATGCTTTTATTGTATAAGTGCTGCTTAACTCTTTTTTTTTTTTTTTTTTCCCTCTTGAGTTCTGCCTTCTTTAGTTTTAGTTGTATTGAAAATTTGGGCGTTGCTTGTTTTGGTGCTAAACAACGTTTATAGAATTCAAAAATTGTTCACATCACAAATGCTAGGGAAGCAAACTCCCACCAAGTCCGCATCTACTGCTAAGGAAAAAAAAGCAGGGGTCACATAATTGTACACAGTATCCTGTCTTTGCTTCGTGGCCTCTTGCTAATGCATTTGCCACCTGATAAGTGGTCCATCTTCACTTGCTCCATTAGTGCATAGAGTTCCTGCACCATAATAGTAGGGCCAGGGAAAAACAAATCTTTCTGAGTTGCATCCATAAGTTCCACAACAATTTCATCATACACTTCATCATAATTTTTTTTTTTTTGGATAAATACACTTAATTATAATTCTTATAAAGCCTAGTGGAAACATTATCTGCATTTGTAGCTTTGCTGTTTATGCTAATGTCCACAGTTTGGTTTAAAGGATGGGATGATGATGTATTGTAAACATTGTCTGCATTTGTAGCCTTTTTTTTTTTTTTTTTTTTTTTTTTTTTAAGGATGCTAATTTCACCTTTGAAATCTAATGCAATATTTTAATTTGCATGCTGTGGCATTCTCTACTGTGGAGATCAGATATTCGAAGACTTCTTTGGTCGTAGACTTGGCGGTGAAGATGTCAAGGTTTGCTTGCTGTTTATGCACATATTATTTGTTTTTATGTTTTTGATTTGGTTCTTTTGACATGCATTTCATCATTGATTAATGATCACAGGTATCTCTTGAACTATCCTTTATGGAGGCTGTTCAGGGAAGCACCAAGACAGTGAAATTTCAAACTCATTTGCCATGTGAACCTTGTGGTATGGTGGTTTTTTATTCACTAATCAAGTGTTTCAAATGATTCTGCAGTTTTACTGCTGGCAGATATTTTTCGAGAATTTTGGTTGTTATGCTCTGTTTGGTTGGTAGAGTTAATTTAGTTTGGAGGAAAGGTTCCCAATGTAAGATTTTATTCTGTTTCTGGAGTTTTGCAGGTGGGCGTGGTGTTGCCCCTGGAGTCAAACCGGAAAAATGTACTCGCTGTAAAGGCTTAGGAACGGTCAGTTTTGCTAGGAAGAAGAAACCTATACATTTTTATGGAGGATAAAAATTATTTTTACATTTTTAACTTGAGTTTTGCTGCCTATCCAGATTTCCATGCAACAGGGCCCATTTATGGTGCAGATTACTTGTCCTCAGTGTCATGGAGAACGGGAAATTGTGCCAGTATGTTGCATTTATTTGAATTTACACGCAATCGTTAACGTAAATATGAAAGTAATCAATTGAATTGCACTTAAAAAAAAAAAGATCATCAATTTAATTGTTTCTCACTTTTCTATGGATGTTTCATAATGTCTCTTTGGAAAATACTTTTTTTGCAATATAAAAGGAATGATGGTTGACAGAATTTAAGTTATTAATTCATGATTATAGGTTGGCATTGTTTACCTTTTCAATTGGTTTTTGGCTTCTCACACAGATATATATATATATATATATATATATGTATTCATGTAAATTAATTATAATTTGTCTATCCTCGTGCATTGTTCTACAATTTTATAAGTCAAAGCCCCCCATCTATATTTCTGTTAAATCATTTTTATTTAGTTATAGAACCTTTGAATCGAATTTAAAAGCTGACTTTTATTTTTATTTTTTGATAAGTATAAAAGCTTTCCTTTTAAGAAGTGATCAGTAATTGTAGACATAATTTTTTTAGCCTTCTCATGCTAGATTACTGGACGTGCTAATTGCAGTTATAAGTTTTGGGTTCTAGGGAAATTCAGGGATAGTTTTTAGATGTCGGGCTTATCTGCAGGTGAAGTTGATGCCAGTGTGAAACTTTTTGCAGTTTAATCCGTTTACTATACATGAATCTCAGTGACTTTATTAGGCATTGATATAGTTTCTTCACTTCCATTTGTGTTGATTACGTATGATGGTTGGTGCAAAGTTTACTATATTATATATTTCTATCCCTATTGTTTCTTTTTACTGGTTTGTTATATTAGAGATAAATAGTTCATGGTTTTTCTTTGTCTCTAATACCAATTAATTTTTTTGCCCACAGCCTAAGTATATCTGCAAGTCATGCAAAGGAAGGCGAGTTGTATTAGGAACGAAATCAGTCAAGCTTAATATCGTGCCAGGTATTTCTTTTTTCATTTTAGGATTTTTTTTAAAATTATTTTTGTTTTTGTTTTTTTGGCTCTGGTGGTTGCATTGCTAAAATTTCGTGCTGTTGTCAAGCTATTCTTATCCTAGCTTGGTGTAGAATAAATTCCTCTGCTACTAAGTCTAATGCATGATCTTATCAATTCAGGCCTTAAAGTTTGTATATGTGTTGTTAGGATATAGTAGAGTAGGGATTTGGGAATGAAATGGATGGATTTGCAGGCTTTATTTTATAATTACATGACTGTTTGCATCAGGTAGCAAAAATCAGATTTCGTTTTTTAAGCTTTAAGAAAAAAAGAAAAATAACTGGTTTTATAGGTTTTGTATATGCTAGTTTTTATAGATGCTTGACTCTCCTCCTTTGCCATTTGCAGGAGTAGATAATGATGAGACCATAAAGGTGAGTAGAAGTGGTGGAGCAGATCCTGATGGAAATCAACCTGGTGATCTTTATATTGTTATTAAGGTAACTATATATATATATATATATATATTTGTTTAGTGTGTCATCATTTGTTTATTTTTAGTGGGTACTTCACTGCTTGGATGCCTTCCCCCCAACCCCTAAACTGTAAAATATCATTTGCTTCTCTGCAGGTTCGCGAAGATCCTGTTTTCCGAAGAGAAGGTGCTGACATTCATGTAGATGCTGTTTTGAGTATTACTCAGGTAATGCTTTCCAATGGCTTCATTTTGTAGGTATCGGTGGCCTGTAGTGCATGGATGTCTTGAGCAGTGTATTGTATGAGATTTTTGAATAAAAATAGCTATTGTGCTTAGCGTGAGGAAATATTAATTGCATTCAGGTCCTTGCTGAGAAAAAGCTAAATGCCTAAGATAAAATTATCTTTGACTTTATTTTGAATATTTACACTTTGTTTGTTTCAACATTAACGTTTTCTGAAAAATGAATCATTTTTCAAAGAGCATTTTATGGAAAACTATCTCATTTTCCAATGTTTGGTAAAGACCTTGAAAATGAGCTTGCGAACGTTTTCTTGTGTTTGGTATGCATAAATTTTTTATAACATTTCTTGTTTAATTTAAAACATGTGTATTATTTAAACCAACTAATGTAATCAATATAACTAAAAAACCAAGAATGAATTTGGTTTCATACTAAAATTTTGACAATAAATACAATAAAAAAATGGTTGTTCAATTTTCGTGATTTCTACCAATCATCTTGCTCATATATATAAACAGTAATTCTCATAATTCAAAATAACCATAAGCTCTATTTTAAGTAGTTCAAAATGCCACATAGGCCAAATAGTTTAACCTACAAAATAATCTAGTACAAATAGTTTGATAAATACCAAAATGCCAAATTGTTGAAATTGACACGTCCAAATTCTAACAAGTTTTGTAGCCATTGTCTATGAAGCTTGTCATTTTTCATCATTAATGTATAAGTATAACTTACACTTATTAGATATTGGACTAATGGGCAATTTAGTAATCTGCAATTACGAAGTGAATAGATGTTAAACTTAAATGTCAGACACATGGGAAACTGACCTGGGGATGCATATATATTCTTAACTTGTATTTGTGGTTGATTGAGTCATCATTTTTGGAGGTTAGCCTATTTTCTGTCCTGTGGACAGAAGCATCTCAAATAGTATATATTTAATGGATGGAAGAAGAGTACCCACAATATACTTCTCACTATGTATACCCGGACGAAGATTGGAAACGGACTAAGAGTATGGTGATAAAAATGATAAGAACTAACACGAAAATGTGGAAAATTATCTTTATAGAAGATTTTCCAGCGAGTTTTTGAGTTTTGTAGACGAATTCCAGGAAGTCACCTGTTATGTTGTTTCTTAACACCTACTCAGTCACCTGTTAGCAATTAAGGAAGAAGGTTTTAGGGTCTGTAGGTTGATTATGGTTTCAAAAAGATGGAATATAAAGCTAAAGATAGATGTTCTTAAAGATACATTTCAGGAATTTTCTGGCAGCAGAAAAATTTAGGTACTTTTTGATTTGTTTCTATAATTATTAGATCGCTAAAAGCCGTTAGAGGAATGATAAAAATAATTGAATTACATTTTTTCTGTTAATAAAATCTTTGTTACTTATAAAAAAAAAACTTTTATTTTTGAGCTAGTTGTTTATTTTTTTATTTTATTTTATTTTTTTGGTTTATTGGATTGCAGGCAATTTTGGGGGGAACAATCCAAGTCCCAACTCTCACAGGAGATGTAGTCCTCAAGGTTTGTTTATTGTTTATATATGATTAGTACTTGTGCAATGCTAAAATTTCATTTATGACTGTTTTCTTTGTTAAGATTCTGTCAGTTCATTTGGAATTTACTCATGCAACTCATGCGACTTGATTATTGGACTTGACCCCCCACATGGGACAGTAACCGGATCAATTAATAATGAGATCTGGTTTGTTTGTTGAGGTTCTTTCATTTGTCCCTTTGTTGGGACAGGAAAAAACCAAAGCCAAATAGCATCTCTCTATCCCCCATGTCATTCCTATGGGGTTGGCTTTAAGCATAAGATTACTGGCTTCTTGTAGAGGTTCCTTCTTGTTCTAGTTCTCTATAGTATCATGATCTAATTGATTTCTGATATTTAGGTTCGCTCTGGCACCCAGCCCGGTCAGAAGGTAGTTTTGAAGAAGAAAGGTTGGTGAGCTAGACATGCCAAATTTCATAAAGTTCACTTATAAAAACTTGTGTGTGATAAATGATTCTATTTTGGCTTGCCACTTGCATTCTGCTCTCTATCGAGAATAGTATTTGACATAATTGGTCCTTTTACATTTTAGCCACTTTGTTCCTTGTATCAATAAACCCCCAGCATTTTAATTGAAGCAACTTCCTCAGCTTGTGTCCATGTGGTTTTTTCTTACTGCCATGATTTATTCTTTTTTTCTTTTAAAGTAAGGAATCAATATGAAAAATTGACAGAAGAGTATTCTCTATGACTAACTTTAAGAGTCCACGAGTCACATAAAATATGCAATTTGTTGCTGATCATCATTTCAATGTAGGATTTGATGATTTTACCCTAGTTAAGCAACTTATTGAATGTAATATCATTAATTTTATTTTTCTGTTAAGATTCTAAATATCTTGAGCGTAAAAACCTTTTTTTTAATTTATTTTTTAAATTGAAATTGCGTGTGTTTTCCCTCTGAATTCGTTGTTTTTATGCAGGGATCAAGACAAGGAACTCTTACTCATTTGGTGATCAATATGTGCACTTCAATGTCAGCATTCCATCGTAGGTTTCCTTGTTCTTAGCCATTGTTGTTGCAGGATTTTTCACCCTCCAGAATGTATTTTTATGGTTCAGTTCAATCCAGTGTGTTGACTATATATGGGAAAAAAAGTGTCATATTACTGTAATCTATAGCATCATATGGGAATGTGTTTGTAGCCTCTCATTTTTATAGTAGATTAAAATGCTTGATTTGTGCAGGAATTTGACCCCAAGGCAACGTGAATTGATTGAAGAGTTTGCCAAAGAAGAGCAAGGGGAATATGATAAGCGTGCTACTGCTGGAGCATCAGGGTAAAACGTAGACCAATTGGTGTCATTTGTTTGCTAATTCTTAGCAAAAAAGGATAAAGGCAACTGAAGAAAAAGCATCAATTGTTGAAAGACCCACCCATTCTATAAGTTTTGTAGGAGTGACTGGGTCGTTTTTGTCCTTTTTTGTTTTTGTTTTTTGGGGGTGGGCGCGGGGGGAGAAGGTTGTTAGGGGTGTGTAATTTTTTTCTTACAAATCACAATGGTAGTTTTATATGAGGCAACATCATTTGATCACTTGCATCTAGAGTATCTAAGTTGTTATTGTACATATTATTTATTGTTCTTTAATATTTTTCACTATCGAGAATGGCAAGTCAATTTATCTGTCATTTTTGTATTATGTTATGAATAATGTCATGTATATGGATATTTAGATGTCACTTGGAATAAATCTTTTGAATATATAGATGGTTCAATATTTACTGAAGCATTTAGAAAGTTAAACATGATTTAATTGGTTTTCTTCGGAGCTGTCAGATCAGACAGGTGCTTGTGCATGGGATTGGATGTCCCCATATTCTGGTTTTGAACATTGTGAATTCATGAGCATGTTTTATGTGATTTGGCAGAGTTCATGGTGAGTAGAAAAAGAGTTAGACAATATTTCGAAATAATTTGCGAGATTTAAGATTTTCTTACCGTTACGTGGCACTTCATGGCTAGACTCCTAGCTCCTTGGGGGTATCTGTATTTCTCTGTCTTTGCATAACTCACGCATTCATTTAAAGCAACAATGCAAAAATACAATCTTAGTCCTTTAAAATTACACAGCAAGTACAGATTTTGCACAACGTAGTATTAAAATTCAATCTTTAGATTCAAAATCCAACAAGAAGAGACACATACATGTAATCATTAAAATGCAAGGTTATGCAAATCTGAAATTAAACGACTTACGGTAATAAACCACAACAAAATAGTGGCAATACAAGGCTATGCAAGCCTGAAATCAAACAACTTATGGTAATGAACCACAACAAAACAGTAGCAAGTGTCAATACACACTTCAATGAGGTAAAACCACGCCCTACGCCAGTATGGATTTATGTAAAGAACTGCAACAATTCCCAACAGGATTGTTATGTAAGCCACCACAAAGCTTATGTAGAAGACACCCATGTCCATGAAAATATCACCTTCTTCCCCTTCATTATTCACTGGCATTGTAGATGGTGGTCTCATTTTGGTGCAACTATTCCGTAATGGAGGTCCACATAGGAGAGGGTTCCCCTCATAACTGCTTTCATTAAAAGTAATGAATTGATTTTTTCCATCGGGTGTTATGCCTGATAAGTTGTTGTGTGCCACACTGAAGACCGCTAGAAAGGTCATTTCGGTCAACTGAGGTGGAATTTTGCCATTCAAATTGTTGTAGGAAAGATCAAGACTTTCTATTTGCTTTAGATTTGAGAATGTTACTGGGATTGGTCCGGATAGATTGTTGTGTGACAAGTTCAATGCACGAATGCTGCTGCCCATCCTACCGAGTTCCAGTGGGATTTTACCTGCTAGGTTGTTGCATGAGAGGTCAATTCCAAACATGTACTCGAGGATGTTACCCTTGTAGGAGTAAGTTATAGTTTTTGTTGTGAACTCTGCTTCTTCTTCATCATCCACACCTCCGCGAAACATAGTTATATCATATGGCAGATATTCGACAATTATAGACTTTGTGTTCAAATATGATGGTGACAAATTCCCAAAATCGCTAACCGAGAAAGGTGGAACTATTAAAGGAGGATTGAAGGCAGATGCATCAAAAGTAATGTTACTCAAGCAATGAGGAATTAGACCTGAAAATTTATTGTAGGAAAGATCCAAAATGTTTAAGTTCTGCAAAAGGCATACTTGAATTGGAATTTGACCTCGTAAATGATTTGCTTTCAAGAGGAGAATTCTTAATGATGAGAGGCTGCCAATCCAATTGGGAATGTTTCCAGTTAGATGGTTATCTCGAAGATTCAGTGTAACTAGATTGGAGTTGTTTTGGAAAGAACTTGGAATTGGACCGCTCAAGCAATTTTTATTTAATTGAAAAAACTCGATACTTGAGGAATTGAAGCAAGATGGAACAGAGCCAAAAAGATTGTTGTCAGAAAGGTCAAGAAAGTCAAGATAAATGAGTTTGCATAACTCAATTGGAATAGGACCTTCAAAATGATTTTTGGCCATAACAATATCTTCTATATATGTCATGTTCCCTATCCATGTTGGAAGCGTGCCTGAGAAGTGATTGTTGTCCAAATGTAATTGTCTTAGCTTAGTCAAATTGGAATTGGTAGGAAATATCTGGCCACTGAAGTTATTGTTTGATAATATGAGAAATTCTAAATTGTAGCAACCCATTGTGAAATGCATTGGTATGGTTCCTGAGAAATGATTCTCAGACAAGTCTAGACTGTTTAAGAAAGCCATATTCCCAAAAGAAGAGGGTATACTGCCTTCAAATTCATTTCTAGACATTTGTAAATGTTCTAAATTTGGAAAAATTAAACCGAGGTTTGTGGGAATTGGACCATGTAAGTGATTATTAGAAATATCTATGGTGAAAATGTTGGGACGGATATCATATGGCACCATAAAAGGCCCTGTGAAAGAGTTATTATTTACAGAAAAGATTTCCAATCTTGTATTGTTCTCTAACAACCAGTTAGGAAACTGCCCAACAAACTTGTTGTGAGAGAGATTAATTACTCGCAAATCATATTGGTAATGGAGAAATCTGGGAGGTGTCGTATTGTGAATGTTAATTGAGCAATTTGACAAACTGAAAACCTTTAATTGGAAGGTTGGAATCCAAGTAAGGGAGTCAGGTTCCAAAGCTAATATATTGTTATCACTTAATAGGATCTTAAGATTTGAGAAGTTGGAAAGGAAGGACAATGTGGATGGGATCGAGAAGTTGTTATATGAGAAAGAAAGGTACTCAAGTGATGTCAAACTTGATAGTGGAGACTGGACACTGTTCCCATTGAAGTGATTGTTAGAGAGATCCAATACCCGGAGTGATGTCAAGTTTGCCATACATGAAGGTAGTCTCCCTTCAAAATTATTGTCGCTGAGGTCTATCTCTTGGAGCTTCTTAAGTTCACACCAGCCTGTATAATGTGATAATTATTTATTAGGTTCTACTATTGTAATTATTTGAAGCAAGATCACTGTGAAAAAAAAAAAATTAAAAACCCTACCTTGGTCAGGTAAGGTGCCATTCAGTCCACAGTTCCTCACTGCCAATTCGTTAAGAGAAGTCATAACTCCAATTTTATGAAGAAGACTTTTATCAAATGACGATTCATCCAACTTCAACTGTTCAAGGTTGTTTAGTTTGCTCAACTCTAAAACAAAAGCAAAAAGCTTAAATTAGTACTAATTGATATGGTAGAGCATAAATTAGTACTAATTGCTGAAAATTATTAAGATACCACACAGAAGTGTTAAAGTAGCCAAGACCACTTTCATAACTAAGATTCTTTGAAAGAAAGTAATTTTATTTTATCTAATAATAGTGTATAGAGTATAGACTACCATGTAATGTGGCAGTCTATATACTTTCATATTTTAGAATTTAATTCAAATTGTGAAATTAATTTATTTCAACTAGAGATGATGCTTTTTTTTGAAGATCTCAGTCTTATTTTAAAAGCTATGTTGTTAAACCTTTTTTTCCCCCTTTTTCTATAACATCTAAATCATTTTTTATTTTATTTTTATTTTTTATTGATGCTACAATTACCAGCTCAAATAGAATTTCGGTCAATTTTGGGGTGTTCCCTGCGTTTTGGTCCGTTTCAGATAATTTCGGTCGAAATACGAATTTCGCCCGGTATGAGTTTTGGATTTTATTTCCCTTCTTGAAGCTAAAATATGTTGTTTTCTCGCTGAAACTCGGAACCATACTATTTCTCATTTTCTCCTTTAGCTTGATCTTTGAGCCACTGCCCTTCTTCGCCATTAGCATTTGCTTTCCTAGAGATTGGAGCCACATGTATTGCTTGCATTTGTTAGAGTAGTTACCTTGCCTTTAAGTATGTGTATTCTTGACCTTGTGTTTCTTGAGCTCCTGCCAATGCTTCCTTGGTGGAGGATGAAATTTGTTTGTGAAGAGACGGAGAAAGGAGATCTGATGAGGAAGAAACTAGGGAGATGAAGTGAAGAATGGTAAAGCACTTGTGGAGTAGTAGAGCCTAGAGGGAGTAAGGAAACTTCTAGGACACTTCCCACCAATTAAAAAAAAAAAAATCCTAGACTCTCCTTTATTTACCAGAATTCCATAAAGTAAGAAGTTAAAAATTTTCCCTTAATGTTTTTAATCCACTTCTGACTTCACTACATATTATTATTATTATTATTATTATTATTTATTTATTTTTTTTTTTTACTTTTAAGGTAAAAGAGTAGGCATATATTATTAATTTTTATGGGTATAGTAATCTCAAAACGGTAAACCGAAATAGATTGATACCAAAACATTTCATTTCAATTGACAAACCGAAATGAGCACCAAAACAATATTCATAAAATTGGTTTGCACTAAGCTACTTATTGTTCATTCGACCATATAATAATAGAGGAAGGGAGTGGCAACGGTGGGTTTGGAGGGTAAAATGGAGATTGCACTTGAATAGTGAGGGTAAAAACATAAATTTGCCAATCTCAGGAGATGTGGACATCCTAACTTGCAACAAAAAAAATTTATATACATAATTATTTTTAAATTAATATGTTTTGTCTCTCCTAAAAAATATATATCGTACACCTTGACTTGTTAATTCCAAGAATTTGTGTTCAACAAAAATAATCTTGACCCCACAATCATAATTCATAACCACTTAAAGAAAGAAAGAAAGAAAAAAAAAACCCCAAATAATAGCAAAAATAGCCCAAACAACAAAAAATGAACAAAATATTTAGCAAAAAGCCTATTAAATAACAAAAAACAAAAATAATTAATTATTCGAATTCGTAACTCATTCAACACATTCCGTAAAAATTATCCTTAATTTCATATTTCCTAAAAAATGGTACCCATAGAGATACTATGATCGTGTTTTCTCTTTAGTGGCATTAGCAGCTCGGCTCTCCTCGACAACTCATATTGCAGTTGTAGCAAGTATTATTCGTTGTTCTCTGCCACTCTCTCTTTCTCACTTTCTCCCTTTTCTATAATCATTTCAAACTCTCTCTCATTTTATTACTTTTATCTCAATATTCTTAGTTCTCACATTATCTTTCATTGATCTCTTTTTGCCTTTTTATTTTGTTAGAAGAAGAAAATTGTAAAATTTTATATATTTGCGTACTTTTTTTTTTTTTTTTTAAGACAAAGGGGCTTTAGTTGGAGTTGGAGAGCCAAGGAAAAGAAAATCTAAATGTGCGCAAATGTGTAGTCTAAAATTTTTACGAAATGAGAAGGGGGGGGGGGGGGGAGCTCATGCTAGGTCTTTGTATTGAGCTTAAGTAGTAGTGGCCCAATTTTTATATCTAAAAACAAGTAGAAAAGCATTTGGGCTCAAGTTAAAACCCAAATTTTAGTAAAAGAATCCATTTTAAACCAAGTTTTCGTGTATCTCCCGATACATATGATATGATATCATTCAATTGATATGCATCTATGTATTGTACAATTCATGAACACTTCTAATACACCCTTACAATACGAAACTTTTTGTATGATTCTGGGAATCTGGTTAGGCGAACCAAACCGGTTTGCTGTTTAGTTCCCACACTAGGCTGTGAATCGAGTTGTAGAACAGTTCTACCATATGGGTTGTGTTTTTGTGTAGGGTTGGGCTTAATGATTTGGCCTAAATCAATTTTTCAACAGAGCTTTAAATTGAGCTTGGGGTTTGGGTTTGCTATATAATTTGTTTGCATGCTGTAAGTTTAATTTTGATTGTGAGCTTAATTGAAGAACCAAGTTAAGGAACTTGGATCGAATTGGTGTCATGAACCGGATTAGATTTTATGATTGGATCAAGACCACCAAAAATGGTGTCATTTTGCCTTTTGGGTTGGTTTCCTTCTTCTTTCTTCACAGACTCAATCAACAAAGGATTGGAAGAGTTGTGGGCCTCGCGATCTCATTGGACTAGTGATTAGGCTTGAACGGGTAGTTGAGGAACTTGAATCGGCGATAACGGTTGGATCTCTACCTATAGCGACTTGGCTTCAAATACCGACAGACTTCCTTGAAACGTATCCAACAGTGGGATCGATGTAGTATATGCCGCTCGAAATTTCTCCTCTTTCTCGCTAGGGTCCTCTTCGATCGAATCTAAAGATGTCACAAAGATTGCCTTTCCTCTTTGTGATGATTCGAGTACTTTCTAACCGAAATGTTTTCCAATAAGTTGGGAAAAGATATATCCTTACACAAATACTATTTCATTAAAAATCATCTACAGAATAACAAATCCTATGAATATGAAGTAACACTAGGTACCAAGTGGGGTCTATTACGCCTGTGAGGAGGTTGCACCATGACCATGTTATAGGGTGTGTTCCCCTATTACAATTGTAAACTAGCATTAACAAATGAGAATGGTCTTAAAATATGTGCAAATAATGATTGAATTAGAAGCTTTTTATTGGCGGGAATGCAAATAGTTATTGAGAATATTAAAGGAATTGGAAAACAAGTTCGACCAAAATAAAGCATGATGGTAAGGGGGAAAAAAAAAGTGTGAGTTAGCTCTCTGTATTTGACTTCCCTATAACCAAAAAAAAAAAAAAAAAAAAAAAAAAAAAGGAAAAGAAAAGAAAAAGCTCAGTTTCATTTATTTTCAATATATTTTGTTTCAGAAAAAATGAACAATATTTAATAATAAAAAAATGTTTTATTATAGCTTCTGCTTTTCTGAGATTATGTCAGTAATGACGAAAAAGAAAAATGCAAAACAACACCACCGTAAAATGTCCATGGTACAATTTACCTTCAGTTGTAAACGATCCTTCCAAATTGTTTCCTCCCATTCTTAAGATCTTCAATGATGTGAAGGTGCTCAATGACTTGAAAATTCGTGCATTAACTTTGTTCCCACCCAACTCTAGGACTTGCAGCTTAGGTAAGTTGTTTGAACCTATAGGCAAAGTAAAATAGATAATTTGACATACCATATAAAAGAAGGAATTGATTTGAATTCATGAACATATATTTTTAAAAACAATCGTTACCTTTTGTTGTTGTTGTTGTCACGAAGTCATCGATCTCATTGCCACCCAAGTAGAGCTCCTCCAAGTTGCTAAATGCTTTGAAGTTTGAATTCCACATATATATAGATAAAAATCATAATATTCATCAATTGATTTTGACTGGATTATTTTAAGGTTACATTTGCATTTGATAATTTAAAATTATTTGTTTTTTTTTTATTATTTAAAATTATTGATGATCTAAAATAATAATTGATTTTTTTTTTTTTTAATTGTTGTTCGACATAAACTATAACGACACAAGATGAATTTGATTTTTGAGAGTTTTTCTCTAGCATAAGTGCATTAACACTTGTGTAATTAATTTGAAATCACATTTCACCCAAATTATTTCAAATCCACAAATTGATAAGGCTTTAAATTTGTTCACGATTTTATTAATTTAGAAATATTTGTACTTCTCATAATTTATTCCAATTGCTTAAACTAAAACTGAAATCATAATGATTCTCTTCGGTAATTTAATTTAAAAGAGCCAAGAAAAAAAAAGTGAGATTTTAGTTGCATAAATCTCAATAACTAAGAGCAGAAATTCTCAAAATACAAAAAAGAACCAAAAGTTTACACCCTCAAGCGTGAGGCACTCTTTCAGTCGCTTTGCAACTTGATGTGAATTTTAGCCGTGAGACTTACCTGGGATGTGGAATGATCCATTCAATGTATTTTCACTCAAATCTAGTATCTTCAGCGAAGAAATTCCACTGAGCGATGACAGGATGTTGTTGTTGAAATAATTATCAGCCAAGTAAAGCATCTCCAGCTTGCGCAACGCTGAGAATCTTTCAAAACCTACAATTTAGTAGAAGCTTCAGTTTCCATGTCCACAACAATATATTCCCACAACCTATTTAATAGTATAAAGTGAATCCTAAGCCACAACTAATTTCTCATTTTTTGAAAATTCAAAAAGAAAAATATAAGGCAGAAGTAAAACATAATTTCGACAAACACTACCAATTGACTTTGCTGAAGACATGAACATACCTTCATTTCTACGAATCTGATTACCAACCAAATAGATGTACTGGAGCTCTTCAAAGGGAAGATACAAAGAGGCATTTAAACACCAATCTTCCCAACTCCAATAGATCGTATTATTAAGATCAAGTTGGATTACACGCCCCGTAGTGTTGTCGCACTTCACTCTCTCCCAATCACAGCAATCACTATTTTTGTTGGTTGAGTTCCAAGTTCGCAAAGGATCTATATCAGCTGTGAAGTTCATGGAAGCTTTGAGTTGCAAGAGAGCTGCTCTCTCATGCTCCCAGCAACCAAAGCACCCATTCATACCTAATTGAACCAAAATTAACACTACCCACCACCAAAAACGTCCCAACTCCATTACTTTTTTCTTTTCTGATTTTCTATGACAGTAAGACTGACAAAGTTTTTGTCCAACTCTCTCACTTATGATTCCAACTGATCTTGACATGAAATAAGCCACCGGCATCCCACATATATACTGTTATCAAACAGTCCACATCATCATCACAATATGGGTCCGTTTGGATTAAGCTTATTGTTGCTGAAACTGAAAACTGAAAACTGAAAACTGAAAACACTGTAGCAAAATAATTTTTAAATGTGTGAAAAGTACCGTGGGACCCATTTTTAATATTTTTTAATGCATAAACAGTGTTGCTACAGTACATAAACAGTACTGCTACAGTGCAAAACAGTGATTTTTGTGCACCAAAGTCAACATATGCGGGCAAAAGAAAAAAAAAACCAAAGAAAACGCAGAACGGAAACGTAGACGCAGGAAAACACAGTAGCCAAACGCCCTCTATATCTAATAAATGCTTACCAAAAAAAAAAAAACTAATAAATGCTAAGCGTGTTTTTTTCTTTCGCTTTACAGTTGGCAGGCACTAAACAAGAAGACTAGAAGACCAAAAGTCAACAAGAAACTACAGACTTTCTTCCTAGATAATGTTTACTTGTTTGGTGATTACTAACCTATATCCAGTCCTGGCAAGCGGGTCGGATTGAGTCGACCACCTATTATTTGACATGATTAATAAATATATATATATATATATATATATATATTTGACACTTTTTTTTAGAATGATATATATTTTTGCTGAATTAGAATGATTTTTATTTGACACTTGGTAAGTCATCCAACAAATAATTACCCATAAAAGTAAAAGACTAATCTTTTAACCATCAAACTTGGAATGGAAAATGCACAATTCTTTAACAAATTCCAACACTTGGGTTCTAACCACCATAAAAATTCAAATAAACCAATTTAAAGGTATATATTTAAAATTTACACAATTCAAATTCAAATTTCACTAATGATATTATAACCATAAAATAACACACACATAATATTATAAATTGATGTCATGGACCATTTCAAGTTATCACTTATCAACCTTCCTAGATGTGCCTATTCCAGTTGCATGTAAGATAAAATAAAGTTATATTATTAATTACCTTGAGAGATAATTAAATTAAAAATAAAACATAACATATTAGGTAAATTAGAATAAGTAAATATTTAATATGAATTGCACTCAATCAACTCAAGGGTAGTAGCAAATCTAGCATTGAAAGTCTTTATACTTGCAAATTACAACTCAAGTTGTCGAGTAGTTTTGCTAGTCACTTCATCTATAATACAAAATTTTGATATAACTTTTTTTTTTTTTTTTTTTGAGAAACAATTTTGATATAACTTAAGTATACCATGAAAGTAAATCAATAATAAAGATTTAACATTTTATAACTATCAATTAAATTACTTTCAAATCCATATAAACAATTTTTTGTGCACAACAAAACTTGCACATTCTTAGGCAAAATCATAAACTATTGACCATAATGCAGAATCATAAACTACTAACCTTAGGGTTGTTCCAAAACAGGCAGGACCTTATTCTGACATTTAAACTAAAAGTTATTAAGAAAAAACAAATATTACTATAAATAGCAAAACCACTATTTTTGGGGCCTTAATGAAGTAATTCACCTAAAAGTTGGCGACATTCATTTCATGATTCTGAATCAGAACGTTGTTTTCCTTCAACCTACCAAATTTCATGCAATTTTGACACTGTCACCCCGATGGCCTCTATTAGCACCCCCCCCCCCTTTGATCTTGCATTATGACTTCCTGCACTCCTGTTGCTCTAGGAAGGCAGATGCTGTCTGTTCTACATCAGCTTTCCTGGAAAGTGTTTCATAGTAAATGCTAGTCTATATAACTAGTATTATGAATTTTGCAGCTAGACCACGAGAGTTGAAGATTTTAACATACATTGTATCCTTACACCCACCACCATGGAATTTTTTTTTCAACTAAACTAAAAGGTGGGAAAAAATTATTCATTTTCATTTAGAAAAGAAAAAAAAAAAAAAAGAAAAGAAAAGAAGAGAAGAAGAAGACAGGATATGTGCTTTCACCAAAGAGGTGAAAATGCTTTGAGTACTGTAAAAAGATATAAGGATGTATCTCCAACGTGAAAAAATAAAAAATATTGGCACAATGGGCCATGCTGGCCCTTGGGCAAGGCCACTTAAGCCATTGCCTCGGGTGTCAAAAATTTTAAATTAATAACTATTTTTTATAATTAAAAAAAAATTGAATAACTAAGGACCCAATTTGGTATATGGGTTTAAAAACATATTTTCAGTTTTTAAACAATATTACACATATTTCCATACACTTTTTCACCCCATGTATTTTCAAAAAATACAAACAACGTTACTAAAACAACGTAACCAAACGGCCCCTAAACTTCTTAGAAAGTGTTTCATGGGAATAATAAAAACCCAACTCATTTGAAATCCTAAACTTCTTGGAAAGTGTTTCATGGTGAATACTAGTCTATATCACAAGTATTATGAACTTTACATTATTTGAGATAACATAGAACGTAATAGTTGAAGACTTCACATCCAGTGATATCTTTCCACCCACCCCTTGAGAGTTTTTATTTTTTATCTTTTTTTCAACCAAAATAAAATAAAATGGTAAAAAAAAATTCCTTATCAATGAAGAAAAAAATTACCATATGAAACAATCTCATGGATCATTCCTCTCATGTTTGATGGTCCCCACACACCTGAAGATTCACATGCTGTAAGAGGGATGCACCATGAGATAATCTCATAAGAAAATTTTCCTACAGATAGAGGTCCTTACATTGTGCATCTCTCTTAAAAAGAAAATAACCACCATGAGACAATCTCATAAGATAATTTTCCTATAGATAGAGGTCACACATTGTGCATCTATCTCAAAAGGAAAATAACCCTAGATTTTCAACTTTTAAAATTACTAGCAAATGTGGCTTTAGTTTCTTCCTGCAAGAACCTCTAAAACAAGTTGTTTTTTAAATGATGAAACCTCTTCATATTTGCTAAATTGGATTATTCTAAATTTATTACTGTGAATGTGAATGTGACTTTTGCTAATGGTTTGAATTAGTGCCACAAATGTGACTGTTGCTATTGGTTGGAATGAAAAGTTGCCCGTTCAACTTAAGTCATATTTTGGAATGAGGTAGCTTGGAACTTAAGTCATACTACTTGTATTATGTGTTTTGCATTATTTGAGAAGACCTAGACACAACAAAAGAACAAAGACTTGGAATCAATTGTACTTTCTCAACTTCTATTCAGAGTTTAGTGCCTTGTTGAAAAGGGTTTCATAGTGAACAATAGTTCATAATATTATGAGTTTTGCATTATTTGTGAAGATTCACTTAAGAAGAGGCAAGAAACTTTGGTTTCAATTGTGCTTTCATGGAAAATGTTTCATAGTAATGACTAGGTCATGTTATGAGCTTTGCATTATTTGAGAATACCTAAACTCAAGAAGGTGCCAAAGACTTTTGTGTCAACGGTTTGGAGAGAGAGAGAGAGAGAGAGAGAGAGAGTTAAAAAAATATTGTTTGTAGGTGGTTGAGATACGATTAGAAAAAAATTTACATTCCGTTTGGTAATTAATTAAATTATATATATATATATATATATATATAGTGGTAAAACAGTACGTTAATATTGACCAATATCAAAATATACCATTCTTTTAGTTAAATTGAAATAGCTCCCGGTACGAAATTGTCTACCTTAATTATAACGTATTAAGAAACAATGATGTTTTGTGTTTTTTGTCTTCGTTGATAGATGATTTCATTTTAAATTATTAATGTATTAACTATTAAGAAAAAATAATTTTGGTGTTTGCCTTGATTAATAGTTTGTTAATATGTTTATTTGAAGTTTATTTTTATTATTTTTTATTTTTACTTAAACTCCCACTATAGTTTAAAATTCTGGTCTGTCCACGCGTTAGTTCTTCGTGGTGATCACCATTGACTTACTTCTGTCATTTGTTTTTCTCACGCCAATGACTTTGCAATTAGAAGACTCTCAACAAGAAGCCAAAGACTTTTTTTTTGAGAAAGTGAAGCCAAAGACTTTATTGGTGCATCCAATACTTTCTTCATAGATAATGTTTATTGATGACTAACCTATGCCATTGGTATTATGAGCATAGCATTATTTGATAATACCTAAAATCAAGAAGAGGCTAGAGATTCAGGCATAAATGGTCCTAATAATAATGCAAAGCGCGTTTCTCTTAAAGCTATTCCAATGACAGTTTCGAACAATTTTTCATCTCCTATTATTTCAAGGAAAATATCAAATACGTAAGTCCTTGATGAGATGATATTCCAGCATTTCAAGGACTCTAGGCATTCTCCTTTTTCCTCTCTATCTCTTAATTGATTACCCTCTTGTTTGTTTTTTTGTAAGATAGTCTTCATTCAACAGCCAAAAAAGTTACATCCACCATTAGTAATATACGAATTTTGCATTATTTAGGAAGACTTAAACAGCTAAACTTAACGAAGACGCCAAGGACTTGGGGTCAATGGTGCTTTCGTTGCACCTTATATTGTGCTCTCTTTGATAATACTTGCATTATTGGAGAAGACCTAGCTAGACTACTATAGTCAAAGACTTCGTGTCTTTCCAGTTTCTACCGAAAAAAGAAAGGAAAAATTCATTAAAATTGATTTCTAAAAATAACGTAAGAGGAAAAAAAAGCTATTGACTTGAACAAAAGTATGGTATTTGATCTTAACTAATTATGTGACACTTGGACAAACAATAATATCATAATTTTGGATAATTCATTGAAATTAAGAATTTTAAAAAATAAAAAAGTAAGCAAATTATAGACAACTTATGATATAAAGATCGAAATCTAATGTATTGAAAATAACAATTAAATCCTTAGATAAAAGTAAAGCTAAAAACACAACAAATGAGCAAGAGACTGGATAGTTTGGTATGTCATTCAATTTGTTCATCGCCAGGGGAATGTACATTTGAGGGAGTATATATGCATCATAATAGAGGTACAATATAGAGTGTAATTGTTGAGCTTTACATGGGGAAGGTGAATTCTCTCTCTATCTTTGCACGAATCACATATCAAATTACCAACAGCAATTAAACCAAAAATGTGAAACACAATCTTCGTCCACTAGAATTACACGAAGAAAAATTCAAAATTTTCAGTCATAAAGATCAATTAGAAAAATTCAACTTCGGAACAAAAATCCAAGAAGATGAAACACGTGAATATGCAATCATCAAAATGCAGGCAAGAAACACGTGGCTATGTCAGTATTTCAACGACTCTAATCATTCTCCTTTTCCTCTCTATCTCTTAATTAATTACCCTCTTGTTTGCTTTTTGGAAAGATAGTCTTCATTCAACAGGCAAAAAAGTTGCATCGACCACTAGTAATATAATAATTTGCATTATTTAGGAAGACCTAAACAGCTAAACTTAACAAAGACGCCAAGAACTTATATAGTTCTTTCTTGGATAATCCTTTCATTATTGGGGAAGACCTAGCTAGACTACAATAGTCGAAGACTTCGTGTCGTTCCAGTTTCTACCAACCATCATGTTTGGAGTGTTCTTTTCTAGGGTTTTGTGTTCATGAGTTTGTTAAGAAACAAAAACAATTTGATGTAGTACTTCACCCAAAAAAAAAAAAAAAAAGGCAATACACAAAAAATTTTACAACATTTTTCATAATAGTTTAGTTAGCAAAGTTTTACTAGTTCTCATTTAAATTCACCACTAACATCACTCTTTTACTTACCACTATCAATCCATATTTGGTGCCAAAATTTTCTTGTAATTAAAATTTCAATTGCTTTGGAATTTGTATTTTGTGGGTTACTTATAAGTGGGAGGAAAAAAAAAAAAAAGAAGATACAACTTGATAACTTACTACAAGCTCAAACTCCAATTTGGGCTGGAATTGACCGAAATAGACTAAAATGACCCATAATTTTATTCAAAGGAGAGAGGGGGTTTCTTGTTCCAGTTTGCATTCTGGAAAGTTATTGACAACATTGGTAGGAACCCAATTGACTATCTGACTCATCATTTGTGAATGAATCTGACTCCAAAGCAACATGAATTGAAAGAGCATGCCAAAGAAGAGCAAGCAGAATATGATAAGCCTATCATTGAGGCAGAGAACATTTAAAATCTTGAATCCAGATATCCAAGTTGTTTTTGTAAATATTGTTTATTATTCTTTACTACTGGAATTGATGTATGCATGTTAATTGTAAAGTCAGTCTATCATTTTATAGTATCACATCTTTTTGATTTTAGAAATGATGAGCAAGAAATTTATCATTTTGCTTTATTGTTTATTATTCTTCGTTGTTTCTAGGTTAAAATTAACAAAAACAAAAAAGCCCCGGTAACTTGGATGATATAAATGAAAAAAGTATTGCCTACCAAATGCAAATAGCTTCGGTCTAAACAGCATGGATGGATTATCCTCAAATGTGAATGAAAAACATTCTTAAATAAACCGAATGGACCAAAGTAGACTGAAATGGACTATAGGGACTGAAGTGGACTGAGTTAGATTGTTATGGACGAAATAGACAGAAGTGCACTGAATGGACCAAAGTGGACGGAAACGGACTAAAGCGACCGAAGTTGACTGATTTAGATCGAAATGGACTAAATGGACAGAACTGGACCAAATAGACTGAAAGTTGACCGGAAGGAAAGAGTTAGACCGTCGTGGACTGTATAGTCCACGACGGAAATGGATGAAAAGGACTGAATTGGACAAGAGTGGAACAAGTGGACCGAATTAGACCAAACTGGACCAAAATAGACCGAAATGTTGTTTTTATTGCTTTGGAGTACCACGGTCCACATCAATTGTAGTTCGTGATTAGCTAAAAATTCCCATAGAATGGAGGATTTTCTTCATCAAAACCATGATTTCTAAATTTACACAAAACAAAGAATTTGAAAGTGTGATGTTCTCAATTTTTTACAAAAGAAAAGGAATTATGGTCACCTCATTTTACGTATTAAGCATTGAAATTCTTTCATATGATAACCTAAAATTGTCTCAAAATTTAAAAAAAAGAAAAAAAGAAAGCTAGGAAAACTAGAAGATGGACACATCGAATTCTATTACCAGTTTAGAGTTTGCATAAGCAAGCACTTCTTAGAAGACTGATGGACTCCTGCAGGAGACTGTTATTCTTCAGTTTTCCATAAGATTTTATTCTATACATTTTTTTTATGGAGGATAAAAAGTATTTTTCCATTTTTAACTTGAAGTTTTTCTGCCGATCCAGATTTCCATGCAACAGGGCCCATTTATGGTGCAGATTACTTGTCCTCAGTGTCATGGAGAACGGGAAATTGTGCTGGTATGTTGCATTTATCTGAATTTACTCGCAATCATTAACGAAAATCTGAAAGTAATCAATTGAATTGCACTTAAAAAAAAAAAAAGATCATCAATTTAATTGTTTCTCCCTTTTATGTGGATGTTTCATAATGTCTCTTTGGAAAATACTGAAGAAATCTATGTCTAGTGCAAACAACTATTGAAGCAAGAATCCAATTGTAAACAACAGTAAGTCAGTAACAGAGAAACTGAGAAGAAGAAAAGGATGGAGATGAAGAAGAGTGAGAGAGAGAGGGAGAGAGAGCAAAGATTGTAAAACTGAGTAATTCTTGCTTAATTAATTTCAGTGGTATACAAACGTATTTATAGTATTAAGCCCAATCCACATTATACGGATCTAATCCGTGATTCAAGGAGCTAAGCTAAACAGATTTTCGCGCCAAGTCTAAACAGTTTCTGAGTTCACAGAGAACGACACCGTTTTAAGACTCAATTACTAACACATATGACATAAGCAATACGGTGCGTTCTGATAAATGCATTCTATGAGAAACGGTGTGTTTTGCTTCTTAATTCAAATTCTAACGGTAACCCTCATATTCTATCTTCAACCTCAGGCGCTGCAATCCCTAAAACCAGACTCTTCGTGCTTTGCTTTTTAGAATTAGATTCGAAAGCTCACTTTTTAAGAAGTGATCAACAGTTGTAGACATAATTTTTTTAGCCTTCTCATGCTGGATGACTGGACGTACTAATTGCAGTTATAAGTTTTGGGTTCTAGGGAAATTCAGGTGAAGTTGATGCCAACGTGAAACTTTTTGCAGTTTAATCCGTGTACTATACACGAATCACAGTGACTTTATTAGGCATTGATATTAACAGGTTTCTTCACTTCCATTTGTGTTGATTATGTATGATGGTTGGTGCAAAGTTTACTATATTATATTTATATCCTAGCTTATTGTTTTTTTTTTTTTTACTGGTTTGTTATATTAGATATAAACAGATTTTCGTGCCAAGTCTAACAGTTTCTGAGTTCACAGAGAACGGCACCGTTTTAAGACTCAATTTCTAACACATATGGCATAAGCAATACGCTGCGTTCTGATAAATGCACTCTAGTGAGAAACGGTGCGTTTTGCTTCTTAATTCAAATTCTAACGGTAACTCCCATATTCGGTTTTTAAGCTTTAAGAAGAAAAGAAAAATATAACCGATTTTATAGGTTTTGTATATGCTAGTTTTTATAGATGCTTGACTCTCCTTTGCCATTTGCAGGAGTAGATAATGATGAGACCATAAAGGTGAGTAGAAGTGATGGAGCAGATCTTGATGGAAAACTATCTCATTTTCCAAAGAACATTTTTTGAAAAACTATCTCATTTTACAGTGTTTGATAAAGACCTTGAAAATGAGCTTGCGAACGTTTTCTTGTGTTTGGTATGCATAAAATTTTTATAACATTTCTTGTATAATTTAAAACATGTGTATTATTTAAACCAACTAATGTAATCAATATAAATAAAAAACCAAGAATGAATTTAGTTTTCATACTAAACTTTTGACAATATATACAATAAAAAATAGTTATTCAATTTTCATGATCTCTATCAATCATCTTACTCATATATATGGACAGTAATTCTTATAATTCAAAATAACTATAAGCTCCACTTTAAATAGTTCAAAATGCCACATAGGCCAAATAGTTTGACCTACAAAATAATCTAGTACAAATAGTTTGATAAATAACAAAATGCCAAATTGTTCAAATTGACACATCCAAATTCTAACAAAATGCACCTACATAATCAAAATTGGTTTAAATAGTTGTCAAAGAAGTTCTGCAGCCATTGTCTATGAAGCTTGTCATTTTTCAACATTAATGTATAAGTATAACTTACACTTATTTGATATTGGACTAATGGGCAATTTAGTAATTTGCAATTACGAAGTGAATAGAGGTTAAACTTAAATGTTAGACACGTGGGAAACTGATCTGGGGATGCATATATATTCTTAACATGTATTTGTGGTTGATTGAATCAACATTTTTGGAGGTTAGCCTATTTTTTGTCCTGTGGACAGAAACATCTCAAATAGTATATATTTAACGGATGAAAGAAGAGTACCCACAATATACTTCTTCTCACTATGTATACCAGGACGAAGATTGGAAATGGACTAAGAGTATGGTGAGAAAAACGATAAGAACAAACACTTGAAAATGTGGAAAATTATCTTTACAGAAGATTTTCCAACGAGTTTTTGAGTTTTGTAGATGAATTCCAGGAAATCACTTGTTATGCTGTTTCTTAACACCACCTCAGTCACCTGTTATCAATAAAGGAAGAAGGTTTTAGGGTCTGTAGGTTGATTATGGTTTCAAAAAGATGGAATATAAAGCTAAAGATAGATGTTCTTAAAGATACATTTTAGGAATTTTCTGGCAGCAGAAAAATTTAGGTACTTTTTGATTTGTTTCTATAATTATTAGATCGCTAAAAGCCGTTAGAGGAATGATAAAAATAATTGAATTACATTTGTAGAAACTATCTGTTTCTGTATGGAATAAAAAAAAAACCTCCTAAGATTAGCAAGTTTCTTGAAAATTTTTATTACTTATAAGCCAATCCCAATGACCAAATTTGGTACCCTATCCCCTTTTTACAAGTTGGCGTTCAATATTTCTGATAGCTATAGTTGTATGGTATCATTTGTCTCAAGTTACTTTTATTTTTGATGTTCAGTCTTTAGTTCGTCTTTCTATTTGATTTTCTTGCATTTGTTTTTAGGTGTTTTGTGTTTATCATTGCGAACATAAAGTTTTTTTTTTTTTTTTTCCATTAGTAAAATCTTTATTACTTATAAAAAAAAAACAAAACTTTTATTTTTGATCTAGTTGTTTATTTTATTTGTGTGTGTGTGTTTATTGGATTGCAGGCAATTTTGGGGGGAACAATCCAAGTCCCATCTATCACAGGAGATGTAGTCCTCAAGGTTTGTTTATTGTTTATATATGATTAGTACTTGTGCAATGGGAAAATTTCATTTATGACTTTTTTCTTTGTTGAGATTCTGTCAGTGCATTTGGAATTTACTCATGCAACTCATGTGACTTGGTTATTGGACTTGACCCCCGCGACTTGATTGTTGGACTGATCAATTAATAATGAGATCTAATTTGTTTGTTGAGGTTCTTTCATGTCTTTGTCCCTTTCTTGGGATAGGAAAAAACCAAAGCCAAATAGCATCTCTCTATTGATGATCACTCACATACTCTTTAAATCGGTGGATTCAAGTTATTGATCTCCAAATATCAAGTGCATTGGATTCAAATCTTCTAAGGGGCATTGAAGTATGTGGGCTAGAGGTTGATATTGCAGCAAATCACTATTAGAGACATCTGTGAAATTCAAAGCTTAGTTTGGTAACTATAGTTAGATTTACGAAGAATGAGGTTATTTTGACTATACATATCTATCCTATAGTGAAATTGTTCACCTCAATCGTATTTATAAGGTCAAGTTCCCCCAGGTTTTTCCTTTGAAACTATTGTGTTCTATTGGTTTCCTAGATTATCATATCTTGTATCTTTTAAGTTTCCACACTTGCATAATAATATTAATGATTATGTGTTTAGCCTAAATCTTCCAAAATAGATCAAATTATTAACTTGGATTTAAAATTGGTTAAATATAATGTTTTGAAAGGGTCTAAAATTAAAATGCACTATCTTTGTAGTTAGAACAACAGCCAAATTCAAAATTTACACAACTGATATATTTATTCAAAGTTCAAACTTTAGATTCAAAATCCACAAGGAAGAGACACACGTACATGTAACCATTAAAATGCAGGGCTATGCAAGCCTGAAATTGAACAACTTATGGTAACGAACCACAACAAAATAGTAGCAATTGTCAATGCACGCCTCAATGAGGTTAAACCACACCCTACGCCAGTAAGGATTTATGTAGAGAACTACAACAAGTCCCAACAACACTGTTATGTAAACCACCACAAAGCTTATGTAGAAGACAGCCATGTCAATGAAACTACCACCATCTTCACCATCATGTTCCACTAGCACTGTAGACGGAGGTCCATTTTTGGTGCAATCATGTAATGGAGGTCCACACAAAAGAGGGTTACCCTCATAACTACTTTCACCAAAAGTCCCAAATTGATTTTTTCTTTCTGGTGTTGCACCTGATAAGTTATTATGTGCCACACTGAAGACTGCTAGAAAGGTAATTTCAGTCAATTCAAGTGGAATTTTACCACTTAAATTGTTATAGGAAAGATCCAAACTCTCCATCAGCTTCAAGTTTGAGAATGTTGTGGGGATTGGTCCAGTTAGACTGTTGTGTGATAAGTTCATTGCCCGGATGGTGCTCATCATTCCAAGTTGAGGTGGGATTTCACCTACTAACTTGTTGCATGAGAGGTCAATTCCAACCATGTAGTTGAGAATGTCTCCATGATAGGAGTCAATTCTATTCTTTGTTGTGAACTCTGCTTCATCTGTCCCACTTACATCTATCATAAAATCACCCATATGATTCCAATTTTTCATATTTGTTGATTTTGTCTTCAAGTATGGCATTCTAATTTTGTAACTAGAAAGCCCTGCCCGGAAACCTCCAAAAATAGGCTTTTGGGAGGATGCCACTAAAGTAATGTTACTCAAGCAATGTGGTATTGTACCTGAAAATTTATTGTAGGAAAGATCCAACATGTTTAAGTTTTGCAAAAGGCATAATTGATTTGGAATCCTACCTTCTAAATGATTCTCACTCAAAAGAAGAATGCTCAAGGATGAGAGGTTGCCGATCCAATCAGGAATGTTTCCAATTAGGAGGTTATCTCGAAGATTTAATGTAACTAGATTAGAGTTGTTTTTGAACGCACATGGAATTGGACCGCTCAACCAATTTTTATTCAGATAAACTGATCTAATATATGATGAATTGAAGCAAGATGGAATAGAGCCGGATAGATTGTTCTCGGAAAGGTCAAGAAATGAAAGCTGAACAATTTTGCACCACTCGACTGGAATAGGACCTTCAAGTTGATTTTTGGCCATAACAAGTTCATTTAAATCAGACATGTTCCCCAACCACGTTGGAAGCATGCCTGAAAAATGGTTATTACTAAAATCAATTGTGAAAATAAAATTTAATATTGAGATGCTATTTGGGAACATACCCGAAAAGTGATTGTTATCCAAATGTAAAGATCTTAAATTAGTCAGATTGAAATGGGTGGGAAATATTTGGCCACTGAAGTTATTATATGACAATTTGAGAAAATTTAAGTTGTGGCAGCCCATTCCGAAATGCATTGGTATTGTTCCTGATAAATGATTCTCAGACAAGTCTAGAGCTTGTAAGAAAACCAATTTCCCAAAAGAAGAAGGTATACTACCTTGAAATGCATTTTTAGACATGTTTAAATATTCTAAACTTGGAAAAATTAAACCAAAATTTATGGGGATTGGACCCTGTAAGTGATTATCTGAAATATCTAGGTTCCTAATGTTGTGACAAATGTCATATGGCAGCATGAAAGGCCCCGTGAAAGAGTTATTATTTAACAAAAGGGACTCCAATTTTGTACTGATTTCTAGCAACCAAGTGGGAAACTTTCCGAACAAATTATTGTGAGAGAGATCAATCACTACCAACTCATATTGGTAATGAAGAAATCTAGGAGTTGTGCCATTGACATTGTGTCCGTTAGAAAGACTCAAAAACTGTAACTGGAAGGTTGGAATCCAAGTATGAGAGTCAGGTTCAAAGGCAATTTTATTGTTATCACCTAAAAAGCCCTTAAGATTTGAGAGGTTAGAAAAGGTGGACATTGTGGCTGGGATCAAGAAGTCGTTATTTGACAGAGAGAGGTGCTCAAGTAATGTCAAACTTGGTAGTGGGGAGTGGGCAATGTTCCCGGTGAAGTGATTGTTAGAGAAATCCAATACTTGAAGTGATGTCAAGTTTGCCATACATGAAGGTAGTATCCCTTCAAAATTATTGAAACTGAGGTCTACCTCTTGGAGTTTCCTAAGTTCACACCAGCCTGTAAAATGAGATTAGTATTGATTAGATTCTAGTATTTTAGCTTTCCTAAGTAATATCATTGTGAAAGCAACCTACCTTGTGCAGGTAAGCTACCGTTGAGATGACAGTCTTGCACTGACAATACTTCAAGAGAATTCATAACTCCAACTTTGTGAAGGAAACTATTATCAATTGATGAACGATCCAAGTACAGCTGCTCTAGGTTGTTTAGTGCACCTAACTCTAAAATAATGATAAAATTTTTAGACATGGAAATTGTAAAAAAAAAAAAAATTATTAATATTGTATACTATGAAATAGTTACGGAAAGATATGTGGCATGCTATATGTAAAGTTTAAATAAAAGCAATATATACAGATTTTGGTTTAACAAATCCAAGAAAGAATTAGAAATGTCCACTTTGTTTTTATCATCAACATCATCAGTGAGAGGAGTGAAAACTGAATAATTTGTCCATAGTAAAAGACATTTTTCCTATTTAGGTGAAATTTAATAACAAGAATGTCAACAAATTTAAAAGTAAATGCTTCTATTACGACTTTTTCCTCGTTCCCTTTTTTTTTTTTTTTTTTTTTTAAAATCCAAAATCTGTTAACAATCCAAAATTTTTTTTTTTTTTTTTTCTAAAATCCAAAATCTGTACAATATGGTTTTCAAAAGCATGAAATAAACTTTCAATGTCTGAAACTTCTGCTTTTGTTATTTTCTTGAGAAAGTAAACATGACAGCCATTTTTCGAGTTCCATTGGTCTTCAAATACGTGCATAAACTGATTGAGTTACAAAAGATCTCTATGTTCTTTCGAAGACTATGGAATTTTAACAAGTGATTCCAAATCATTATAACTAGAATTGAAAGAGATGCAAAATTATTATCGAGAATAATAAAGGATTTGAAAATGTAATACGAAATTTATTTTAAACTAGTCACATACCCGCACGTTGCGCGTGGTAATTTTTTTAGGATGGTCTCATTAAATATTTTATTAATACTATAATTTTAGTTATTAACCATTTGATTTTCATTAGTTTTTAAGTTAACAAAAACCTTATATATACCTTTTTTTTTTTTTTTTTTTTTACCTTTACACACACACATATAGTGAATCTTTACACATACCTTTAAAAAAAACTTTATATATTCCACTTTTTTGGATGCGTAAAATTATAGACTACTACTCCATAATGATAGTGGCTAATTAATTTTATATTTTTTTTTAGTGATCTCATTTGTAACGCTTCTTACCATTATCATATATTTACTAACTGATGATTTGCATAACAAAGACGATGAGAGGTAGCATTGTTCATTAGATTTTCGAAAGTAATAGTGCATGAAAATTATATATATATATATATATATATATAAGGTTAAATGAAATGTCAAAAAATGGATTTTTAAATTTTCTAACTTTATTTCTTATTCAATTTCTACTACTATCAGAGAACATCTCTTTTTTAGTTATGATTAATATGGTTTCCATAGTTAGAATTTGATTAGTTTTAAATTTAAATTTAGTACTATGATTGTATTTAATTATTGATTGTTGATTTAATTTTTTAAGTGAATTAAATGGTTTATGTTACTACACTGTAAAGTTTTTAATGTTCTCCACACGGTAATCTCTCTTCTCCTAACAACCTCTTTGTTTTCCAATCAACGATTACTAATTGACGTTTGGTTTTTTTTTTTTCTCTTTATCTGCTCTTTATTACTTTGTATTTACTACACTGTAAAGTTTTTAATGTTCTTAATCTCTATTTTATTTTTTACTTCTCCTAACAACCTCTTTGTTTTCCAATCAACGATTACTAATTGACGTTTGGTTTTTTTTTTTTTTCTTTATCTACTCTTTATTACTTTGTATTGGTTTTTTTTTTTTTTCTATACCATCTCTCTCTCTCTCTCATTGGCAACCTATCGTTTTCCAAAATTTGATGATGATTCTATGACATTAAATATGCATTATTAGTTTTTTTTTTTTTTTTTAATTTAGTGTTTCTAACTTGATTTGTTTTGTATTTCATTCTTCCTTTGATGCATTGGGTGTGAGAATGAGTGTTTCCCTATCATTACTCCACTTAATGTGGACAATTTTATTTATTTAATTTAGGCAAAATATTATATTTAAAATTTTTAAAAATAAAAAAGGAGTGGAAATATAAATAATTTAATGATATATATGGGGGATGTGGTTGAATTTAAATGTTAAATAAAATGATATGAGAAAAAATAAAAAATAAAATACAATAAACACTAACTTATCCAAATAATTCTATGTAATATAATAATAGTACATTCTTATATACTATTTTTTAATTATTTATAATGAAATATGATAATATTTAACAATCAAAGACATAAAAAATAAATAAAAAAACTTAAAACACAAAGCTAAATCCCATAAACCAAAATAGAGCTCTAAAGAATACAAAACTTTATCAGGCTAAAATAGAGATGCAAGAAAAATAAAAATAAAAATCTACCAAAAAATTGAGGGAGAAAGAGTGGGAAATAACCACTTTTCTGTGAGATAAAATTATGTAAAGAATAGAAGAGTGAATGATAAATTTATATTAAGAGGATGATAATATAAAAAAACAAAATAAAGGAAGATAAAAGGAAAGAGGAAGAGTGATATCAAGGTAGAATTTTTGGGGAGATGAAAAGGTAAAGAGAATGAGAAAGGTTGAAGAAAGTGTAAATGTTAAAAAAAAAAATGAGTACAATTTGATGAGCACAATTTTCTTTTATTTGAATTTAAGTAAAATATTACATTTTTTATTTTTTAAAACAAAAAGAGAGAGAAAATATAAATAATTTAATGATAAGGAGGATGTGGTTGAATTTCAATATTGAGTAAAATGGAAGAGAAGAAAAAAATAAGAAAAATTAAAAGATATAACAATAAACACTAAATTATCCAAATTATGCTATGTAATGGAATACTATTTTATTTTTATCTACTATCTTTAATTTTTTATAATGTAATCGGATAAAATTTAACAATCAAAGAGCAAAATAATAATAATAATAATAACTTAAAACACAAAACTAAATCGTATCAACATAAATTAGAGTTCTTAAAAATACAAAATTTTATCAACCTAAAGCGGAGATGCAATAAAAAATAAAAATCCACCAAAATGTTGAGAGAGATAAAGATCCACCAAAACATTGAGAGAGAGAGAGAGAGAGAGAGAGAGAGAACCTTTTTGTGAGAGAAAACTATGCAAAGAATGAAAAAGAATGACAAATTTATAGTAAGAGGGAAGGGATAAGAAGAGACAAATAAAGGAAGATGAAGAGAAGGATGAATAGCAATATTAAAGTAGAGGGTAGTGGGGAGATGAAAAGGTGAGGGAAGAAGAAAGGTTGAAGAAAATGTAAATATTTAAAAAAATAAGTGAATGTAAAAAAAAATTATAGGAAAATTGGAAATAAAAAAGAAATATATATAGATGTTAAAATCGACAAAGATGAATATGTAAAGTCAATAATCTATTTATATATATATATATATATTTGTAAAAAAAATAAGAAAAAATATTAATTATATATAGATGTTAAAACCGACAAAGATGAATATGTAAAGTCAATAATTTATATATATATATATATATATATATATATTTGTAAAAAAAATGGAATAAATATTAATTATGTGACGAATGACGTGATGATGAGGTGGCGCAACAGGAGCTCAGCAGCTATAAATGCCACGCTTCAGCTTTTAGTAATATATTGATAAAAAAAATTATAGGAAAATTGGAAATAAAAAAGAAATATATATAGATGTTAAAATCAACAAAGATGAATATGTAAAGTCAATAATCTATATATATATATATATATATATTTGTAAAAAAAAAAGGAATAAATATTAATTATATATAGATGTTAAAACAGACAAAGATGAATATGTAAAGTCAATAATATATATATATTTGCAAAAAAAATGGAATAAATATTAATTATGTGACGAATGACGTGATGATGAGGTGGCGCAACAGGAGCTCAGCAGCTATAAATGCCACGCTTCAGCTTTTAGTAATATACTAGTCGCATACCCGCGCGTTGCGCGCGGTAATTTTTTTAGGATGGTCTCATTAAATATTTTATTAATACTATAATTTTAGTTAGTAACCATTTGATTTTCATTAGTTTTTAAGTTAACAAAAACCTTAAATATGCCTTTTTTTTTTTTAACCTTTACACACACACACACATATAGTGAATCTTTACACATACCTTTAAAAAAACTCTATATATTCCACTTTTTTGGATGCGTAAAATTATAGACTACTACTCCATAATGATAGTGGTTAATTAATTTTATATATATATATTTTTTTAGTGATCTCATTTGTAATGCTTCTTACCATTATCATATATTTACTAACTGATGATTTGCATAACAAAGACAATAAATGAGAGGTAGCATTGTTCATTAGATTTTCGAAAGTAATAGTGCATGAAAATTATATATATATATATATATATATATATTATAAATAAGGTTAAATGAAATGTCAAAAAATGGATTTTTAAATTTTCTAATTTTATTTCTTATGTAATTTCTACTACTATTAGAGAACATCTCTTTTTTAGTTATGATTAATATGGTTTCCATAGTTAGAATTTGATTAGTTTTAAATTTAAATTTAGTACTATGATTGTATTTAATTGTTGATTGTTAATTTAATTTTTTAAGTGAATTAAACGGTTTATGTTACTACACTGTAAAGTTTTTAATATTCTCCACACGGTAATCTCTATTTTATTTTTTACTTCTCCTAAAAACCTCTTTGTTTTCCAATCAACGATTACTAATTGACGTTTGGTTTTTTTTTTCTTTATCTACTCTTTATTACTTTGTATTGGTTTTTTTCTATACCATCTCTCTCTCTCTCCATTGGCAACCTATTGTTTTTCAAAATTTGATGATGATTCTATGACATTAAATATGCATTATTAGTTTTTTTTTTTTTATAATTTAGTGTTTCTAACTTGATTTGTTTTGTATTTCATTCTTCCTTTGATGCATTGGGTTTGAGAATGAGTGTTTCCCTATCATTACTCCACTTAATGTGGACAATTTTATTTATTTAATTTAGGCAAAATATTATATTTAAAAATTTTAAAAATAAAAAAGGAGTGGAAATATAAATAATTTAATGATATATATGGGGGATGTGGTTGAATTTAAATGTTAAATAAAATGATATGAGAAAAAAAATAAAAATAAAATACATAACAATAAACACTAACTTATCCAAATAATTCTATGTAATATAATAATAGTTCATTCTTATATACTATTTTTAATTATTTATAATGAAATATGATAATATTTAACAATGAAAGACATAAAAAATAAATAAAAAAACTTAAAACACAAAGCTAAATCCCATAAACCAAAATAGAGCTCTAAAGAAAACAAAATTTTATCCGGCTAAAATAGAGATGCAAGAAAAATAAAAATAAAAATCTACCAAAAAATTGAGGGAGAAAGAGTGGGAAATAACCACTTTTCTGTGAGATAAAATTATGTAAAGAATAGAAGAGTGAATGATAAATTTATACTAAGAGTATGATAATATAAAAATAACAAAATAAAGGAAGATAAAAGGAAAGTGGAAGAGTGATATCAAGGTAGAATTTTTTGGGGAGGTGAAAAGGTAAAGAGAATGAGAAAGGTTGAAGAAAGTGTAAATGTTTAAAAAAAAAATGAGTACAATTTGATGAGCACAATTTTCTTTTATTTGAATTTAAGTAAAATATTACATTTTTTATTTTTTAAAAGAAAAAGAGAGAGAAAATATAAATAATTTAATGATAAGGAGGATGTGGTTGAATTTCAATATTGAGTAAAATGGAAGAGAAGAAAAAAATAAGAAAAATTAAAAGATATAACAATAAACACTAAATTATCCAAATTATGCTATATAATGGAATACTATTTTATTTTTATCTACTGTCTTTAATTTTTTATAATGTAATCGGATAAAATTTAACAATCAAAGAGCAAAATAATAATAACTTAAAACACAAAACTAAATCGTATCAACATAAATTAGAGTTCTTAAAAATACAAAAATTTATCAACCTAAAGCGGAGATGCAATAAAAAATAAAAATCCACCAAAACATTGAGAGAGAGAGAGAGAGAACCTTTTTGTGAGAGAAAATTATGCAAAGAATGGAAAAGAGTGGCAAATTTATAGTAAGAGGGAAGGGATAAGAAGAGACAAATAAAGGAAGATAAAGAGAAAGATGAATAGCAATATTAAAGTAGAGGGTAGTGGGGAGATGAAAAGATGAGGGAAGAAGAAAGGTTGAAGAAAATGTAAATATTTTAAAAAATAAGTGAATGTAAAAAAAAAAATTATAGGAAAATTGGAAATAAAAAAGAAATATATATAGATGTTAAAACCAATAAAGATGAATATGTAAAGTCAATAATCTATTTATATAAATATAAATATATATATATATATTTTTTGTAAAAAAAATAGGAATAAATATTAATTATATATAGATGTTAAAACCGACAAAGATGAATATGTAAAGTTAATATTTATATATATATATATATATATAATTTGTAAAAAAAAAAAAGGAATAAATATTAGTTATGTGGCGAATGACGTGGTGATGAGGTGGCGCAACAGGAGTTCAGCAGCTATAAATGCCACGCTTCAGGTTTTAGTAATATATTGATTACAAAAGAATCATGTGTTAGAATGGTTCAAATGTTAAGGAACACAAGTTTAGTTTCATTTTTAAAAAAAGAAATTTCATGAAAAATATTTATAAAAAGTTTATAATAGGTTATGGTTTTCTAAAATTATACTAGTAATGATTATCTTACTGTGTATATAAGAGGCTGAGCATTGTATAACTTACCTTTAGTAGTATACGATCCTTCCAAATTGTTGTTTCCAATATTTAATATCTTCAACGATGGGAAGGCAGCTAACGACTCAAGAATTCGTGCATTAAAATTGTTGCCACTCAAATCTAGGACTTGCAACTTACTTAAGCTGTTTGAATCTATAGGAAAAATAAAATATTTCATAAATAATAATGTTGCAGTTTCATTAAGCATACGGCATACAATGTTGCAGTTTCAATAATAATGTTATATTTCATAAATAAATATAACAGGCTACGCAAAACTACACAGTGGGACTAGAACACGGACTTTCGGACCCGTGCCTAAAATAGTAAAATCTGGCGCCTTAGGCCTGTCGGCCAAACCGTCCACATATTGTCATACTGTCTATCTTAAATTTATTAATAATTAATTGTTATGGAGTCTTAAGACGTCTAACAATATATATATATATATATATATACACACATATTTTAAAGAATTGGTCTATCAATATAGGGTAGTCTAAGAAATAATTTTATATCAAATCATTTAATTTATGTCAAATTTTTTACCAACTTTTTAAGATGTAGAGCCAATAAAACTAATTTTTTGAATTTCACTTGTCATTTAAGTAATATTTTCAGTCACTTTATTAATTTATACTAATTTTCAATTAGGTGAAAGTGCCCACTAACATTTCCCAATAATATAAATGGCCAGTAATTTAGTTTTTCTTAAAGGAACTACAGTTCCATAGATAAATATTTAAAAGAACTAACCAAAAAAAAAGAAGGTGAAATTTAGTTGTATAAATCTCAATGATTGATATAGGAGGGAAACAAAAAAAATATTAAGTTCTCAATAAGCATCAACACTCTTCTAATCTTATTCATTTGCAAATTAATTAATGATAATTTTACCTTGGATGTGGATTGATCCATTTAAATTGTTGTCATACAAATGTAGTTCCTTGAGCGAAGCAATAGTACCACTAAAGGATTGTAAAATGCTGTTATTAAAACTATTAGAACCCAAGTGAAGCACTTCCAGCTTGCCCAACATAGAGAATCTTTCAAAACGTACAATTTTGATGCTTCAATTTGCATGTCAGCAACTATATATTCCCACAAAACAGTATAAAATGATTCTAACATGCGACTAATTTTTTTCACGTCCACTAAAAAAAACAAAGAGGTAATAGGAAAAAGTAAAATATTGACAAATACTACCTACTTTTCTTAAGATATAAACTTAGTACCTTCATTTGGGATCCATCCAAAAATGAAATTTAAACTCAAATTGAGGTACTGGAGCTCTTCAAATGGAAGAAACAAAGAGGCATTAAAGTACCAACCTCCCCCACTTTCTCTACTCGAATAAGACATCGTACTATTAAGAGTAAGTTGGATTACACGGCCAGTAGTGTTGTTGCACTTAACTTTTTCCCACTTACAGCAATCACTCTCTTTGTTGGCTGAGTCCCAATGAGGAAAATAATATTCATCAACGTAATTGACTGTGGAAGCTTTGAGTTCCAAGAGAGCAATTCTCTCTTTCTCCCAGCAACCAAGGCACCCACTCATACCAAAATGAACCAAAACTAACACCACCGGCCACCACCAATAACGTCCCAAGTCCATTACTTTTTCCTTTTCTGATTTTCTACAACAATAAGACTAACAAAGTTTTTGCTCAACTCTGATTTATACTCCTAAGCAAAATAGGTCTTGAGTTGAAATAACACTACCACCACCATCCTATATATACCCACTACACGTTCCACTTTCTCAAATCATTTCTTGTGCTTTTTCCGAAAGCAAAAAGTTATATCCATTATTTGAGATGACTTGGACTAATTAAGTCTTCGCAATTCGCATCATGTGTCTTTCCACCCAGCTACGATAATGATTTTTTCTAAATAAAAAAAAAAAAAGGTGCAAGAAGATAATTTATTTTAGGGAGTTATATATATATGAGACTGAAAATAAAGTGAAAGAAAGAATTTGTTTTTAAGAGACTATTCATTGTTTTTTGTCCGGCCGGCCTGAATAGTGTGGTCCCATACAAAGTTGTGAAAAACTCTCTAAATAAAGTTCGAAGGTTTTTTTTTTTTTTTTGATACCAAGTTCGAAGTTTTGAATAAACGCTTTCAACTCTTCAAAACTTTGTCTTTGTTTACCGACACAGCCGTGTATTGTAGACTTTAGCCTACATTTTAATTTTTTTTTCTATTTTATTTATTTTCTATTTAACATATTCTAACAATAGGTGTATCTTATTAAGGAAAAAAAATAAAAATAAAAATCTACATATAATTATTATTATTGAGATATATTATGTGAGACAAATAAAATTATAATTATTATAAAGACTTTTTAATATATGTGTATATATATATATATATTTATTTATATAATATAAAATTAACCATAATTTCGAAATGATACCGAAATATTTTATTTCTTTAACCAAACCAAAACTACTTTTGGTATGAGCCTCTTTTAGACTATATTTTTTGGTTTTCTGGGTTTTATAAGTTTATGTGTTTTTTGTTTAGAATTTTTTTTTTTTTTTTTTGTTTGGCATTTGTTGTGACTATGTACAATTTGTTTGTTTATTAAATTTAAATATTGTACATAAAATGAGTACTGATAGATTGATTGATAGTTTTCCACTAATGAATTAGGCAATTCAAGTGCTCTACTATGGAGAATTGTACTTCATTGGGTGTTATTGTACTTTTTTTTACTGTTTTTACTTAATTTAAAATCCTAAACTTCTTGAAAAGTGTTTCATGGTGAATACTAGCCTATATCACAAGTATTATGAACTTTGCATTATTTGAGATAACGTAGAACGCAACAGTTGAATACTTCACATCCAATCATATCTTTCCACCCACCCCTTGAGAGTATTTATTTTTTATCTTTTTTTCAACCAAAATAAAATAAAGAGGTGAAAAAAATTCCTTGTCAATGAAGAAAAAAATTACCTTATAAAACAATCTCATGGATCATTCCTCTCATGGTTGATGGTCCCCACATACTTGAAGACTCACATGCTATAAGAGGGATGCACCATGAGATAATCTCATAAGAAAATTTTCCTATAGATAGAGATCATTACATTGTGCATCTCTCTCAAAAAGAAAATAACCACCATGAGACAATCTCATAAGATAATTTTCCTACAAATAGAGGTCACACATTGTGCATCAATTTCAAAAGCAAAATAACCCTAGATTTTCAACTTTTAAAATTACTAGCAAATGTGGCTTTAGTTTCTTCCTGCAAGGAATCTCTAAAAAAAATTGTTTTTTAAATAATGAAACCTCTTCATATTTGCTAAACGGGATTATTCCAAATTTATCACTATGAATGTGAATGTGACTTTTGCTAATGGTTTGGATTAGTGCCACGAATGTGACTATTGCTGTTGGTTTGAATGAAAATTTGCATTTTGAACTTAAGTCATATTTTGGAATGAGGTAGCTTGGAACTTAAGTCATACTATTTATATTATGTGTTTTGCATTATTTGTGAAGACCTGGACACAACAAAAGAACAAAGACTTGGAATCAACTGTGCTTTCCCAACTTGTGTTTAGAGTTTAGTGCCTTGTTGGAAAGGGTTTCATAGTGAACACTAGTTCATGATATTATGAGTTTTGCATTATTTGCGAAGATCCACTCTCAAGAAGAGGCCAAAAACTTTGATTTCAATTGTTCTTTCATGGCAAATGTTTCATAGTAATGACTAGGTCATAGCATTGGTGTTATGAGCTTTGCATTATTTGAAAATACCTAAACTCAAGAAGTTGCCAAAGACTTTCATGTCAATGGTTTGGAGTTTTGCACTATTTGAGAAGACGCACACTCAAGAAGATGTTGAAAACTTTGGTTTCATGAATAGTGCTTTCAAAGAAAATGTTTCATAGTGATGACTAACCCATAGCATTGGTGTTTTCCTATTTCGTATGTAATACGTTTAGGTAAAATGTTTTGTAGTGATGACTAATGATCGTTTCTTTTGTACCATTTGGGGAGACCTAGACTCAACAAAAGGCCAAAGACCTATCCTGTGCTTTTTTCCAAACTATTCCATAGTAAATACTAATCTAGCTATATCACTAATATTATAAACTTTGTATTATTTAAGATAACCTAGACCATGACAATTGAAGACTTGTGTGATCATGTCCACCACATCTTTTTACCCACCACCATGAAATCACCATGATATTCCCTCTCATATTTGATAGCCCCCACCTGTAAGACTCACAAGTTGTTAGAGGAACGCACCATGACACAATTTTTTCTTAGTTTAGTTTGTAACTCTCGTATGTTCATTTGTACCGAAATAGTGAAATGTCACAATGCTCATAGCAAATTCTGTCACATGCTTACTGATCTATATAGATTTCCTTTTGTAAACTTCATGAGATCAAATATTTAAGTTACAGTAACAAGTAAAATACAATCTTGAAGAAGCAATTTAAATGATTTAATGCCTAGTTAGGAGTTATCACTAATGATGAGTAAAGTACATTGTGAGAATTTCCATTTTCATGATGCAAGTTATTTCTTGAGTTTTAACCGAAACCCTCACCCTTCTCGGTTATTATCCCATAATGCACATCTAAAACAGCAACACAAAACAAACTCCATCATAGATCAATACTATATCATCTATTGGAGCTTTGTCATATACAATCTTAGCATGTAAGGAATTCATGCGCCCTAAGCCAAAAACCAATGCATATATAGGTATTCTCTTGATGGAACAAAGAAGCTTCTATTGGGATTGTTTGGAGAATGACTGCAAAGAGGAAGAACAGTTTGATTAGTATATAAAAGAGTGAGCAATGAAATCTGAAGCTGTATACCTGGAAAAAAAAAATCCTATAAACTTAGAAAAAGGAAACATTGATTTAAAAGATAATACCACATTAAAAGAACACCCTTAAAAGGCATATGCAAAAAGATAATACCACATTAAAAGCATGTTGTTTTACATAAGAAAAGGAAATAAACTCGCCTCATTTTAGAGGGAAATTAACATTGATTTATATTTCAAACATTGATATGCTTCCACATGATATTACAAAATCGGCTCAAATTTGAAAAATAGATGTTAGAAAAACTTAAACTTAGAAACATAGTTAGTAATTTTGTATATAAAAAAGCAAGAAAAATGAAATTAAAAGATAAAGTTACAATATAAAATTAAAATATGATATTAAATGATATTTGAATTTTTATAAAAAAATAATTAAAAAAATTAAAAAACTCACCGCATTTTTGGTTGATCTCATAATATTTTTGCACTCTTTTATAGGAATTTACCTAATTCCTGAATCTGTGAGAAACAAAAATAAAAGAAAATAGAAGAAAAATAACAACTTATTTATTTATTTGTTTTTATCAAATTCATTCATGTTTTGCTCTCTATCTTAGTTTTTGTCTAATCCTTTCAACAAGCAGGAAAGCTACATCCACTACTAATACAAAGGTATGCAAGAGATTTGACTTTTTGTTGATTTTAATATCATTTCATAATGTTTTTGCTTGAGTCCCAAGATGTAAAATTATATTCATCAGTAGTTGATCATGGCAGCTTTGAGTTGTAAGAGAGCTATTCTCTCTTGCTCCTAGCAACCAAAGCACCCTTTAAAATCTAATTGAACAAAATGAACACCACCCAGCACCAAAAACAAAAACGACCGAACTTATCTAATTTTTCTTTTCCTAAATTTCCGTAACAAAAATAAGACAGTTTTCTACAAACAAAGCGGCCTTCAGTTAAAATAGGCCAACAGCATGCTACATATTATACAGTGATTTGTTTTCTTTCATCTGTAATTTTGCAGTTATGTCCTACTCAAGAAGAGGCCAAAGTCTTTGGTTTGAATGGTGCTGATCCTAATTTTGTTTCTAGTTGACTAGTACTGTCTTGGAAAATGTTTCGTTATGACTAGTCTATTGGTACTACTAGCTTTGCATTAATTGAGAATACCTAAACTCAAGAAAATTAAGGCCAAAGACTTTGGGGGCAATTGTTAGGCCATCCCTTAACTTTTCCCTCTTTATAAAGACTTGGACTTAACTAAATGCCGAGCACTTAGGCCTCATCAGATCAACTACGTTTATGAATTCGTATCCAGTGCTTTCTTGGAAAGTGTTCATAGTAAATGCTAGTCTATATCACTAGTATTATGAATTTTGCACCTAGACCGCGAGGTTGAAGACTTTGACATACATTGTATCCATACATTGGTTTCGGCCCTCCCTATTTTGAGATTATCATTAAGGATGAGGCTCTTGTATCCTATTTGTAGTTCTATTTTTGTCTTGTGAATAAAATTCTTGTTCATCAAAAAAAAAAAGGGAAATTGTTTTTCAACTAAAATAAAAGGTGGGAAAAAATTATTCATTTTCATTGAGAGAAGAAAAAAAAGACAAAGGATTTGTGCTTTCACCAAAGAGGTGAAAATGCTATGAATATTATAAAAAGATATAGGGATGTAGCTCTAACGTGAAAAAATAAAATATATTGGCACAATGAGCCGGGCTGGCCATTGGGCAAGGCCACTTAAGACATTGCCTAGGGCGGCAAAAATTTTTAATTAATAATAATTATTTATAAAGAAAAAAAAATGTGAACTCCCTCACTTCAAGAAGGCCTCTAAAATGACGGGAATAATAAAAACCCAACTCATTTAAAATCCTAAACTTTTTAACAAAAATAAAATCATATGAATACATCAAATTATCATTAAAGTTAATTTCTCATAACGACTTTAGATTTTAATTTTTTATATGTCCTTCTCCCACACAATGGAATGTCAATATTAGCCATCCAATCTTTCACATGACCGTACACCAAATACTCTCTCTCTCTCATAATCAAATTGGAAATTAGATGTCAATTTTGTTTCACCTCTCTCTCTCTCTCTCTCTCATAATCAAATTGGAAATTAGATGTCAATTTTGTTTCACCATGTATCACTTTATTTAAGGTAAATAAAAAATCATTTGAAAAATGTTAAAAGTAGATGTTAGAAAAACTTAAATTTAAAAATATAATCAGTAATTTTGTATATCAAAAATCTTGAAAAATAAAAAATAAAATAAAATAAAAAGAAAGGTATACCATAATAAGACTGTCTTATAAGATAATTTCACTATATGCGTCACTAATCTCCCATAAAAGTAACATGGCATAGCTTCCTCCAATAAGGCATCTCTAGGATTTTTTTTTTTTTTTTTTTCCTTTAAATAACGAGTTTCTCATCATTTATGCTAAACTAAAAGAGGTTATTAATTTCTTATTGTTTCTATGAATGTGACTTTTGCTAAAGATACGTATCGGTGGAAAGTTACGTTGGAGAAGAGTTGAAAAGTTGTTTGTTGTCATGTCATATTTTTGAATTAGACAAGGTGTTTTTATTGGTTTGAAGTGCCATGTCAATTATACACCATGATTACTTAATAAATTTTCCATAATATGAAGGCTTTCCTTTATAAGAACCATGAAATTTAAAGCTAAATTTGTATCTTTCCTTCCTAGAAAGTGTTTCATACATCATGATTACTTAATAATTTTCCATAATATGAAGGCTTTTTTTTTTTTTAATAAGAACCATGAAATTTGAAAGTAAATTTGCATCTTACCTTCTTGGAAAGTGTTTCATAGTGAATACTTGTCTAGAACTATGCATTACTTGAGATAACCTAGACCAAGATGGTTGAAGACTTCACACCCTATCATATCTTTCCACCCACCCCTTGAGAGTTTATATTTTATATTTTTTTTGACCAATATAAAATAAAAAGGTGACGAAAAATAAAGTTCCTTGTCAATGAAGAAAAAAAAAATACCTTTTGAAACAATCTCATGGACTACTCTCATATTTGTTTGTCCCCACCTGAGAACCCACATGCCGTAAGAGACATGCAATATGAGACAATCTAAGATAATTTTCTATACATAGAGGTGATCACATTGTGCATCTCTCTCAAAAGGAAAATAACCCTGGAATATCAGCTTTTAAAATTGCTCGCAAATGTGGCTTTAGTTTCTTCCCACAAGGCATCTCTTAAGAATTTTTTAAAAAAAAAATGATGAATACTCATCATATTTGCTAAACGGGATTGTTCTTAATTTATTACTTTTGCTACGAATGTGACTTTTGCTAATGGTTTGAATGAGTGCTACGAATGTGACTGTTGCTGTTGGTTTGAATGAGTGCTACATTAGGAGTTGAAAAGTTGCCTGTTGAACTTATGTCATATTTTGGAATTAGGTAACTGGTTTTTATTGATTTGGAGTACCACCTCAATTTTAGTTGAGTAAAATTTTCCAATGACTGGAGGATTTTCTTTATCAAAACAATGATTTCTAAAACTATACAAAACAAAGAATCAAAAAGAGAGCTAATTCTCAAACAAAGGAAATAAGCTCATCTCATTTTTTAGGGAAATTAACACACTATTTTACATATTAAACATTGAAGTGCTTTCACATGACGCCCCAAAATTGCTCAAAATTTAATTAAAAACCAAAAGATAGGAAAACTGACAAGTTCATTCTTCAGTCAATACCTAGAAGAATATATTTAATCTGTTGGCTGGCATGATCTCCGGAGTATATGGCCCTGATTATTGGTTAAAACGAAAAGGAATACTTGTCGATCAACGGGCACATCTCAATACCCTTTATAGCTTCTGAGAACCATGGATAAACGGGATTGTTCATCACTCAAACAACAAAACAAAAGGCTCTGATGCCATATTGGAAATCATTCCAATTCTCATAAATAAATAAGGGGTTTCCTTACCGATCAGCATAATCTCAACTATGCAACAATTCAAGTTGTAGCTTTGGCTTTTGCTTTTTGTTTCTTGGCATCCAATGATGCTAAGCCTGTGCCCAATCCAATAGGAGCCTGATCTTCTTGCGCTGATGTCAATTCATCATTTTTGGAATCCACTGGGCCATTTGAAGGATGGCCATTGGCTATCTTCTTCACTCCATCAGTTTCCCCACCTTCTGCCGCATTAGGGGTCACACCTAAATTGATAATATTGAGGAGTTGAGTAAGTGGTGGCATAGCTTGTACTGGAATGCCATGTGGATGTATCAAGAGGCCCCAAGCTGCAGCTTTCTTTCTGACTTCAGCTGCTGCACGGGCAGCTCTTTCATCAACTCCCCTCCCTCGAGGAGGATTGTCACCAATTATTGCAGCATTAAGAGATTTATTGACAGAAGTGCCTGAAGTCCCAGACCCTCTAGCTGTTGCAGCAGCTTGGAATGCCTGTATTAAGTCAGGATGAGCCTATCGTGCAACATCAAATATCGAATGAGAAATCCCAAGTACCCACCAAAAAAGAAACAATATATCTTTTAGGGAAGTTCGGATAGCTCAAAGCAAGAAACAATCATCTGATTGATAGCCCAGAAGAGTTTTACGGTTCTCAATTTTTCTTTTATGATAATTCAATACTTGGGGGTGGTGAATTATGAACCTTGGTCTAATTGAGTGATGGCATGTTAGTTTTTAATTTGGTAACCATTTTTAAACTTTAGCGACTAAATTTCTTGTGAGCTAGACTTAAAAAATAATATAATAATAAATAAATAAATAAATAAATAATATATATATTTTAGTAAGCGATTGAACTCCACATCTCTTATTCAATTATCAAAAAGTTTACCAGTTGAACTAACTAGAATCCCAAATAAAATAAAATTCTTGTGTGCTAAGCTTTAGGGATTGACAGTGTATTTAAAGCCAAACCTTTTAACAAAAAAATGATTTGAAACGGCATCCATCCAGAGATTTTAATACACTATGCTGTAGCACCAGGATAAAAAGACCTGGTTTTTAAGATCTCAAACCAGAAATGTAGGGGGTAGACACCATACAGAGAATGAGAAATGGGCCGTGCGAAAAGAACAAAAGCATGAGCACAGTAATTTACCCAAACTCCTGACATGTATGATAGGGGAAATATTTAGACAAAGCAGAGAATAGCATGAGAAAGCACCAAGCATAAGAAGGAAAATGCATAAATGTAAGACATCATATACCATAAATATGCAATTTAACTAGTCTTAAAGCTATCGTCCATCCTTCAGAACATGTGCTCAACATAAATTTTTTTTATCTTTTTTTTTTTTTTTAACATTAAGGAATAGTAGCATAAAAATGGACAATCATTTTTTTTTTTTTTTTAAAGAATGGGCAATCATATTACAAAAGGACAACACCCCTAATTTTCACCGCAATTTTTGTTTATAAAGAATGGGCAATCATATTGCAAAAGGACAACACCTGCACCATCATGTATATCTTGAGTTTCAGCTTTGAACATGTGTCGTAAAGATGTTCACCTGAGGTGACAAGTCAGCATGAAGTGAAAAATGTTTGTTTTTATTATTATTATTATTTATTTATTTCTTGCTTGCCCCAACAAGAGCCTTGTGTAAATGTTAGGGATAGGTTGTCAAAATAATCATTAAAAAAAATAATAATTAAAAAAAAAAAAAAAAACAATTTGGTCGCATTCCAATCATCTGATTTTGAATTAATTTGCACCTCAGGGATACACATTTCCTATAATTCTGAATTATTTGTGGGGACTTATATTTCTGATTGCATTCTTTGTATTTGAAGAGTTATTTGTGGATGAGTAGTGTGTTGGTTTCTTTATATGCATGTTTGTGATAAAGTTGACATTTTTTTACAGGAAACTCGGCAATATTGTCTCAACAACTATGATATGTACTAAATATTTTTATTGTTTCTTGTTTATTGCTACGGGATGTGGATGGTTAGATCTTTTAGATAAGAATCTTTATGACTTTGATTTCAAATTTGAATTCTATTTTGAATTTAAACTTTCTTTTGGAAGGAAATACTAAATTAAAAGGGTAGAATAAATTCAAATTACATTTCCTAAATAAGTTGTGTCATTATCATTAATAAATTTAATGCCAAAAGATTTTCTCTTAAAAGTTAAATTTGAACTTGAATAAAATTTGACAAGTGAAAAAGTGTAGTAAATATTGAGATTTGGTGATTTAGTCAAGTTTTCAAATTGGAAAGATATTTGGTAATAATGCCAATGTTATAGAAAATATCACAAAAATTGCAAAAGACCCAAAAATAGGAAAATACCGAAAGGACCCCCCCCCCAAAAAACCAACCCGACCCGAGACCCGGAAAACCGACCCGAATTTCAGAAACATTTCTGGCGGGTCAATCAACTATGCTTCGGTTTTTTGTGTCGGGTTGCGGGTAATTCTAAACCCGACCCGCTATTTGCTCAGAGCCAAAATTATCCAATGTCCTTGTAGAGACTAATATTTGAATTTAGAAGGCTTGCTTGAAGATTGATGGCCTCCATTAGTAGGTGAGAACCAAGACACAAAATTTAAACCAATCCCGACTGGGTTTCAATACCCAGAATCAAATACACTGTAAAATTTAATTGGAAGAAAAGGAAAATGCGAGCAGAGTGTAACAATGAAAGAGAATTGAAAAGGGTAAACTCATCTTATTGGTTACTGAATTCATACTTCAGATTCTGTATCAATTGAGAGAGATAAGTAATTGGCAGAGAGTATTGATCAGTTGAGAGGGAGCAATATGTTGCCATCGCAATCAAATAAAACAACAAGACAAAAGACCAATGGGAAAATTTTTATTAAATTTATAAACCAATCCCAATGACCAAATTTGGTACCCCTGCCCCTTTGTCAAGTTGATGTTCAATATATTTCTGATAACTAATATAGTATCATGATTTAACTAATTTCTGATATTCAGGTTAGCTTTTTACTCTGTATAATGCTACTTAATTGTGCATTTCCTATCACTTTAGTCTTTATCTGTATTTACATTGTCTGAACACACTATCTTATAGGTTGGCCGTGAGATAACGAAGAGCTGTGTTCATATTTCCAATGTCTTGGTACATCATTGCAACATTTACGAAAGTTGCAGCGACACCATGGTGATCTGGGCCTGATGACAAGCTTGGCAAGAGCAATGCCTGAGACGTGCTGCAATGCAAGTTCTGCTTGGTTAAGTCCATGGTAGAAAAGAGCCATATTGCCATAACTGCAGTGAACCAAGAATTAGATCTCTATGTGACTGTGTAAGAGAGGGTTGCTTGGACACCAAAAAGA